>NW_006443124.1:12160118-12167270 GCF_000325575.1 Pteropus alecto
TATATATATATGTATATATATATATTTGGCTTGGCACATAGTACGTTAGTTAGTAAGAAAGAATGGTTACTGGAGAAGCAACAAGCAGTCCACCCTTGTAGCTACATGACATGATGACATGAATATACATCCTTCTTCCCATGTACAGAATATATCCATTTACCACCTGACCTCTAAGGTCTCATCCAGATTCAAATCAAGGATCTCTGGCTGATGTACTAGCCTTTCCATTAGGTCCAGCTGTGGCTCACATGGTAGATACCTATTAGACCATAATAAACAGGATAGAGCAATAAAAACCTGGAATGGGAAACACATGGCAGTCGCTATTCCACAGCAAATCCTAAATCCTGATGGACAGGAAGAGCAAGGTCTCCTTGCTTTTGGCAATGCAATAAATTACCTAGTCAGCCAATCTGGCAGCACCCAATTCTGTTTTCTGGGAGACTCAAAGACTCTCCCTTGTCCACTGTCCTTCGAGGCTCCTGATTTTGTCTTCTGGAGGATCCTCCTTGTCTGGATGTGGGGATATTGGTAAAGATGCCCTCCTTTGAGGCTCTGAAGCTTTCAAAGGTGTGGGGGTTTCTTGGCAATACAATTCATTCAAACTATAAGCTCCAAATCTGCTTACCCCCCAACCCCGTCTTTTCCATGTGTTAGTAGCCATAGGCAAACATCTTGACATAGTTTTTAAGCATGAAGATTTTCCTCCTTCAGTGATGGCCCAGCCCCCAACCCTCAGCTTAATGGACACTTAAAGTAATGAAAAACAGTGAGTAAATGCATCCTATATCTGATCTTTGTTTGGCAAATGAGAAGGCCTGGGGTACTGATCTTATTTAATGTTAGAGCTTAGAAGTCCCTTTCTTATTTTGGCTTTAGTTTTAGTGGAAGGGAGCAATTGGCATTTTCAAACCTGCAAAGTTCTGAATTATAGGACTCTCAACCAAGTAGATTTCTGAATGTAGACAGAAGTGCCGCTCAGCAAAGCAGTACTTCCATCTTTGCTTTGCAGACCAACTAGCTTAATCTGCATTCATCCTCTTTTTCAAAATTTTGCTGAAAGCACCCATTGACATTCTGGTTATTTCTCCTATTGCTATAGCCTCAGCCGGTACTTGGTATGTGTTTCAAGAAACAGTAGGAGACATTGGACCTTATATTTCACCACTACATACCAAAAGCCATTAGCTTAAAGCCTGTAATGGTCAAGTCCATGATCATCATACCCGCCACCCCAATCTCTGCCTTTGATTCAACTAAATTCACCTTGTATTTTGTGTAATTTTTAGTACCTCACTTCTGGTAACAAATTCTGTTGTCCTTAGTTACAAATAACAGAAGCTGACTCTTGCTGATTAGGTAGAAAAGGCATACATTAGTAGGTTATTGGTCTAACTCATGGAATTGTTGTGAGGGCTTAAGAATTAGGAAGGCTTGCAGCTAAGCTTCCAGGAACACTATCCAAAGACATATCACAGAACTAGTCTAATGATGCAAACTGCTGCTGCCTATGGGGCACTAGAAGAAAGTGCCACCATTTTCACCCCCATTGTGCACAAGATGTTACATACACTTCAGATGCTCCTTACTACACCTGCTCCTGCCACTGCACCAATGCCATTCTGGATCAATAACTCTGCAACCACTGATGCTATTCTTGCCAGCGAAACAAATTCTGTGCCAAGCCTCTTTTCTCAACTTCATTTCTAGATATGGGTGAGTGTGCTCCTATGTCAAATGTCTGTGCCTGAGCTGCACAGGAAACTGAGAAACTGAATCTTCTAAGTTCTATTTCGGGGATTTAGAACTCATTCCTGAAATGAAACAAGGACATTTAAAGAGTGGTAAATAACCAGAAAACCTGTCAAATTTCACTACTGCATCCCTTTACACAACTTACTTTATTAGGCAATCTTTGGAATCAAAGGCACTCTTTAATTGAATTTTTCTGTATTTAATTGCTAAAATTTGAATTAGGCCAAACATATTACAGGTATCTTTACATGCAGGATACTATTTTCACAGTAATTTTGTTTTACAAGATTATAAAACCTCTAACTCTGCTCTATATATTAGATATCAAAGTACCATAACAGCGTTAGTTTATTGAAGTTGCCACATCATGATAAAGAATTACAGTAAGATGAGGTTTATTTCCTATACTATAGGCCCCTAAAAAACTTTACCTACTATGGCCATATTAAATGTATCATTAAAAAGTAATTTCTTAAAATAAAAAGACTTAAACTCAATTATGGCCCCAAATCAAAATTTAGGTCAAGATTAAACATAAATAAATAAAAATAAAAGAGGAAATACTTCCAAACTCATTTTACAAGGCCAGCATAACCCTCACTCCAAAACCAGACAAGTACCCTACCAAAAAAGAAAATTACAGGCTAATATCCCTGATGAACATAGACATAAAAATCTTCCACAAAACATTAGCAAACCAAATTTAACAATACATTAAAAAAATCGTATACCATGAGCAAGTAGAATTTATTCCAAGGATGCAAGGACAATTCACATTTACAAATCAGTCAGTGTGATACACCACATTCACAAAATGAAGGATAAAAATCACAGAATCAAATAAATGCAGAAAAAGCATCTGACAAAATTCAAATCCACTCATGATAAAAACTCTTGATAAAATGGGTATAGGGGGAACGTACCTCAATGTAATAAAAGTCATGTATGACAAGCCCATAGCTAACACATCATATTCAATGGTGAGAAAGCTTTTCCTTTAAGATCAGAAAGAAGACAAGATGCCCACTCTCATTACTTCTTTTTTTAAATTTATTTTTTAGGCAAGGCAACCCCTGGTTGACCTCACAGATTGCAAGGAACTTGTCAGCTTACAATCCCTTATTTTTTATTTTTTACGCTTACGGCACCTGGTTTCCTAGGTGGTCTCCCATCCAAGTACTAACCAGGCCCAACCCTGCTTAGCTTCCGAGATCAGACGGGATCAGGCTTGTTCAAGGTGGCATGGCCGTAGACCCACTCTCACTACTTCTATTCAACATAGTACTAGAAGTCCTCGACAGAGCAATTAGGCAAGAAAAAAAAAAAGGCATCCAAATCAGAACAGAAGTAAAACTGTCTCTATTTATAGATGATATCACATAGTTAAGCCTTAAAGACTCCAACAAAAAAACTACTAGAACTAATAAACAAATTCAGTAAAGTTGCAGGATACAAAAAATGAATATATATAAATCAGTTGTGTTTCTATACACTAACAACCAACTAGAGGAATTAGGACAACGATCCCATTTACAACTGCATCAAAAAGAATAAAATACCTAGGAATAATTTTAACCAGTACACTGAAAACTGTAAGAAACTGATGAAAAAAATTGAAAAAGACACAAATAAATGTAAAGATATTCCATGCTCACAAATTGGAAGAATTATTACTGTTAAAATGTCCATACTACCCAAAGCAATCGATAGATTCAATGCAAACTCTATCAAAATTCCAATGGCAATTTTCACAGAAATAGAAGAAACAATCTTAAAATTCGTATGGAACCACAAAAGACTCCAAATAACCAAAGTAATCTGAATACAGAAGAACAAAGCTGGAAACATCACACTTCCTCACTTCAAACTATACTACAAAGCTATATCAATCAAAACAGTATGGTATTGTTATAAAAACAGACACATACATCAATGGAACAGAATAGAGGGCCTAGCAACAAACTCACATATATGTGGTCGATTAATTTATGACAAAGGAGCCAAGAATACACAATGGGGAAAAGACAGTCTCTTCAATAAATATTGTTGGGAAACTGGACAGTAACATGCAGAAAAATGAAAATGGACCCCTATCTTATACCACAAAAATTAACTGAAAACATAAAACTCCTAGAAGAAAATACAGGCAGTAAGTTCCAGTCTTGGCAATGATTTTTTTAGATTTGACACCAAAAGCAAGGTCAACAAAGCAAAAATAAGCAACTGGGACTACATCAAACTAAAAAGCTTCCACAAAATGAAAAGGCAACCTACAGAATGGGAAAAAATATTTGCAAATCATATATCTGATAGGGGCTAATAACTGAAATATATAAAGAATGCATACAACTCAAAAACAAACAATCAATCGAAAACCCAAAAAATTCCCCAACCAAACAATCCTACTAAAAAATGGGCAGAGGATCTGAATACACAAGGAAGACATACATACATACACACATACGAGGAAGACTCACAGGCATATGAAAAGGTGCTTAATATAACTAATATAACATAAAAATACATATCAAAACCATAAGATATCACCTCACACCTATTAGAATGACATTATCAAAAAGACAAGAAATAATAAAGTGTTGGCAAGGATGTGGAAACAAAGAAAACCCTATGTATCATTGATGGAAATGTAAATTGGTGCAGCTACTACGGAAAACTAATTTAGCAATTCACTCAATTCACTTCTATTTATTAAAAAAAAAAAATGAAACCACTATCTCGAAAAGATATCTGCACCCCTATGTTCATCTTTATTTATAACAGCCAACAAATGGAAAGAACCTAAGTGTCCACTGACGAATGAAGAAAATGTAGTGTGTATATGTGCTTTTTACATACACATATACACACACATATAAGTGGAAAATTCTTCAGTCATAAAAAGGAAACCTGCCATTTGTGACAACATAGATGGACCTTGAGGACATTATAATAAATGAAATAAGTCAGACAGAGGACAAATACTACATGATCTCATGTATATGTGAAATCTGGTGGTTGCCAGAGGCAGGGGATGGGAGTGGGTGGGTGAAATGGGTGAGAGTGGTCAAAAGGTACAGACTTGCAATTATAAGAGAAATAAGCCCTGGGGTTGTAATGTATACCAGGGTAACTGTAGTTAACAATACTGTGTTGCATATTCAAAAGATGCTAAAAGAGTGATTTTAAAAGTTCTCATCACAAGAAAATAAATATCTTAATGTGGTCATGAATGTTAACTAGAAATTTACTATGATAATCATTTTGCCATATATACACATATAAAATCATTATCTTATAGACCTAAAAATAATATGTTATGTCAATTATATCTCAATTAAAAAAATCTATCAATGGCATGGTTTGTAATAGTGTGGTGATCAAAGAGGCAGCTCACATACAAATAATTTATAAGACATTAAAATATTTAACTTCAGAGTTACAAAAAACATTTCTAAATATATCAAGTACACAAATATAAATAAGCTGAAATTAGAGAACTTGAACACAAAATTGTTTTCGTCTAAGAACCTGTTCCTGACCCACCCGTAGAGCTCTGCTATGTGCCTCAACAACACCTATGCCTCTTTATGGCACCCAAGGACTGTGACTGAACACTTACTTGTCTATATTCTACACAGTACCCTAAGTTCCATAAGGACAGAAACCAGATCTGTCTTGCCTGTTGCTCTATTTTCATTGCCTAGCACAACAGACATTCAGTAAATGTTTTCCGAATCACATTGACTTTCCTTAGAATGTAAACCTTAAGAGAGTTTTAGGCAAAGACAAATATAAAAAACAAAGGACAGAGGTTTTGAAACACATCTAAAATAAAGAACAGCTTCCTAGAGCTGTTATTTTTTAAAAAATATATTACACATGTTCCCTATTTTGTTTTTCTTACATATATGCTAGAGAAAGTTAAAAAAATATAATATTCAAAAACATAATTTTTGAATGATATAATATTCAAAAATGTAATTTTTGAATAATGCTATCCACAAACTAAGTACTATTAATATATAGCCCCCTGAAGTCCTGAATTTTCCTGGTACCTTATTCATAAATGTGGTTACTATCTATAGAATATATGTTTGATAAAGGCCAACACTAAAACCAGCTGACCAATGTCCACATTAGAAAGAAAGCTTTGACAAATGTCGATAATCAGTGAAAAAACAAGTATAGAACAATGAGTTAATTTCAGTATTTTTCTAAGTCATAGTTATTATTTTTCTATAGAATACCTAGGAACCTGAGATCATACCAAAAAGAAAGAAAGAGAGAGAGAGAGAGAAGTAGAGAATATCTGGAAAGAAAAAGTTCCCCCAATATTTAAAAAAACTTTAATAAAGAGTTTTTCTCAAATGATTAAATTAGCATGTCTAATAAAGAATGTTGAAATTATGTGAAAGAATAAGGGATGTAATTTTTTTAAGGAAAAAAATAAGAAATTCTGGATAAAGAGTTCTTGCTGGGAGTCAATATTTAATTTCCACTGTAAATATTATTTGGAAGAGAAGGAAAAAGAGAGATGGATTTAGAATTCGTGCATACAAGGTGATTACTCTTGCAGACGAAATTTCATTTTTGATTATTTTTCATGTTGGGACATTATGTGGTATTTTTTAGAAAAATACAATCACATTTCTTTATTTTATAACCAAGAAACAGAATTTTAATTCTTCTCATTTCTATATGCCAGTATAGACGCTACTAAAGTATGTGCAGGAATTATGCTTAAAGTAACTTTTAAAAACGGAAATTAAAGGGTCAAATTTGTTATATCTTGGACGTACAGGCATAAAGGAGGAAAAACAGAGCCATTTATATCTTAATAGAAAGAATAGGCCATTTTTAAGGCACTATAGCATTATGTACTAATAATGAAAGAGTCAAATTTTTCAATCCTGTGGGAAAATTAAATCACACAGAAATCCAAAAGATAAAAAAAAATTTAAACCAATACTGTCATATCTAAAACCAGACATTTGAAATGTAGATATCAATTTGTTATTTGAAATAACCTAAATTTTTATTCATATAATAGAAATATTTACCTGTGGTTACCTGTCTAAAACGTTGGCTATATTACACAGCTCTAAAGATCATTATTAACATTAAAGCTAATGACTATAACTATGTTTACTGCCCTTATAAATATAATTCAGATCTAATAATTTCTAATAAATCCTCATGAGCTAAAAATAACTTTAAAAGCCCTATAAGATTTATAGTACTAGACATCAAGATTTATTATAAGACTGTAGTAATCAAGGCATTATGGCATGTGATGCAAGGACAGAAAAACTAACTGAAAAGATTATAAAATTCTGAAACAGATGCACTCACATATCGTTACTTGATATTATGGCAAAGGTGATCCTGCAGTGT
>NW_006443124.1:12167287-12171348 GCF_000325575.1 Pteropus alecto
ATGTTGGATTAACTGAATATTCACATGTAAAAAGTAAATCTTGATCCCTATTTCACACTACATACAAAAATCAACTCTAGTTAATAAAAATAACCAAATAGAAAAGACCAAACAATAAAGCTTTTGGAAGAAAGTATAGGAGAATTTCTTTATGAGTTTGCTTTAAGATTTTTTAAACAGGACTCCAAAGTACAGCAGGTCCTCAAATAGTGCCATTTTGTTTAACCTTGTTTTGTTGTAACATTGATGAGATGCCCTAGGAACTTAACTCTTGCTTATATCAATTAGCCTCTGGTAAAAGTGGTTGCCTTATACGTTGTTTCACTTAAAGTCCCAGAACTCATTGTTGACATTAAAAGAGGGCTTACTCACTAACCATAAAGGAAAAAAATGGACAAACTGGACTACATTACAATTAAGAACTTCTCATCAAAAGATAACACTACTGAATAAAAAAGCAAGCCACAAAGTAGAAGATTCTTATAATACATATATCCAGCACAGGATCTATATTCAGAACACAGAAAGAATTCCTTCAAGTAAATAATAAAAAAGCAAATAATTGCTTAGAAAAATGGGTGAAAGACTTGAACAGCCACTTCATAAAAGAAATGGCCATTAAACAACTGAAAAAGTGTTAATACTTCATTAGTTAGCAGAGAAATGCAAATTAGAATCATAATCTGATGCTATTACACAACCACCAGAAAGACTAAAATTAAAGAGACACAGTGTTAGTGAGGATATAAAGCGACTGGAGTTCTCAGACACTGCTGTTGGAAGTGTAAGTTAGTCTAACTAACCACTTTAGAAAACTGGTTAGCAGTATTTACTAAAGCTGAATACACACATAATCCCTATAACCTGAAAATTTCACTGCTAGATATACATATATACTCATAGAAATGTTGCTACACACAACATAAATGAATTTCAAAAATACGCTAACAGAAAGAAGCCAGACAAAATAGTAATCCTCTATGATTCCACTTATATAAAGTACAAATACTTTATTAAATTAAAAATCAATAGTGTTAGAAGTCAGGACAGTGGTTATGCTTGTGGGGACGGGGTGCATGGGAGGGACATAAGGGCCTGAGGGGGCTTTTGGGACACTGGTAATATTATACAGCTTAATATGGATTTTGGTTACATAAATATTTCACTGTCAAAATTGGACACTTTTATGTTTGTATCTTATACTTCAGTAGTTTAAAGGGAAAAAAAAGCCTTTAAAAAATGTGAATGTCATAATTTGTTGTTGTTGTCCCCAAAGAGACTTTAGGGAATAAAAACAAAACATAATGTGAAATGAAATTCTGCTGAAGCCCCACCAGAGTCTGGAGGTATAATAAAGGATTCTCTACTATATTTCCACTTCCTATAATTCTAATTCTTCTGAATTAAAATAACTCTAATCATAGAATAAGAGGTAAAGAAACAGACTTAGTCAAGATAGGCGATAAATGATACCAGAAATATTAAGAGCCCAAATAAATGTGATAAAAAAGTCATACAACTACCTTTGTAACTGTAGTTTCATAATACGACCAGAAGTTATGATTAAAAAGAAAAAACAAATTTAAAAAAAGAAAAAAATCTGGTAAAACAAAGTTTCATAATTCAGCATTTTTAAATGGTAGCCTTACAAATGTAGACAACAGATAGAACACTGGCAAAATCAAGCTGTTTTACTAATGAGCGTTAAAAGCACTGTAATGGTTCAATATTTTAAAACACTGCAAACAGAAAATATTTTTCTTTAATTTTACTTACGCAGTGTATTGTGGTCTGTGTGAATACCTTGTATAACAGATGTTCTGAGTAATAATTCAACATCGGAACCTATTTTTAATAGCTGTTAAGAAAACCAAACAAAGAAAAAATTCTTTAGGTGTTTTTTCAATGGTTCATATGAATGTACTGTTTCTGAAAACTATAGGTTTACTATAATTTTTTAGGTAACACTGTCTTTAACCATTCCAAGTATACAGAAAGCCATTCCAAGTATACAGAAAGCTCAGACATGTATGTACTTTTAACTTTTATCTAATCATTCCATATTTTGTTCCAAAACAGATTTAGGTTACTTTTTGTTGTATATATACTTCGCAATGTGTTTTAAATGCACAGTTTGGGGAGGTTGCATCTTTCTTTCATAGAATTGGATGTTCTGAACACTAGAAAGAGTATTGAATTAAGAGTAAAATACTAGGATTCTGACTCTGGCTTTGTCATTAAGTGTATATATAGCCTTGGGTTAATAACCTACTCTGAGTTTCACACCTTATTTTATGCAAAATGTATAACTAGACTAGAACAGTGATTCTCAAAGCTATGGACCCCTGAGAGACCTTAAGATCCTTTCCAGAGACCCATGAAGTCAAAATTATTTTCATAATACTAGAGCCTTCTGCACTGTTTGAGTTGTGAGCATAAGTATAGTTTTTTTCTATGAAATATCATTTTTACTTGAATGAACCACTGAAAGACAAACTATGGTTATTCAGACTTGGGTGTTTAGCAGACTTTTTCTTGAAAATGAGTGAAGTTGGTCACTTCAAGAAAACTGACAGCTTTTGCTGACAGTGATAAAGTTAAAGTTTTCAAGCAAAAAATAGGAATTCTGGTGAACATATCTGCCACCATGACCTTGACAGCTTCTCAACACTTAAAGATTTTTCTGATGAGATGGGTATTGATATTAACAAGTATAATTTAAAATATTACATATTAAACTATGTCAACATTTGGAAAATATGCATTACTTGGTGAACCTGTATTTTCCAAATCATCAGTGCATGGTGTTACAAAATCATGCACGGGTAAAACATCCATTCAAAAGGGAAAGGCAGGTTAAAATCTATTGGTCTACTAAATGTAGACTTGAGAGAGAATATCCTAGGAATAAGCAACAGTATAAATGCCCTAGGACAAGAAAGTTCTTGGTAAATTCAAGCACCCTCATAGAAGGAACTAAGATTGAAAGAGAAGGACATGGTGAGTTGAGGCAGGAAGTTAACAGGGGTCAAATGATGATCTTACAGATCATGGTAGGTAGGGACTTAAAATTTTGCTCTGAATAGGATGAGGAGTCATGGGGGTTGTATGCAGGGGAGTAATAAAATATGAGTCCCCCACTTCGCCTTTTTTAAAGGCTTCCTCTGCCTTTAAAGTATTGAGAATAGGCTATAAGAAGTTAGGGCAAGAGCAGAGAGTCCACTACAAGGCTGCTGTAACAATCCAGGAAGAGATGATGGTGGCCTGAACCAAGAGATAATGGGAGGATGAGAGGTAAAGTGGTCTGTTGAAACAAAAGAATTTGAGATCTGCTGGTCTAGAGGATGCTTAAGTTTCCTTTTGGTGCCAAGACTAATGCACCTTCTAGTACATGACAATGTAATTATCTAAAAGCTACTAAATATTTTATATGAAGAGTTATAGAAAGTAGAAGATACATAACATATTCTATAAAACAAATATCTAATTTCTAGATTGTTTAATGTTAAACTAGTGCTCTAAAAGTGAAATGAATTTGGGAGATAGTTCATTTTCCCAGTTTAGGGTATACAGACAACAATTAAAAAATTTTTAAATCATGATTTCAAAATTTAAAAATAATTACCAAATTGTTATTAATCAGTCTACTGAATAGCAAACAGTACACACTGCTGTATATACCTTTTACTTCTATTCAACACTTGATGTGATTATAATGTTATTGTAACTTCTGCATAAATAAAAATTATATATAATTCCTGTATTACATAGCCCTATCATATGCTTAAGTGAAATCTCTCTTTTATCTTTATATTATAGGTATAGAACTACTTAGGCTTTCTCATTTTGTCTCATTAGCTTGATCATTACAGATATTTACTATTTCAAAGATAGTATTTTTCTAAATATAAATGCATTTTTCTCAAAAAAAATTTTAACATGTGGAAATTCCATTAAAAATAGAAGAATTTATCTAACTTGTTCCTTCCTCTTTATTAAACCAATTACCAACTACCCCTGCAATTAATTTTCCATTTTTCATTTTCTTCCTATAGGTCCCC
>NW_006443124.1:12171363-12183070 GCF_000325575.1 Pteropus alecto
CGCAGGGTTAGATACAGGAACACTCAAGGCTGAGACAATGCATACATGCAGCATGATTTTATACAGGAACCGAATCACTGCGCAAGTTTTCAACGAACACAATTTTTCAACGAACACAGACTAGTGTCAGCAGACTGTCTTCAATTAGAGGAAAGGACTAAAATGCAAATATAAAAGTCAAATCAAGAATAGTTCATAAATTGTGGCTGGTTAACTTCCACTGCCAAGATAGGAATTACAAAAAAAAAAAAATCTAGTGAAGCTAAATGAGTAGAAGTTCCTTCTGCTGTTCTGCATTACTACAACACTCATCTTCCTGAGTTTCAGTCACTTGCCTTGGCTGAAGATGGCGTTTCTGAGGGAGCCTGAGTGGGTTCAGTGCCTCTTGCTTTGACCACGGCTATATTCATGTTCTTTTTACCAAGTAAATTGCTGTCTTACTGGTGTTGGCAAAGGACCCAGAGAAGGTGCACCGTACCAAACAAGTGAAGGTTAATCTATAGTCAAGATGGCTTTGACTATCAGGATTTTTATTTCACATAACTCGTCTATTTTTATCATTTCCTCCAGTTGCTAAGAAAATTTACAAGAGTTTTACTGTAATTGAAAAACTCATTTACTGTACCTCTTCTATTTTCTTAGGAGAAGCTTCACTTTTATTACTTTTGAATTCTTCATTTATCTTTATTCTGGCTGCTACAGAAAGAAAAATATATATACAGTTATTTGCTTTTCTAATTTATAATTCTGTCCCGATAATCTACATGTTATGCATTATGAATGACTACTTCACTAGTAGAGGAAATTGTTTTGCCCCACGTAAAACAAAGTATAAAAATAAGAAACTTATTAAAGAAGTCTTTTGGAGAGCTTTTGATAGGCTGGCAAATTTGGAATTAAACCAAATATAAACTTTTAGCTCTCTAAAACTTTTGTTTCCTGCTTTTCACTTCCAATTTCATTTGTATACCTCTAGCTATTAGATTCTAATAAATCCAATGTGATGCTTTGTTTCTATAAATCTAAGGATTTAAATTAAAATGCTATTTTTAAGATGGCAAAACTCAATACATACAAGCATGTTAAACCACATACATACACAAAGATATAGCAACCTTGAGTGCCTTGGCTGACATACAAGGTGAGTGATAAATAAAACTTCCACTCATATACACCACTGAGACTCTGGCATCGTTACAGCAGCATAATTTAGTTTAATCTCACAAACTGTCTCATTGTGCTGCTGTGAGCATTTAATGGAACAATCCATATAAAAGTGCTTAGTAAATATTCAGTGTTAGCTGTTCTTATAATTATTTCACTTAAAAACATATAAACAAAAATATGCTATTTGGATGGAAAACAGCCATAAAACTTTCCCTTCTACACTTCATACATTTCAATACATAAGGTGGTTTTGAGTTTGGGCTTTGGAGCCAGACTGCTTAGGCTGGACCCCAGCTCTACCTCTTCCTAAGTATAATGTGGGACAAATCCTTTCTCACATTTTGTGAGTTTCTTATCTGAGAAACAGAAATTATAATAGTGACCACCTCACAAGGCTGTTATAAGAACTAAATGAAGAGTCTGAGTAAAGTACATACAACATGAGGCATATTCTTTAATACTCAAGAAATTCTCTTGGGTGAATTATAAAAACTTGAATTCCTAGTGACAGTGGGGACATTACCTAGGCAGGTGCAGAAATGCATGAGGACTGGAACCGAACAAGACCAACACAGAACTTAGGAATTAGAGCTCTGGCTTCCAGATAAGACAGGAACCACTTAAAACAGTGAAATACTGAAATCGAAATTGTTTGGGATAGATTCTCTTTCATAGGTGCTGTCACTTCTAGAATGACACAAGGCATTAACAATATGGTAGTATCTAGTCTTAGAGTGTGAAAATTTGATTATATAATAGAGAAATGAGTTTAATAGCTTAAACATAACACAAAGAGTGAAGCATATTGAAATTCTGATCCTTTTTTTCCTTATGAAAACTTGATATTTCAAAAATTTTCTTTAAGTATATACTCCTCTAAGAAGTATAACATACACTACTAATCTTTATAAAACATAACATTAGGGAAGAGATAGTGAAGATCATTCCCTAAGACGAGTCTTTATTATATAGGATCTCTTGGATATCAGTCATCTGAAGGATGGACTTGCTCCAAAGGGGCAAAAAATATACTTACCTTCTAATGCTCTGGCATCATTTTTAAAAACTTGTTGTCTGGTTCTGTGCAGTGTTTTAAAGAGCTGTAAAACCTATCAAGAAAATCAGAATTCAGACCTCAGAAAAAAAAAAATTCATTTTACACATTATAAGAATTAAACATTATTTCTTTTGTTGTTTCTTAAATCATTTTTCAAAATAGCTGATGAAAACCAGAGTTTGCCAAAAATAATTTTACCTTGGTTATTTATCTTTAAATTAAAAAAAAAATTAGCTTTACTTACAAAAATAATACAAAATTCTTTGAAATAAAACAATACAAGGATGGGTAAAAGTTAAAAAGCCCCTTGCTAAGGTAAACAACTTTACCAGTCTAGTATGCATTGTTATCATTTTCTTAACATATTGAGAGGCCTTCATCTGCTCTTAAAGTCATATACACATATATACAAACTCATGAACTTATTACATCTTAAAAAGCAAAGAAGGAAGATGTTTCAGATAATTTAAGCAAGTTTGTGATTTCTCAAAAGATAAGTATAATGCTGAGGCTTTTGAATATTCTAAGACTGTGCTTAAAAAAAAATGGAGAGAAGAGCCTGGCATTTTGGTAGAAGGTTGTGAAAAGGCTTTAGTAATAGGCTGAGACCATCTCACACGTATTAAGTCCAAAGAAGTACTCAATATTCTCCAAATATTGTTTTCTCCTGTCTTCCAAATTTCACTTATGAAAGATACTGAATTTCTCAAGCCAGAAATCCCTAGGTTATTCTTTAAATCTACCTTATTCTTCATATGTAAATTTTAGGATGTCTAATCTTTTGTATACTCTCCATATGCCCAAACTCTAAGTTCAGATGTTCTCCATCTTTTGCCTAGACTAATTATAAATATTTGTCACTCTACAACCATTCCCTCCTTCCCTACTGTCTATTCACTAGATAATAATACCTAACATTCTAACATTTACTGAGTATATCCTGTGTGCTAGGCACTGTTTTAATTATTTTATATATTTTGGAAAACCTATAACATCAAAGGCAGACACCAAAACAGAAACAAGAAATGAGGAGCAGAAAATGAAAATAAAACAAAAACCAAACAACTACAACAAACTCCTCAGAAATACAAGTTATTGCAAACATAGAATAATAACAACCACAAAAAGTTAAATTTAAAAAGGAGCATTCAGAAAACTCCCCAAAGCTCTTGGTTATCAAATGGGTGATAACAAAGATTTAAGTTAAGAAAAATTGGCCAGAAAGTAGAATAAAAATTTAGAGATAAAAACTGAAGAAAGAAAAGGTAAGAAAATTAAGGGTGTAGTCGAGGTGACCCAACAGTTAAATTAATAGGATCTCCAACAAGAGATAACAGAGAAAATAGAAATTAAAAGAGGACTAAATCAAGAAAAATTCACCAAGGCACATGAGTAACTAGGGCGCCATCAAGTGCCCAACACAAATCCCATACCACAGCATATCAAGATTTAAGTTCAATACAATGTTCATAAAAAGAAAAATCTCAGAAAAACAGTTTACATATATAAAGGATAGAAAATCAGAATGGCATCTGACTTCTAAATAGCATCACTATGAGAAGATAAATCATGTTTTTAAAAAATATATATTATTTTTTATTTTTCAATTACAGTTGACATTCAATATTAGTTTCAGGTGTATAGCCTAATGGTTAGACATTTATATAACTTACTAAGTGATATGTCTAGTACCCGCCTGACTCTATATATAGTTATTATAACATTATTGACTTTATTTCCTATGCTATACTTTACATTCCCGTGACTATTGTCTAGTACCCGCCTGACTCTATACATAGTTATTATAATATTATTGACTTTATTTCCTATGCTATACTTTTCATTCCCGTGACTATTTGTAACTGCCAATTTGTACTTCTTAATCCCTTCACCTTTTTCAGCCAGCCCTCCCACCCTCAATCTGGCAACCATCAGTTTTTCCTCTGTATCTATGAGTCCATTTCTTTTCATTTATTTTATTTTTTAGATTCTACATGTAAGTGAAATCATATGGTATTTGTTTTTCTCTGTCGAATTTATTTCACTTAGCATAATTCCCTCTAGGTCCATTCATGTTGTTGCAAATGGTAAGATTTCATTCTTTTTTAAGGTTGACCAATATCTTCAAGTTTTGAAAAAAAAAAATCCAGCTTAGAACACCATGCCAAAATATCACCTAACTACAAGGGCAAATAGACATTGTCAGAAATGCAAAGTCTCTTATATGCCATATACCCTTTCTTGGAATTCTATAGAAGAATGTGCTCCACCAAGAGATAAACCACAAAAGAAAAAAACATGGGAACCAGGAAGACAAGTGATCCAACACAACAGAGGCAGACATGATGTGGACAAATACAGGTTAGCCTTTGTGCAATCAGCTGAGAAAGCAACTAGTCTACGCTATAGGAAAAGGCTCAATTGCTCCAGAAAAGATGTTACTAGGGAAAAAATAAAACTGGTATACTTTGGTTTTGTTCAGAGTTTAGAAACAGATATGTAGGAAACTAACCAATGATAAAAACAAGGTAGTTATTAATTTCAAGAAAAACTAACTAGAAAGTAAAGGCAATGTAATTCTATATTTATATTAGGAGGAATGAGCTGTGGATATGTTTTATACAGTCAAATAATATCAGAGATGAAAACTGGTTCACTAAAACTTGTATAGAGAAACAGGGTGTAAGGGGAAGCTTAGTCCTCAGCTTCCAGTTAAAATTCAACAACATCTCCAGAAAAAAAATAAATAGCAGTTTAAACATGTTTAGAAACATAGAATATCAGAAGAAATATCTAAAATGATTAAAAGCTCATCTCTGGGGAGCAGGAATTAGGAGTATGTAGAAGGAAGTAGACATCTACTGGTTTCTGTGTAACACTATTTCTTAAACTTTAAATATTTATCACCTTAAAAACTAAAAATTTTATTTTAAAGAGAAAGGACACTATCGAAAAAGAGAAAAGACATCCTACAAAATGAGAGAAAATATTTGCAAATCATGTCTGATAAGAGGCTAGTTCTAGAATATATAAAAAAAATTTTACAATTCAACTATAAACAAAATTTTTTTTAAATAGGCAAAGGATCTGAATAGACATTTCTCCAAAGGAGACAAATAGCTATTAAGGCCACTTGGGAAATACAAATTTAAATCGCAGTGATACTACTGCCCTCCAGTTAGATAGCTATAGTCAAAAAGATAGTCCATAACAAATGTTGGCAGGGATGTGGAAATACTGGAACTTACACATTGTTGGTGGGAAAAATGGTGTAGCTGCTTTGGAAAACTGTTTGGCAGTTACTAAAAATTAAACATAGACTTATCATATGAGCCAGCAATTGCACATGTAGGCATATACCCAAGAAAAATGAAAACATGTATTCACACAAAAACTTATACATGAATGTCCATAGTATTATTATTCATAGCTGTCAGAAAGTAGAAACAACCCAAATGTCCATCAACTCATTTGGGTAAATAGAATGTGGTATATACATACTGTTATGGCTTGAATTGTGTTAAGACATGTGGAAGTCCTACTTCCCAGTACCTGTAAATGTGATCTTATTTGAAAATAGGATCTTTGCAGATGTAATCGGGATAAAGTCATCATTACTGCCTTGGCACTATTAGAGCTAATATGACCTTGGAGTTAATAAATTTTTATTAAAAATCAGAAAAGTATGTCATAGATTGTCTTTTCTTCCTCATTTACTTACATTGATTGGACAAATTTATGGAATGTATATAGAAAATGTATTCTGTAGTCAGATCAGTTGGAATCTGACATTGCCACTTATTGTAAGCTTGGATAAGTTACTTAGCCTTTGCCTAATTTTTTTTTTTTTAATAATGAGCTAATTTTAAGGGTGTATAGCATAATTTCTGTACTAGTTTTCCTGTAGTCATTACTTACCTATCATTTCAAAGTCTGGGGTTATACGCCCTTCCTTAGTACATCCACAGCTTTGGGCACCTGTTACATTATGTTAATTAAATGCTTACTTGCTGTTACTTCCTCAAAGGCTTCTTGGTCACCTTTGTATCCTCCACACTTAGTATAAGTGTTTTCTATACATGGTAGACCTTGATAAAAGTGTTTCTGGAATGAATCCTTTCATTTGTATTCAAGTTTTCTAAACAACTTGCCACTTCAAGGATTTCCATATGCTTGTTACTTCCTCTTTCTAGAATACTTTTTCTCTCTTCTCCTTGCTAATTCCTAACCAAACTTCAGGTCTCAAAATAACTTTCATGAGTTATATGCTCATAAGATACGCTTATTTTTAATTCAAAGCACTTAATACAACTTAAGTAATTGTTAAAAATCTACCTACTTGCTAGACTTCTTTATGAAGGAAAAGGTCTATTTATGGTTGTATTCACTATATCTACACAATATAGGGTAAATGTTGCCTGTTAGGTATTACTAATACTATTATGGACATTCAATAAATGTTTTGAATGAATAAACATTTACAATTCTGTTTGTATTGGCGCCGTGACACATATTAAAATGTACTGAGAACACCAAGTTCAGTAGTACATGCGGCACGGGCTTGGTGGCATCCAATTACTGCCAACCCTAAGCATTGCTTTTCCTCACTCTATTGCAGCAGGCTCGTTTCCTTCTTTCCATGCCTTTGTTTCAGCTAGCGACAGGGACAGGTCCCAACCAGCCATACTGATGGTATTTAAGGTTAGGAATGGCTGGTCGCTGAGAATTGTGCACCACCCAGGAACACAGTTTGACGTGAGACTTGTGCCCCAGTTTGACGATAAATGAATCTGAGACCAGGTCTTTAGGGATGTGACCCCAGAGAGGCCATCGCTTCCCAAGCTCATTCAGAGCACTCGGGTCTCACGGGTCTCTGCTCTGTGTCGCTGAGTGCTCCTTTTGGCAAGTAAATTTGCCGGGGCTCGGTTACTTTCTTTCCTACACTTCTGTGTTCCTTCCGGTTATCTGACTGCACTTTCGCCTCATCGGATGGTTGGAGCGCAGGCCTGCCTTTGGCGTCTCGTACACTTTCCAAGGAAGACGAATGGATCCCTCAGACAAATACTCGGTGGGGAGATGAAACGCGGGCAGAATTCAAGTCGCAGGCTTGCACCACAGAACATACTCGGTACCCCGGTAGACTAGAATTAGGAACCACTGATGCCTCACTCCCTCTCTCCTCCCTCCTTTGCACCTGCACAAACCCTCCACCCTTCGTGGTTGGTCACCAGGCTCCTCAGGGACAACGGCCACATCCTCGGTAGAGGGCCTTATGTCCAGCTACAGAGACTCCAGGCAACCTAAGCCAGGCGCTCTGACCCTCCAGGTCGGCATCGAACCCACCCCACGCCCTGTCACCTTGGCCGCCTGACTCATAGCTGTCCTCACCGCGGGTACCTCTCAAGCGGTCTAATCGCCGGGTCTCTGGACAACCAATCATTGCCTGGCGTGCGCTGTCCGACTCCCGTAACCACGTTTCCAACGCCCGGCAACCAATCATCACGCAACATCTCCTTCGAAGCCCCGCCTACCGCGGAGGGACGTGGGAAAGAAGTTTGTGACGCGGTGCCCTATGGGAAAACCGCGAGAAGCCGCCAAGACCAAGTATTGTAAAGAGAACGGAAATCACACGAACGCCATGTTAGTTAGGGGCAGAGTCACTTCCGGTTTTTCTGTGGCACCTCTGGTGGCGGAGAGTGGGTCAACTTTTAAGGGATGGCTTCGACACCTACACGCTAGGTCCTGTTTGGGGGTTGGGCTTATCTATTAAAGAACCCTTATTTTAACGTTTCCTAGTTGCAAAAGTGCATTAGTAAGAGCCATGCTCTAACAACTGCAGCGGACATTTGATTGGACCGCTGATTCCCAAAAGTGCTATGCATACATTCTGTCATTTAATTCCCCCAGAAGGTGAGGTTGAATTACTTGCTGAAGACCACAGGGCTAGTAAGTGGAGGTCTGAGATACATACCCGTATGCCAGACCTCAAAGCCTTGTCTTACCCTCCACACATGCTGACTGCTCGACTTGCCCTACTCCTTGGTTTTGCTGATCAAGAAGTCAGATAGTTTATTGGCAGCATCACGACCATAAACAACCATAACGCACTTCTTTAAGTACATTTTAACATATGACCTTGCAAACATCCCCCAAAATCTCAACAATTGCTTGCTTTTCCTACTCGCACAAACTTTCCAGTTAATTTTTAAGTAAATTTGACTATTAGGAATGAAAGATTTGAACCAAGATCCTATACCATCTCTGTGATTTATGGCATTTTAAAGAACATTGTAAGTCACTATGAGATTAGCAAGATAATGATTGACTTTGCTGTTTTATTAAAATGCATTAGATTTGCAAGGAGTATTTAACATAATTGAGCAATTAAATTAAATATACTAGGTACTGTTTTTTATCCAGGACACAATTATATGATCTTGTGACATTGCAATGTAGTGCCTTCTGATTGCTAATGATTAAAAGATGCTTATTTTAATTTCCAGCTTAGTAACACAGCCCAATTTCCTGAAAGTTCATAATTTATTTTTATTTCTGGCTAACTACGGTCCTGTATTCAGTTAACCAAAACCCCTCTGACAATATTTGAAAGTACAGTTCCCATAGTGCCCAAATCAGTTCAGTCCTGAAGCTTTTCTCTTATGTAAATCAATATGGTTCCTTCAGCTGTTCCAGAAATGAAAGGACTATTCTTGTTTTTCTGGGAATATGGCCTGGTTTGTTGGCATTTCAAAGTGTGGGGCCCAGAACTGAACAGGAAATTCCAACATGTTCATCATATAAGTTCATGGAGCTATGCACTAGGCAGAATAATGGCCTACAAAAGATGCCCCTGTTTAAATCGTAGGAACTTCTAAATGTGCCTCTTTTTATATGACAAGAGGTTCTTTGCAGGTGTGATTAAATTAAGGATTTCGAGATGAGAAGATTATCCTGGATTGTCCGATGGGCCCGATGTAATCACAAGGACCCTTATGAGTGGAAGAGGGAAGCAGAGTGAGAATACCACCTGCTGCTGGCTTTGAAAATGGAGGAAGGGGCCACAAGCCAAGGAATGCAGGTGGCCTCTAGGAGCTGCAGATGGCAAGAGAACCATTCTCTCATAGACCCTCTGGAAGGAATGCAGCTATGCTGACACAAAGGTTTTACCAGTGAAACTCAATTTGGATTTCTGACTTCCAGGATGCAATCTGCTTGTGGCTTCTTCCATGTTCAAAGCCAACAGTATAGCATCTTCAATTTCTGATTTTCACCTCTCCTTCCACGATTATAGCTCATTCTCTGACTCTCACTCTCCTGTGTCCTTCTCTTACTTATAATGAACCGTGGGATTATATATTGGGCCCATCTGGATAATTCAGGTATCTCCCTACCTCAAGATCCTTAATTACACCTGCAAAACCCTTTACCATTTAAAACATTCACAGACTCCAGAGATTAGATTATGGGCATCTTCTGCTTACCACAGCCAGCTTATAGATATGGAATACTACAAGAGGAGGTTTTTTATTTGTTGTGGAGAAAGTAAAAATAAATTTGAAGTGTCTAGTAGACATCCAAATGGAGGTGATGAGTGAGCAATAATATATACCATAGACCAATCTACAACCTATAGATGATAAACCCTCAGAGATAGGGGACCTAATATTTATTTTCCAAACTAGTACATATTTTTTCTTTTTAACTTTTTGACAATTTCAGTATTACAGAAAAGTTGCAAGAATATAGAATTTGAATATACCTTTCACTTAGATTTCTCAAATGTTAACATTTTACTACTATTGCTTTATCCTTTTCTATTTCTCTACTTGTCTCTATATGGAAGTATTTTTTAGTATCTCAGAGTTGTAGACATGATACCCCTATACTCCCAAATACTTCAGTGAGTTGTTTCCTACAAAGACATTCTCTTACATCAGTGGTTCTCAAAGTATGGTTCCAGGGCCAGCAGCAACTGCATCACCTGGAAACATGTTAGAAACGTAAGTTATAGCCTCTACCCCCATAGATCAATTGACTTTGATAATTTTGCTGTGGATATGAAGAAAATAACATGACTTTCAAAACTATTATCTAATTTATAGGCATTATTTAGATTTCACCAGTTGTCCCAGTAACATCTTTGACAGCAAAACTACCAAATGGGACACCTTTGATATTAAAAGGGGCCACTATCAGTAATTTTACCAAAACGAAGTGGTAAAATATAATCATATAGGGTAGTACAAGAGGTATAGTTAATTTTTCTTAGTACACTGGAGATTGCTAGCTAGAGAAGACGGCCCAGAAGAGTATCCATTGAGAGGCCTGACACAGGAGACTCACTATGAAGGAGAAACAGCATCCAGAGAAGTGAGAGAGTGAAGATCACCGCTCAAAAGAGGGAATCGTCAACAGCCGCCAAAGATCTCAAGAGGTCTAGCGTGATGAGAACTGGAATTGCCTACACGATTCTTAGAGCACCTTAGTGATCTTGACAAGAAGAAAATGGGCTCAAAAAGAAAAAAAAAGATGAGAAAGTGGACAAAATATATATAAAGGTCTTAAAAAGGAGCAACAATGAGGGGGAACGTGGAGTTAAGGAAGGTTTTGTTCCTTTAAGGTGGGGTATATTACATTGTTGATTATTGCTGAGAAAAATTCATTGCATAACAGTCTAGGGAGGTTCACAAACTACGGATGCCTGGGTCTCACCTCCAGAGAGTCTGATTTAATTGATCTGGAATGCGACCAGGTTCACCGGGATGTTTTAAAAGCCCTCCAGGTGACTTTAATACGTAGTCAAGGCTGAGAACCACTGGTAGAAGGAGTAAAAATGATGCTAGGAGAGCTTTCATGCTGGAGCCAAGACCTAAAGTAGCTGAGAAATGAAAGTGTCACGTGTCTCAGCCAGCAAACGTGGCCAGCACTGCTTGATCAAATCTTTTCCGTTACAGTATCCGATTTTTTCTACAACGGTCGACAAAGCAAGTGAAGAACGGCTTATACCACTAACTCCACTCGTCGAAAGACAAAAAAGGGAAAAAGAAAAACGACCCTGGTGCAGCAACTCGGGTCCGGGGATCAGGAACCTCCCTTACATCCGCCGTACCCGCAGCTCAGGTCGCCAGTGCGCACGCGCAGGACAGCGCGCCCTCGAGAGCAGTGGTCCCAGCGCAGGCTTGGCCGCGCGCTCCCGCCCTCTGCCCGCCCCCCGGCTCCTTCCTTCTCCCAGTTTCTGCGCCGGCGGCGGTGCGGGAGGGAGGCGGCGATGGCCGATGAGATCGCTAAGGCTCAGGCCGCCCGGCCTGGTGGTGACACAATCTTCGAGAAGATCATTCGCAAGGAAATCCCAGCCAAAATCATTTTCGAGGATGACCAGGTAGGCACTTGGGGCCGCCTCGCTGGTAGACACGCCAGTTTCCCGTGGAGGGAAGGGAAGGGAAGGGTCGGGCGGCGCCGCGGGCAGAGGACGCGACGGGCCGG
>NW_006443124.1:12183205-12195439 GCF_000325575.1 Pteropus alecto
GGGTCACGCCGGGTCCTCGGCGTGGGCGCCCGCGGGCTTCCCGGCTGTGTCGGACCTCGCCTGTGTCAGGAATCTCACAATCTCGCCAGCGCTCTGCCTGACAGAGAGAAACCCGATCGCACCCTGACTCGGGCCCAATCTCCGCGATCTCCCGCGCACAGCCGGCCTGCACGGCGATCCCGGGCGCCTCTCCGCGCCGCATTGCGCTAGAGGGCCCGGGCGCGCACCTCGGGGCCGCGGCGGAGAGAGCGGACGCGCGGGGCCAGCTCGTCACCCCCATCCCCACTCCCACCCTGCTCCGGCCGCGGACTCCTGAACTAAGTGGGCCTGCTTCCGGGATTTGCTTTCCCTTAGCTCCTCCCGGCAAGAATGGTTCATTTTATATTTGGCAGGAAGCAATTTTATCCCAAGGGACTAAGACTGTAGTTTTGTTGACTTCCCTGTAGGTGAAATTCTGTTTTAGAGAGGCTGAGTTGATGTGACTTGCAGACATCTTGTGTAAAATATTTAATGGGCAGTTGTATTTATGGATTTGGGTATCAGATAAAGCAGGACAGGAGGTTGGCTGATTTACATAGAAAAAGTTCTGTAAACTTTTTGTGAAATTAAGAAATATGGGATATAAGAAACATTCATTTTATGCTACTAGGATTGTTCTTAGATTCAAAACGTTATTTCAGATTTAATTAGATTCTTCGAGGTGAATTTAAATACCTTTATTTGTCACTAGTTAGGGAAGTTCTTTTGTTTTAGAAAATGCACACTTCTTTTGAAATATTTTCAGTTACTTTTTATAAATGATCGTTGAAATACTGACTTTTGAATCACCGAAGTCTCAACAAAGTAACAGCATGATGCAATCTAAATGATACAGCATTTTGTATGGAGCACCAAATAGAATTACTCCTGAGACAGGTAAGCAGGGTTAGGTTCTAAGTAGCTTTTACCTTCAGTAGAGAACAAGAGGTAAACACTCATGTGGTATGTCATTTGTATACATGCTACTTATCCTCTTCATTTCCACCAAAGAGAATAGGTATATTTCTTAAATAGTTGAGTAAAATGGAAAAAATGGATATTAGTCAAATATTAGATAAATATGTAATTACAAAACTGATCCCTGAAGTAAAGGAAAAAACCGGGAAATTGCACTGCTGAGGGTTCTGACTCAGGGAGGGTGGGGAGGAGAAGCAGAAGATAGCCTTTGGAAATGATGTCTATGCTGGCTGCTGAGGAACGAATAGCAGTTTAAGTTAGACAAAAATTGGGATTGAGGGGATTGAGGATCACTGTAAATTCTATGGAAAGGACCAGGGGGCCACGTGTATTGTGCACGCTACTGATTTCCTAGCATTTACTACAGTGTTTCCCATGGGGTTATAAGAAAGAATAAGTTTAGCTTACAAGATGATATGCTAAACTTTGATTTTTTTTTTTCCCCTTCTCCCTAGTGTCTTGCTTTCCATGACGTTTCTCCTCAAGCACCAACACATTTTCTGGTGATACCCAAGAAGCATATCTCCCAGATTTCTGTAGCAGAAGATGATGATGAAAGTGTAAGTAAATTTACTAGCACAATTTATTTTCTTGCTTTTTAAATTGGGAGACTAAATTTTGACCTTAAACTGATGTTACATTTTCATTTTCCTAAGAGCATTAGAGCTTCAATGCAGTGTATAAATAGTTTTGATTTTTAATGAGATATAGTGACATATACCATTGTATTAGTTTTAGGTATATGACATGATTTGATATATGTATATATTATGAAATGATTATCACAATAATTCTAGTTAATATCCATCACCACAAATTCTTAAGCAGACAGATTTCCACATAAGGATTAGCTGGTGAGATTCATTTTTCCTCAACAAAGAAATAGTATATCATATAGGAGAGGGTTCACGGATCCTTCTACTAATACTGTTAAAGGAAAGAAAAGTAATTATTTGCTTTTGCCAGGAGTTATCGGCCTTAATTAAAATTTTTCCGAATGCTTTTTGTGGTAGATTGTATAATTGTTTGTAACTATTCACTGTTCTTTAGGGGTGCATTATATTTGCTGCCTCATTGGTGTGAGGCCTGGTTACATGATTTGATTTAGCCCATGAATGCAAGTGGAAGGGATATATATCTTTTGAGTGAAAACTTTTAAGAGCTAGTTTGCCATGTTTTCTCTTGTCTCTGCTACTATGATCATATAGAGATTGTTCTATCAGTCTGGGTCTCAAAGTGAAAAAGATATAGAAATAGAGCCTGGTCAACTTGTGATGAACATGTAGTGAACACAAGAAATGTTTTTTTGTTGTAAACCAGATTTGGGGGTAGCTTGTTACCACAGCATAACCAAACCTATCCTGCTTGATACCCTCCCCCATAACAAGAAAGCAAGATGTCTTGCTTTATTAAGAAAATTTAATTGTATTAATTGAGCAGTAAATTTGTCTCATTTTAATCGAAATCAGTAATACATAAATACCTAATCTTACTAATTTTTTAATTGTAAATTATGTTGTATTAGGATTAAAAGAATTTCTAAATATTTGCTCAAAGGAGTGTGTTTCAACTTGGCAATTTTTTAATTTAACGTTTCACCTTGGTAGTCTGTTATTTAATGGCAAGTAATTGTAAATTGCCTGTGCTTAAGAAACTTTTTTTTTCAGCTTCTGGGACATTTAATGATTGTTGGCAAGAAATGTGCTGCGGACCTAGGCCTGAAGAAGGGTTATCGAATGGTGGTCAATGAAGGCTCAGATGGGGGACAGTCTGTCTATCATGTGCACCTCCATGTTCTCGGAGGTAGGCAGATGAAATGGCCTCCTGGTTAAACATGTCTTATGGATAATTTTCCCTTCTTTAGGCAATGATCAATTTTGCAAATTCTAATATGTTAAACAGTACACTTATATTTGCCTGTGTATGGACAAATTGAGGAAATAATTTGAAAAACTCATACATAATAAAAGACATTGTTGCATGGTCTGAATTCTGTATTATTTAAAAAATATGTTGGGATGTATGACAGATTTCATAATTTGGGAGGTATCTTGTTTTTTCTCCCAAAGGACTCAACATATGTACATTGTTATAATGGTGGGACTGGTTTTTGAAGACAACAAGATGTTATAAATTTAGCTTTCACTTTGAAATTCCTTGTAGTCCAAGCAAAAATTTCCTAATACAATTCTCTTATTTTCTAAGAACAAAGGGGTATGTGATGTGACTGATCTAGAATGTGACAGTTTTGAGTTTAGAAACAATGCTTTTTGTCCAGCCCACGTGTTTCCCCTGGACTGTTGGGATAATTTGGAAGAGAAGAAAGTAGTTCTGTCACAGAATCTTTGACAAGCGTGTGAAGCCATACATTGGTAATTCCTTTTTATCTGAACTGAATGTTATAAAGACTTAAGAACATATTAGTTAGAATTAACTTTCCAAATTGAAAACTCACTGTTTTGAATGTGTATGTGCATACTCGCAAAAATATTTAAGTTGTGTATGAATCTGGCTATATGGAGGCGGGCAAGAACCTGAGTTCTCCTTATGCAGACTGACAACCAAACTTTGTTTTCAGTCTTGCCATGCACTATAGCCTTTCTAAGGTTGTACAGGGCAAATAGTTTTGCTTCTTGACTTTCCTTCATGTAGATACTTTCTAGCTTTCAAATTCTAATACTGCTTGTTGGTTTTTGTTTCTTATTCTCTTTGTGCTAATGGATTCTTTCCATTTTTAATCTCTCAGAAGACCACTTTAGTGTAGGGTTTGACACATTTAATTGAAAATTGTTTTTCTAAATTTTGAATTTTGTTTTTAAAATATTCGGGGGGATTAAGGAAATTGGCCATTTATGTCTTAAAAATAATTTTCCCAGTTGTCATTTTTTTACTTTATAGTGTTTAAAATATTTGTATAGTTAATATATCAATTTTATTTCATATTTTAGAAAGCCTTTTCCACCCCAGGAAGATTTTTTTTAATTGTTTTTTTTCCCTAATACTTTTATGGCTTTATGTTCTTTTATGACTTTAAGAAGGTCTAGGGAAAAGTTTTGGAGGTATTCGTGCCACTGTAAAGAATGTAATAATGAGAGAAGCATTTGTATTATGTATAAGAAGGCTGAGTCTGCTTCCTTTAGGCATATTATCTTTCCCACTAATTTTGTCAAACCAGCGTTAATAAATCAGGTAGATAACTGCTAATTTGTCTTGCTAGTTGTGTCTGACTTTTCTGCCTAAAATGGTTTCGAGACTCAATTTTCAATGTGTGAAGGGAGTGATGTTCCCACACAGCACCAGTTATTCTCCAGACACTGGCTGGGTGTTTTATAGTTCAACTCAATTCTGACACTATCCACCCAGAGATAGCATCAGATTCTATGGGTTTAGTCCTGCAGGACTTCCAACCCCCCTTGCAAGTCCAGGTTGTCACTTGTGCTTCTGACCAGTAGGCTATAAACCGGAGGTTCTTAAGACCCTTCTCCTCAGTTTTGATTAATTTGCTTGAGCAGCTTACAAAACAGGAACGTTTTACTAGATCACTGGTTTATTATAAAATGATATGACTCAGGAACAGCCAGGTGGAAGAGATTCATAGGACAAGATATGGGGAAAGGGCATGGAACTTCCATACTCCCGCTGAGCATGCCACTCTCCCCAGATCACATGTTCACCAACCTGTAAGCTCTCAACCCTGTCCTTCCGGGGTTTTATAGAGGTTTTATTACATTGGCATGACTGATTAAATCATTGGCCATTAATGACTGATTCAGCCTTCAGCCCCCTGACCCTGCCCTGGAGGTGGGGCAGTGGGACTGAAAGTTCCAACCCTTTAGTCATGTGGTTGGTTCTACTGGCAACCAGCCCCCATCCTTAGGTTACCTAAGGGCTTTCCAAAGTTATCTTATAACAAAAGACACTTTCTTCACTCTTATCACTTAGGATAATTCCAAGGGTTTTAGGAGCTCTGCCAGAAGTGGGGACAAAGATCAGATACATATTTCTTATTATAAGTCACAATATCACACTGCCTTAGACTTGTGGCAGATTATTCACTACATGCATGTAATAGCCAGTACTCAAGATAGCCCACAGATAATCTTGCCTTTAGTATTCACACCTCTGTATAGTCTCATTGAATCAAGGCTGGTCTGTTTGAGTAAGAGTATGGCAAAAGTGATTGATTTGTGTGGCCGGATCACAGAGGGCTTACACCTTGGTCTCCTGGTCACTCTGGGGGAAGCCAGCTGCTATGGCTGAGGACCCTCAAGCAGGGAGGGCCTATGTTGGGAGGAACTGAGGCCTCCCGCCAGCAGCCAGCAATGATGTGTCAGCTATGAATAAAGCACCTTGGAAGCAGATCCTCCAGCCCCAGCCAAGCCTTCAGATGACCACTGTCCTGGTCAACATCTGACCTCAGGAGCGATCCCAGGGCAGAACTCCCTGGCTAATTTCCCAAAGTCGTAACCCACAGAAATGGAGAGAGTAAATAATTACTGTTTTATTTTTCCTTAGCGTATAGCTGGACTGTACCCCTTAGCTATCTGGGTGCACATGCCTACAGTCTGGCCAGTGAGATGTGGGAGAAGCTGATGTATGCCATTCCAAGGCCCTGAAAAACTTCCCATGCTATTTATTCTCCCATGTTCTCTCTTTTCCTTTGTCTCTTGTCAAGATGCAGAAAGGATCCAGCAGAGGACATTGAGCTGTTTAATGGAAGGAGCTTGAGTCCCTGAGTGGCTGAATGGAGCAGAGTTCTTACTCCTGACCCACATTAGAATTTGTGTTAAGCCATTGAGATTTTTGAGTTTAGGTAATAGCAACTAACAGTATTTACTGTAATACAAGGTCTATGATTCAGGAGTGATAGAGCTTAGTCTGCATAAGGAGGCTTGGGATTTTAACAGTGACACCATCCTATTTGACGATTCTTTTATCCTTTGAATTAGCCAGGAAGGTGAGAGTGCCAGAGTGAGAAAGGTTAGAACTTGGAGATAGCAGCTGAGCTCGAGGGCAGAGTGTAAGCCAGTTTCTGTGGGGACCACAGTACTACAGCTTGATTGAACTGAAAAGAGAGGGAGGCAGAATAGGAAATGACTCTCATCTTTAACACTAAATGTTACAGTTTAGATCTCAAGTGATAGGCTCAGGTCATTCAAGGACCTCAGTTTATCACTGAGATAATCTGCCTGAATAAGCCCCTAAGAAAAATCAAAGTGGTCTTTATGCTTTATTTTGAATGTGTATTTTTTTATTTATGTAGGTTAGAATTAGCCTACATAATACATAAATCAAAGGTTACAATGGGATAGAGGCTTATTTTTTTCTCAAGGTAAGCCCTGTTAAGGTAGCAGTCCAGGGCCCTTTTGGCAGCTTTGTAATATCAGCAAGAAGTCAGACTCCCTACCTTTCTGCTTTGCTCTCCTTAGCACGTGATTTCTACCCTCAAAGCCACTTCATGGTTCAGTTGACTGATGCAGCTCTAGCTATCAGATCCTCCCATCAGAAAGAAAGAGGAAAGGAAAATGCCAAAAAAGCTACATGCCAGAATTATGTCTTTTTTAAAAGGAACTTTTCCCGAGGTCCCACACCACCTAATGCATCATTGTCCACCTCAAGCTATAAATGAAGCCGGTTACCTTGCTGCCCAGAGTAAAACCAGAAGAGAATAAAAGTGGAATAGATACTGAGAGACAACTTGTGGTCTCTGCTCCATCGTTGGTAGCCAGCGTTCACAAGTATGGAAAAGCAGCCAGGCATTCTTGGACTGGGCCCAAGTGCTGAAAAAGACTACTGCAAGTAGCTACAGTCTGGCTGTATTCACTCTTCTATAACACTGACTCAAGACCAGGAGGCATTTTGCTAACCACTATTTTCTGTGAATAATAGGAGTGGGTGCAACTTTAATTCCAAGTAAAGCTCTTCTTTACCGCACTCATTTCCGGTGCTCTATACAGCAGTCCCTAATCTTTTTGGCACCAGGGACCCATTTCGTGGAAGAGAATTCTTCCACGAATGGAGCCTAAGGGAGATGATTTCGGGATGATTCAAGCGCATTACATTTTTTGTGTACTTTATTTCTATTATTAATTACAGTGTAATATGTAATTAAATAATTACGCAACCCACCATAATGCAGAACCACTGGGAGCCCTGAGCTTGTTTTCCTGCAACTAGATGGTCCCATCCAGGGGTTATGGGAGATAGCGACACCCAAAGTGTGTTACTTATGTCCAGTCTACTCCATAATCTTGGTTGCATAATTTTGGTTGCTGTCGCTGTAGAAAACCCTGCTTCACAAAGACAGGATGTTGGACGTGGAAGCAAGCTTTTCAGTGCTTTTGTGGCAATCTCATGATGTTCCACTTTGATTTTAACCCAGAACATATGGAGATTTGAGGTCCCAAACATACTTTTAAGGTCACTGTCATTTGTGATATCAAACAGCTGACCCTCTTCGAGCATGGATGAAGTATATTCACCCGGCTTATTCACAAATGGGTAGTGGATCAATTCCTTCCCAGTTCGGGGTCTTTTGTGGTTGGGAAATAATGCTCAAACTCTTTTGAACGCTGAGATCAGTGATCGTGCATCAGCTGGGAGAAAGAAGGCCCTGACTCAGTCTTTTTCAAAATCTCTGCTAATGTTTGAAACGTGTCAAAAATCTCAATGTTCACTCGTCACCTCCTTAATTCCAGTTTGGCTTTGAATGCAGCCATTTTATCTGCTGACTTGAACACAGTTGTCATTCTTCCCTGAAGTGACAGATTGAGTTGGTTAAACAGGTTGAATATGTCCCACAAGTAAGCAAGTTTTGTGACCCATTCCGTGTCAATGAAATGTGTTGCCAGTGGTGACTGTTTTTCTAAAAGAAATCTCTGGAGCAGCTCTCATAATTCAGAAACTCTGGCCAGTGATCTACCTTTGAAAGCCATCTCACTTCTCTGTATAATTGCTGTGTATGTTCTGTGTCCATCTCCTCACAGAGCTGCGCTTCACAGAGCTGTGTGAATAGACGTGAGTTAAGGGCATTGATAATTGTAACCACATTCTGCAAAACGTTAAGTTCAAGTGACATTTTTCGGCTAGCCAGCATTTCTCTATGGATGACACAATGTGTAGACTCACATTCAGAAGCGACCTTTGACTCGAGTAGTGAAACCAGAAAGCTGTCCAGTCATGGCAGCCACTCCATTCGTTCATATACCAACATGAAATGACCATTTTGGTTTTCCTGATATGTGATCATTCAAAGACTTGAATAGTTCTGCAGCTGTGGTGTCGGTTGGCAACAAAAGTGCGTATAACATATCCTCATGCACATCCTCCTGAAAAATATATCACACAAAACAAGCATCATTGCTTTGTTGTCAACATCGGTAGACTTGTCAACCTGGACTGTGTACCATGGCGACTCATTAATCCTCTCTAACAATCAGACCTCAATATCCTCTGCTATTTCATCAGTTTGCCTAGTTATGGTGCTGGCTGAAAGAGGAACATGTGCCACCTTTTGGACTGCAGCCTCTCCTAAAAGATCACGACAAATATCCTTAGCAGCAGACAAGATCAACTCTTCACCAATAGTAAAGGGCTTCTTAGCTGTGTTCTTTGAAGGTTGGAGGTCCAAGGGGACCCCACTCAGATGTCTCACAGTTGGTTCTGGCAGTTAGCTGGCATCCTCTGATTCTCCTCTGTATGGCCCGTTATTCTCCTTTAGGCTAGACCAGTTTACATGGTAGTCACACAGTAATAACCAAATCCAAGCTTAAATAATTAAGATTTGTTTTTTCTCATGATTCTGTGTGTTGGTTGGACAGTTTCGCTTATCTTACCTGGGCTCACTCGTATGGGTTGGTTGGAATGGATTCACCTGGGGCAACTGGGATGGCTTGGCCTCCTCCCACACTGTCTTTAACCCCAAGCTTCTTCACAATTTAATGTTCTCAGGGCAGCATTTCAAGAGGCAACACAGACACTGCAAGGCCCCCTCAGGCCTAGGCTTTCAGACTCAAATAGCATCACTTCAACCACATCCTGTCTGTCAAAGTGAGTTAAAGATCAGCCTAAATGCAAGGGTTTGGGGAAAAAGACTTCCCTTCTGCATGGGAGAAGCAGAAAAGCCACACTATAAAGGGGAATGCAGACTGGGCTGTGGAAAGAGACAGCCATTAAACAGTATACTCCACCACCATTATGTTGACTCAGCTACATTCTTTCTCTCCCCTTGACATTAAGACTAGTTTGTTTCTCTACCTCTGTGTGACTTACTTCCTAAGAGAAGACAAAGACTTCTCTTAACTTGAGGCCATATTACCTCATATGCTGCTGAATAGTCCTTACATGGCCGATCAGCTTTTACTGTGGTGAGGCAATCTGGTATCCACTGTAGCCAATATGTGAAGAACTCAGACTCTTACAGAAAGGACAGGGGGTGTGGCTAGTCCTCTGAAGCATTCCAGAAGGGGTCAATATAAGCACCCTGCTTGACTGGTACAGTGCACCTGAAAGATTGTAGTATGTACAAATATTAGCCTATAAATAAATATGCAAAAAATATACCTCTTTTGCATTTTCTGTAACAACTTAATTTCTATTTTGAGTCTCTGATCAATCAACATAAAGACTCTTAATTTTAGTCAGTTTAGAATTTCTCCCTTTCATCTCGGGGATCATACCTAATTTCTGGAGGGTCTCATATAATAGTGTCATGATATCAGGAGAGGCCATGTAGGCCACTTTGTCATTGGTCTCTACAGAGTACCTGAGACTTTTGTTATCTCATTTAATCCTTATTCACTGATCCCTATAGGTTGACATTGTGTAATAACAATGAACACGATTGTGACAGTTTTTAGTGCCATGAGAAACATGGCAGAGTGAGAGACGTGCCCAGATCTCTCCCCTTGAAACAACAATAAGCAGGATATCTCAAACTCAACAAAAAACACCCAAAATGTGCACCAGCACATCTGAGCGTGGGATCTGTGCATAAGAGCTACCACAGATCAGAACCCTGGGTGTAGAGCAGTGGACTGGGAGAAACAAAAAAGCTGCCTCTAGCAGCCAGAGCTCCCGTAGGAGGAGGAGGGATGAGAGAAGGTGCGGCGAGTTGCCTGAACAGCTCTTCCTGACAGAGCTGTGAGCTCCATGCGGCCAGTGACAGTGCCCAGGCATCAGGGCAGATAGCTGAGAAGTGGGGATGGCAAAGAACGAGGGATTTTTACCAGTCCCAGTTGCAAAACACGAGGGTGAGATGCAACCCCCATCCCCCAACCCAGAGCATCCCTTTCCCACCATATCCTCTGAGACTGAACACTGCGGAGCCCCAGGAGAATCTGAGCAAACACTCCTGAAACTGTTGCTAAGACTGACAGGGACTGAGACTGACGGTAGTCAGAGTGATTGAACATCCATAAGAAAATAAAAGGCGTATTAAGATTTTATATAAAGGAGGGATTCAAGAGGCTTAGACGCCACCTACTGGAAACCAAAAGAAAAATGCCTTCTTGCAACAAGCTAAAGAGAGACCTTTATATAATAAATTTTCTTTCTAAGAAAAAAGTAGAATACACTTCCATGAATGCCCAGGCACAGAAATAGTCCATTAAACACCATGAACATCCAAGATGACAAGGCATCTCAGAAAGAAAGAGAAAAATCTCCAGAAAATAAGCTTACAGACATAGAAATATGAGACTTAAATGACAGAGAATTCAGGATGGTACTTCTGAAAAAGCTCAGTGAGTTCCAAAACGAGTCATATCAACAATTGCAGAAATTGCAAAAACAATTAGATGAGCAGAGCAAGGAGATTGAAGCCCTCAAAAAGAACAAAATAGAACTTTTAGAGATAAAAAACACAATGCAAGAGTTGAAAAATGAAATAGCAAGTTTGGGAAATATAGTCGACCAAATGGAAGAAAGGATCAGTGATAACCATCGGTGGGATTCGACATAATTCACATCAACAATTTCAGGAATTGAAAAAACAACTAGATGAGCAGAATGAGTTCTTTAGCAAGGAGATTGAAACCTTCACAAAGAACCAAGTACTCTACGGCCATGCTACCCTGAACGAGCCCGATCCAGTCTGATCTTGGAAGCTAGCAAGGTCGGGCCTGGTTAGTACTTGGATGGGAGACCACCTAGGAAGACCAGGTGCTGTAGGTGTAAAAAATAAAAAATAAAAAGTAAATAAGAGATTGTAAGCTGACAAGGTCCTTGCAATCTGTGAGGTCAACCAAGAGTTGCCTTGCCTAAAAAATAAAAAAAAGTTAAAAAGAACCAAATAGAACTACTGGAGGTAAAGAACACACTGTAAGATGAAAAATGAAATGGCAAGCTTGGGAAATACAGTTGACCAAATTGAGAAAAGGATCAGTGATATAGAAGATAGAAATCTAGAAATAAATCAGAAGAAAGAAGAGAGAAACCAAAGAAAGACAAATAATGGAAGAAAAATACAAGACCTGGCTGATACCATCAGGAGAGGAAACATAAGAAAAACGGGCATTCTTAAAGGGGGAAGAAAAAGAGAAGGGATTAGAAAGCATTTTCAGACAAATAGTTGATGAGAATTTCCCAAATCTAAGGAATGAGCTGGAGCTTGGAATTCAAGAAATCAACAGAACACCCAGTTACCTCAACCCAAGATACATTGTATTAAAATTATCAAAAATCAATGAATTCTCAGGGCAGCCAGGGAGAAGAAGATGGTAACCTATAAAGGAAAACCCATTAGATTGTCGTCGGACTTCTCAGCACAAACCTTACAAGCCAGAAAGGAGTGGAATCAAATATTCAAGCTATTAAATGAAAGGAACCACCAGCCAAGAATAATGTATCCAGCTAAGCTCTCCTTTAGATAAGGAGAAATAAAGACCTTTCCAGACATACAAAAATTGAGGGAATTCTCCACTATGAGGCCTACATTACAAGAAATACTGAAAGGGGTCAGCTCAGCTAAAACAAAATGACAGAAAAATATATGACTATGAGTAAGGCAACTAGCAGGCAGATAGAAGCAGAGGAGTGAAACCCTTATTAACAATAGAGCATTGTTAACTCTTATTAACAGTAGAGATTTGCTATTGCAAGATACTAATGAACGTTCAGCATACATAGGGACAAATCGAGACAATGACTGAAAAGGGGAGGATTCAAAGATGCAAATTCACAAAGAGGAATGGAGATAAGGCACATGTAGAAGAAAATGGATGATTATGTATATATTTT
>NW_006443124.1:12196001-12198375 GCF_000325575.1 Pteropus alecto
TAATATGAGATGAAATAGACTATGAAAGAAAAACAATAAAGAAAGATACAGAGGGACACTTCGTAATGATAAAGGGAATCGTGCATCAAGTAGATATAACACTTATTAATATATATGCTCACAATTAGAGAGCCCCAAAATATGTAAAGCAATTACTAACAGAACTAAAAGGAGAAAGAGACTAAAACACTATTGTAGTAAGGGACCTAAATTCCCCACTGTCGGATATGGACAGATCATCCAAACAGAAAATCAACAAGGAAATAACATCCTTAAATGATACATTAGACCAATTGGACATTATTGACATTTACAGAGCCTTCCATCCCAAAACAGCTGCTTATACATTCTTCTCTAGTGCACATGGAATATTCGCAAGAATTGACCACATATTGGGACACAGAGATAACCTCAACAAATATAAGAGGGTGGAAATCATACCAACCATATTCTCTGATCATAATGCTTTGAAACTAGAGATCAACTGCAAAAAAAAAAAGCAGGAAGAACCACAAATACATGGAGGTGAAACAACATGCTACTGAAGAATAACTGGGTCAGAGAGAAAATAAAAAGAGAGATCAAGAGATACATAGAAACAAATGATAATGATAGTACAACATGTCAAAACTTTTGGGACATGGCAAAAGCGGTCATAAGAGGAAAGTTCATATCTTTACAGGCCTATCTGCAAAAACAAGAACGAGCCCAAATAAACAACCCAACGCTTCATCTTAAAAAATTAGAAAAGGAAGAACAAATGAAGCCTAAAGTCAGCAGAAGGAAAGAAATAATCAAAATTAGAGCAGAAATATATGAAATTGAAAACAAACAAACAAACAAGCAAAAAGAAAAATAAATGCAACAAAGAGCTGGTTTTGAGAAGTTTAATAAAATTGATGAACCCCTGGCTAGACTCACTAAAGAAAAAAGAGAAAGGACACAAATAAACAAAATCAGGGATGAAAGAGGGAAATTACAACTGACATAGAAATACAAAGGATCATACAAGAATACTATGAAAAAGTATATAACACCAGATTTAATAACCTAGAAGAAATGGACCAGTACTTAGAAAGATACAATCTTCCTAGACTGAATCAGGAAGAACTGGAAAATCTAAATAGAGCAATCAGCAGTATGGAAATGGAAACGATCAGCAAAAACCTACCAAAAAGTAAAAATCCAGGACCAGATGGCTTCACCAGTGAATTCTACCAAACATTCAAAGATTTAATACCTATTCTCTTCAAACTCTTCCAAAAAATTGAAGAGGAGGTAATACTTCCTAACTCATTTTATGTGGCCAATATTACCCTGATACCAAAGCCTGGTAAAGATAACACAAAAAAGAAAACTACACACCAATATCTCTCATGAATACAGATGCAAAAATCCTAAATAAGATTCTAGCGAACCGAATACAGCAACATGTTAAAAAGATTATACACCACCATCAAGTGGGCTTTATCCCAGAGGCACAGGGATGGTTCGACATATGCAAATCAATTAACGTGAGACACCACATAAATAAATTAAAAAATAAGAATCATATGATCATGTCAATAGATGCAGAAAAAGCCTTCAACAAGATACAGCATCCATTTATGATGAAAACACTTAACAAAATTGATATAGAAGGAAAGTAACTTTTAATTAAGGCCAAATATGACTAACCCTCAGCCAGCATTATACTTAATGATGAAAAACTAAAAACCTTCTCTCTAAGATCAGGAACAAGGCAGGGCTGTCCACTATCACTACTGTTATTCATTATAACATTGGAGGTCATAACGAATGCAGTCAGGCAAGAGGAAGATACAAAAGGCATCCAAATAGGAAACAAAGGAATCAAACTGTCACTATTTGCAAATGACATAATTCTCTATATAGAAAACTCTAAAGACTCCACAAGAACACTACTAGAAACTATTAGCAAATACAGTAAAGTTTCTGGATACAAAATTCAATGTTCAAAAATCCACAGTATACCCATACTCTAATAATGAAGTGTCAGAAAAAGAAGTGGAAAAAATATTTTTTTTTCGCAATTGCAACAAAAAGAATAAAATACCTACAAATAAAAATACCAACAAATAAAAAGAATAAAATACCAACAAATCTAACGAAACATGTGAAGGATCTATATAAAGAAAACTATAAGACCCTATTAAAAGAAATTGAAGAAGATACAAAGAAATGGAAAGTTATTCCCTGTTCTTGGATTGGAAGAATCAACATAGTTCAAATGACAATATTACCTAAAGTATTATACAGATTTAATGCAATCCCCATCAAAATCCCATCGGCATTTTTTTAAAGAAATAGAACAAAAATCATCAGATTTGTATAGAAGCACAAAAGATCCTGAATT
>NW_006443124.1:12199332-12206853 GCF_000325575.1 Pteropus alecto
ATGGAAGTGTCTTACGATAGATGATTGACTAAAGAAGCGGTGGTACATATATACAATGGAATATTACTCAGCCATAAGAAGAGATGAAATACTGCCATTCGTGACCACATTGATGAACCTCAAGATAATCATGCTAAGTGAAATAAAGCAGACAGAAAAAGTTGAAAATCACATGATATCACTTATATGTGGGCTGTAAACCTAAAAGCAACAAATGAACAGGAAAAACAAACAGAGACTCATGGACATGGAGAATAGACCAATGGTTACCAGTGAGTAGTGGGGAGAGGGGACGTAGGCAGAGTAAAGGGAGTCAAATATGTGGTGACAGCAAGAAATCTTACTATGGGAGGTGAACACACAATGTAAATATATATATGCCTTACTGTTACAATGTACAGCTGAAACTTACTGGATTTCATTAACCAATGTCACCATTAAATTAAACAAACAAACAAACAAACAAATAAATGAAACATTGTGACAGTTTTATGATAGTGTTAATAACAATTGCTATTTATAAAATGTCCACTATGAGACAGGCCTTGTGCTGTGTGTTAAACATAGTGTCGTTAAAAACCAAACAACTCTGTGTACACCTATTATGACCTGTGGCATTTGCTCAGAGCATTGTATGCGTAATGGATACTTGTAATGCTTGATGTTCGGCATGTGAACTCTCTTTGTATTTGAGAGATTCCTTGCCTCCCAAAAGAGAAGTTGAAATGAACCTAATATTCTAGCTCCTCTGCCAGCAGGGTTGTAGGCCTTTGACTTAGGCTCTGCCGATCAGATGCACTCATCTGGGATTTTGAATTTGAAACTAATGACACCAAGAAACAAGGACAGTGGAGATTTCTTTCTGGTGTCAGTGGCAGCAGCATCCTGTTGGCAGGCACAACGGTGTCTGTGTTGCCAACGGTCAGATCCAGTATTGAACGCCCGGGACAACAACAGTGCAAGTCACAGGTCCTGTGTTCACTGGCAGTGGTAGCAGTGCCCTGACAGATGAGCTCTCTGGTTCTATTTTCGGCTGTGGTATTATTTTGCATAGCTTCTCTTTATTCTTGCCTATTTCCTCAGTTAATCTGTGAGCTATCCATCAAATAATGTTTCAAGAAATTAACTGCTGGAGAAATGTTTACCAGGAATGGTTGTAAGCAATAGATCCTCAGGGAAAGGTTGGGTGTATGTGTGGCTGGAAAGCTGAGACTAGTTATTTGCCCTAGTTTGGGATAAAGGCAAGGAAAATCAGCGAACATTTAGGAACTGGATTTTCACAGCCCATGGTAAATATTAGCAAAACAGCTAATTAAATCATTCCATGAATCATGTGTACTGATATACCAACCAACGGCAAGTCGTTGGGCTTCCAAGTGCCACTGCCATAGGTGGTTATGAAGGGCAGGTGGAATTCAAGGACTGAGGAGGTATTGTTAGTGCTTTTAATATTGCTGAACATCTTAAAGAAAAAACAACAAGCTAAGACTTCTAAATTATATTTCAAGTTATCAGTTGAAACCCAAGAGCTCTCTGTGACTATGTGATAAAAATCTGTAAGGGATTTTTTATAAGACATAAGTTCTTATAGCTGAAGAACTCAAAGAACTGTTAAACCTAATACAACATTTGATCCTCAACGTTGCCAAGTTTTATCAATTCAATTCATAGCCTGTCTAGTCTGTTATAAAGAAATTAGCATATTGATCAGGAAGGGTGGTATCTGAATATTTGGGATGAGCTATAGTGGAGAATTTGGCTGACTCAGACCACTCTGAATTTCCAACCAGCTGAGCCTCCTTTGTTGGCTGAAGCAGCCTTTCCTCTGAATTCTTGATTGTTTGAAGACCCTTTCTCAATTACTTCTTTCATATACTGCAGCTATATCTGTGGCTCACTCTTTAAAAAGAAAAGAGAACTCCCTTGTGCATAATTCCTTCCATTCTATGTACCTCTTATATTTCTTTCTCTGCCGTCATATATCAGAATATCCCAACATATCTTAAATTGTATATTGGGACCACCCTCAGACCCATAAAAAGAGAAGTTGTTGGGCAAAACTAGCACTTTCTTGACAGAGATGGAGAAAGGCTAGAAACATCCAAGAGTTAATAAGCTAAAAGTAGATAAAACAGATTAAAGAGTAGAGCCTAAATCAAATGCAAAGAAAACTAAATGAAATCAACTATGTATAAACATTAAAAACAAAAACAAAAACACAAAGAAAATATAATTCAAGTTACTTTTGAACATAGCACACTGACTCTATAACCTATTAACAGGATAAATTCTAAGGACTAAGGCCAACTGCAAAGAAATCTTGAATATTATCTCATGGATTTGTTGTTGGTGTTCTAATTGTGTAACTTTTTGTGTGTTATTGTAGGATAGAGAAAATGAGTAAAAATATTGGTGTGAATGAGAATTAAAGTTCTCATTGTGGGAAAAAAGAGCAAAAATGACATGGAATGGAGAAAGGTGAGAAAGAACCTTATGAAATTGAGAATGATCAGAAAACACTGAAGACTGAAAAAGCACCCTTGTTTTGTCCACTATAAAGGCCTAGTAACAGTAAACACTACAGAACACCCAGCTCTTGCTTTTTAAATACCATTCCCAACTAAAAGGTTCCCTGAAGAAATGGCTGATTCCAGGCAGCGAGAGTGCTCAGGCTGATGAGGTCATGTCCAAAGGCCACAGGAATTGGACTGAAGGATCTCCAGTTGGCCAAATTTGGGACAATTTTGCATAAGAATAATTAATAATGATCATAATACATGGACAAATAAAACCGTTGTGTAACCAACCCCCAGAAATTTTTCCTTGCAAAACTGAAATTCTATACCTATTAAATGACTTCCCATTCTTCCTACCACCAGCCCCTGACAATCACTATTCACTTTCTGTATCTATGAATTTGACTAGGTACTTCATATAAGTGGAATCATACATTATTTATCTTTTTGTGTCTGCCTTATTTCACTTAGCATAATTTCCTTAAGGTTTATGTTGTAGCACATGTCAGATTTTCCTTCCTTTTTAAGGCTGAATAATATTCCATTGAGCGTATATACCATATTGTGTTTATTCATTAACCTGTTGATGGACACTTGGGTTGCTTCCACCTTTTGGCTATTGTGAATAATGCTGCTATAAATATGAGTGCTGCTCTTGTTTTAATATAACTTATTTAATTGTAAATTCGTATACTTTAATTTTAATAATGGTTATATTGAAAAACTGGCTTACAAAATTCCTGAAAATTTAACAATTGGCTACTATGCCAGCTCCAGTACATCAGAGGATCTGAGGCACTTCAGCGGATCTCAGTCACTTCAGCATGGGAATGGACATTGTTTGCTGCAAAATGGAGGCAGAGAAGCAAAATTAGAACTCCAATATTCCCCCTCTCCTGCTGGGCTGCCATTCCAAGGCAAAGCCACCACATTCTACACAAAGCACTTCTCCCACCAAGGATTTTTCAGTTTTCCTTCTCTAATCTTGAGAGAAGGAGCCAGCATTCCTGACAGGTAAGCATCTTGTCCTGCTATGCCATCTCTACTTTCCACAATGAAGTTGTCAATAGTGAGGTGCACAGCAGGATGCCTGTCCCCTTTTATAGGAGTCGGACTTGCCAATGCTGTGCTCTGGACTCCCAGTCCTTATCTTGAAGGAGAGGGTGTGTCTGTGCCTTGAGAGCACAGCTTTCTTGTTATCTCAGAGGCCATTCCAGGAGACAGGCTTCCTTCCTCACTGTCTGCAGTGATTTCCCTGCCAGGCTATTGCCAATTTCCGGTGGAGGGCATCATCTCTGGAGGCTTTGTAGACTGGGTTAGTTTCCCTGCATGCCTAAACAGCTTAGAGAATTTCTGCTTCTTCCATTGCCCTTAGGAAATAATAAAGATACTACTCAGATAGAGCAAAGCAGGCCTTCTTTCATTCATGGTTTGCAGTTGAGTTTTAATTTTCCGGAGGTGAATTTTTTTTTTTTTTCAAGTGCAGAATACAATTAGAAGCTCCAGTAGGCAACTTACATAGTACAATTATTGTTGTGAGTGCTATTCATAAACTTTAGTCATGCACTTTGGGGACTCATTAAATTTCATTTAGGTGACACATTTAAAAATTCATAGATTCATCTCTTTTTCTTCAGGGAAGAAGCTGAGAAATGTAGCATTTTATGCGGCATAAGTGAGAGACGAAATAGAGGGGGAAATGTCAGGAAGGCGGGTGTGCAGGACCAGCTGGCAGGCTTGTGTGATCCAGGATGTGGGGTAGTTGTGCAGTGCAGCCCAGGTCCCTGAGGCTCAGGGAGGCTGCCCACCTAGCCAGATGGCCATGTTTTTCACCTTCTTCCTCCTTTTCTCTAGGTGCTATGTGGCAATTTGGGGACAAGAGAACTTCTCTCCTCGCTAAGTATTGCTTGACTTTGTACCTTTGCCAGTCGTTTCAGTAAGATTTATAAATGTGTGCGCTTTTTTTGTTGACTATACAAACTGTGCCACCTAATGACACGTGACCATTTATTCAATGAATAAGTTTATGCTGAGATTCCTACCACTTAGTCTATCACTGTTATTTCTCTTTAGGGGAGAGATATTACTTCCCATTTAATAAACATCGATCCGGTCTTGGGTAGGAAGTCCTACATTCAAGAATATCATTTAGATATTAGGAAAAAAAACCTCAAAGAGGAATTTTAGCAAGGAGTAAAAGATTTTTTTGGTTTGATTTTTGATTTTGCTTTGCATTGTTTGCAAGGGAGTCTAGCTTTCAGAAGTACTGACTCACTAAATTAAGAGAATAAACTATTGGTAGCTCGATATATGGCAGTCAACAATTCTAATTAGATTGCATTTAGGTCAGTTGTGATTTAAAAAATATGTTCCTGTGTTTTGGTAAAGAAAAACCAGAATGTTTCTATTATTCATGGCTTATCTTGGAATGCAGAGGCTTTTAGGGATCTTTATTTTTTCTCAGATCAAGAGAAAGAGTCCTTCCTCAACCACACTTTTGTCGGGCTCATAGGAGCACTCAATGAGGTCCTGATTTCTGGACTCCCGTGTCCTTCTTGCATTGCCCAGTTTTAGAAGAATCCTAAGCTGGTTTAGCCAGAATCTCCCTCCATCCCTATCTGTTCACCTTTGATATCTGAGTGGGTCCCTCATTCTCCACTGTCGGAAACCAGCTGACCAAGTCAAACCGGGTACCTGAATGGAGGAGCGGGGACTGAGAAAAAAGAGAAGACAGACAGGGTGCAGGAGGGAGAACAGATCTCACAACTGTCTCTCCGAGTTTATTTCTTATGCTTCTTTTTATACATAATCTGTTCCTTTGTGTATCCCAAGATACACATAATTAAAGTAACATCCTCTAGATCGAGGTACAATCGTACAATCGACACTTCCTTTGACACTCCCTTCGACACTCCCTTTGACTATACTTAATCTTCTTCTTCCTGGAATTCCACAGAACCAGCCTTTTCTTTTTTATGCAAGCAGGCCTCCCGAGATAATCCATGCACTCTTTTGAATTTGGGGAGCTTTAGCTCCCTACACTCCACTACCCTCGCCTTCAGTAAGAACCCTGGTAGGTCAGTTTAGTCAGAATTCCATCTTAACCCTGATGGTTTCTCATAGTAATTTTCTAATCACTGATCCCCTCTTCTACTTGACCCCCCATACACCCAACTTGGCTATAAATTCCCACTTTTCCTTGTTCATTTGGAATTGAGCTTGGTCTCTCTCCTCAAGTACAAAACCCCACTGCTGTAGCCCCCTTGAATAAACTTTTCCTTACTGTCCTAACAAGTGATTGAATAATTTTTTCCTTTAACATATGCAAACTCATTTAGCCGAATGGTGGACAGAGTTAGGCTAAGGGCAGGATATCAGTTTTTCTTTCTCAAATGGCTAAAATTTATTAGCTTAGAGTTTGGAGAAAAGTGTTGGTACTATTTTATGAAGATACATGTGTGTGTGCATGCACACACACACACACACATAGGTTCTTGATTACGAGAATCTCGTAATCAAAAGTTCTTGATGATGAGAACTTTCTTTATCATCTGTGGTAGAACTTGGATTATTACATAATTTTGGGGCTCAGAAGAGAAAGAGTAGCAGCTGGGAAAGGCAGAAAAAGATTTACGAAGCTAAGCCCTGTGAGGGGCTCCTGACCTCATCCACACCTCTATCACCTTTACACTTTCCCTTTAAATGCCCCGTTCTTCTTCAGGGTTTCACTTCATTTTTTTTTTTTTTAACTGCATGAAATTCCAACATATGAAAATTCATTTGGATTAATGGGCATCATCATTAAAAACATGAACAACCTAGAGTGTTAAATAACTACTTGGTCATTTACAGTTAGGGTGAGTGAGTCCTTTTTCTTATTCTTCCTGAGCCACATGGAGCTCTGGGATAATATATTCAACATCAATGAAATTTATAAAATTTATGAATTAATGCACATTATAAAAATCTCAGACAATTTGGGTATATATAGAGTAAAAGCACCATCTACTTTTATATCTCCTCAATTCCTTCTCCCCCAATAGTCTAAGACTATATATATTCACAAATATGTTTTTCACTTAACAATATGTCTTGGAGATCTTTCCATATCAGTATACATTGATTAGTTAAAATTTAAACAAATTGTTGCATGGTATCGCATTGGGTGGACATAAAAATTATACCCTAAGAAACACGGGTATAATTCCCCACATCTCTCCTCTTGAAACAACAATAAGCTGAACATTTAAAACTCAACAAAAAACACCAAAACTGCACACCAGCACATCTGAGCATGGTATCTGTGCATAAGAGCTACCACAGGTCAGAAACCTGGGTATTGAGCAGTGGACTGGGAGAAAAAGGGAAGCTGCTTCTCGCAGCTGGAGCTCCCTATAGGAGGAGGGGGAGGGGAGAAAGTGCGGCGACATCCCTGATCAGCCTTGCCTGGGAGAGCTGTGAGCTTCACGTGGCTGGCAGCAGTGCCCAGGCATCAGGGAAGAACGAAGAAAAGTGGGGATGGCAGAGAAGTGGGGACAGCACAGAAACAACAGTTGATTTTTACCAGCTGAGGTTTCAAAACCAAACTGAGCTGCAGTTCCCATCCCCCTACCCAGAGGGCCCCTCTCCCCATATCCTCAGAGACTGAACACTGTGGAGCCCCAGGAGAATCTGAGCAAATACTACCAAAGCTGTTGCTAACACTGACAGAGACTGAGACTGAGGATAGCGAGCATGATTGAATAAGAAAAAAAAGGCATTGTTAAGACTTTATATGAAGCAAAGATCCAAGTGGCTTAGATGCTACTTACTGGAAACCAAAAGAAAAACGCCTTCTTTGCAACAGACTAAAGAGAGACCTTTATATAATAAATCTTCTTTCTGGAAAAAAAAAATCAGAATACACATCCATTAATGCTCAGGCAGAGAAATAGTCCATTAAACCCCATGAACATCCAAGATGACAAGGCATCTCAGAAAGAAAGAGAAAAATCTCCAGAAAATA
>NW_006443124.1:12207845-12251790 GCF_000325575.1 Pteropus alecto
CATATATATGTATATATATATATGTATATCCCTTTACATATTCATAATGGTAACCACATGCTAAAGGTTCAGAACTGAAGTAATAAAATAAAACAAGAAGAATCAGAGGGAAAATCCACAAAAGCCAACCAAAATAAAGAAAATAGCAACACAAGGACAAGGAAGCAATGGAAACACCGAGCTACCAGAAAGCAAAAGATAAAATGGCTATAAGAAGACCTTATATTTCAATAATCACTCTAAATGTAAATGGACTGAACTCACCAATAAAAAGGCACAGAGTTGCAGAATGGATCAAAAAACAAAACCCAACCATAGGCTGCCTCCAGGAAACACATCTCAGCTCCAAAGACAAATATAGACTCAAAGGGAAAGGGTGGAAAATGATATTTCAAGCAAATGGCATTTGGAGAAAAGTGGGAGCAGTGGTACTAATATTAGATGAAGTAGACTTCAAAATAAAAAAGGTAAAGAAAGATACTGAGGGACATTTCATAATGATAAAGAGAATTATGCACCAAAAAGACATGACACTTATTAATATCTACGCTTTCAATCAGGGAGCCCCAAAATATATAAAGCAATTACTAACAGAACTAAAGGGAGAAATAGACTAAAACATTATCATAGTAGGGGACCTAAATACCCCACTATTGGATATGGACAGATCATTCAAACAGAAAATCAATAAGGAAATCCTTAAGTGACACATCCTTAAGTGACACATTAGACCAACTGGACATAGTTGACATTAACAGAGCCTTTAAACCCCAAACAGCTGCTTATGCATTCTTCAATAGTGCACATGGAACATTCTCAAGAATCGCCCACATACTGAGACACAGAGATAGCCTTAACAAATAGAAGAGGGTTGAAATCATACCAACCATATTCTCTGATCATAATGCTTTGAAGCTGGAGATCAACTGTAAAAAAAAAAGCAGGAAGAACGACAAATACATGGACATTAAACAACACACTACTGAAGAATGACTAGGTCAGAGAAGAAATAAAAAGAGAGATCAAGAGATACATAGAAATGAATGATAATGATAGTACAACATATCAAAACATTTGAGACATGGCAAAAGCGATATTTACCCTAAAGACTTGAAAACTCATATCCGAAAAGATATTTGCACACAGATGTTCATAGCAGCAACTGGAATGTCCTATGACAGACGACTGGATAAAGAAGCTGTGGTACATATATACAATGGAATATTACTCAGCCATAAGAAGAAATGAAATACTGCTATTCATGACAACATGAATGGACCTCGAGGTAATCATGCCAAGCAAAATAAGGCAGACAGAAAAAGTTGAAAATCACATGATATCACTTATATGTGGGATATAAATCTAAAAGCAACAAATGAACAGAACAAACAAACAGAGACTCATGGACATGGACAATAGACTAGTGGTTACCAGAGGGTGGGGGGCAGGGGTAATGGTGAGGTAGAAAGGGTAAAAGGCATCAAATATGTGGTGACAGAATGAAATTTAACTATGTAAGGTGAACATACAATGTAAATATATATATGCCTTACTGTTAAAATGTACAGCTGAAACATTGGATTTCATTAACTAATGCTACCATAAAAAATAAATTAATTAATAAAAAAATTATACCCTAAAAGTTAAATTTTGGTTAAAATGAGAATAAAATAATACATGTTTTCACATCTTAATCGTATTTAATAAGAAATCATGAGGAAAAGAAGAAGATGAAGCCATTTATCAGGTTAATTCCAAAAGGAAGAAAGATAAAGTGTGCTTAGAGTTGTTAATCTCAAGAACACAACAGACACACCTGTGGCCAAGACAAGATTCTTTAAGCTTAATTTTATAGATGTTCTTCTCTTGCAAACACGGTAATACTTTCTCTTAAATTTTGGTAAGTGTGATAACCAGCAGTTAGAGGTTGTAATCCATAAACCTAAGTAAATACAGAATAGACTTTTACAGAATATTGCAATCTGCCCTAGGGAATTATATTTGTTCAAAAAATTAAAAATTTTCTCTAACCTTGTAATAATTAATCCATTCATATGATCTCATCTTCTTATAATTAATATGTTGATATATAAGCTATGTAAATTATCTTGTCAGGTAATAGAAAATAACTGGACTCAAAATCATAGATAATCTTTTTCTTCTTGTTGGTAGAACAAATTAAGAAAGTTGGCATCTATAGTTGATTTATTTTCTAAAAAAATACAAAATTTCATTCTTTAACAGCAGTATGAAAATAGCATAATATAATATTATTACTCTCCTACCAATGAGCATTTAGGCTGATTTCTATATTGCACTATTACAACATCCTGTGAGAAACATCTTTGTATACATTTTTTTTTGTAAATACATGCAAATAGGAGAGATGTCTAGAATTGGAATTTCTATGTAAAAACATATGTAGATTTTACATATTAAAAGAGAAATTGCTCTCTTTAAAGGTTGTGCATTTATAGTGGTATAACAGAATATCTGTTATCCAGTGTGATCACCAATATTGCATTTAAAAAAATAATAATTCAATGGTTTTAGTATGGTCACTGAGTTGTCCGACCATCAACACAATGTAACTTTAGAACATTTTCTTCACTCCAAAAAGAAACCTGTACCCATTAGTAGCCAGTCCTCATGCTCCCCTTACTCCTAGTCTCCCAACCTAGGCAGCTACTAATCTACTCTCTGTAGATGTGCCTATTCTGGACACTTCACATTAATATAATCACACAATATATGATCTTTTGTGTGTGACTTTTTTTCACTTAGTATAACATTTTCAACATTCATCTATATTGTAGCATGTATCAGTACTTGATTTCTTTTTATGGCTGAGTGTTCCATTAAATGGACAGATCGCCTTTTGTTTATCTATTTCATCAGCTGATGGACATTTGGGTTGTTTCCACTTTTTGGCTATTATGAATGTAATGCTGCTATAAACATTTGGGGACAAGGTTTTTTTTTGAGGATGTATGTTTTTGTTTTTCTTGGGTATATACCTTGGAGGGGAATTCCTGGGGGTTCATATGGTTACTGTATGTTTAACTTTTTGAGAAACTGCCAAACTGCTTTCAAAAATAGCTGTACCATTTTACATTCCCATCAGCAATGTATGAGGATTCTAATTTTTCCACATCCTCACCATCACTTGTTATAGTCTGTCTTTTTGATTCTATCCTAGTGGGTATAAAGTCGTATTTTATTGTGATTCTGATTTGCTTTCCTTAATGAGTAATGATATCGAGCATCTTTTCACTATGTGCTTTTATTCTATTTGCATATCTTTTTTGGAGAAATGTCTATTTAGATCCTCTACTCATTTTTAATTGGGTGGTCTTTTTACTATTGAGTTGTAAGAGTTCTTTACATATTTTGGATACAAGTCCCTTGACAGATATATGGTTTGCGAATAGTTTTTCCCATTCTGCCTGAGGTATTTTCACTCTGACATTGCATTTTGTCAATCTTTTAATTACTGTCAATCTGATTGGCAGAAAAGTTGTCTCATTGGCTGATTTGTATTGTATTTTCCCTAGGCTGAACACATTTTTATATGCTATTAACTATTACTGGTGCTTCTAACATATGTTGCCTGGTTCAGTGTTTTGCCAACTTTTGATTGTCTGCTCCTTTTGTTTCAAAAAGTCTAGCTAACAAACATTTGAGTAAAATATTCTATTCTGGCCTCTTCCTAGATGTAAGAGCCTGGAAATTTCGGTTTGAATTTTTCTGATATTCAGGAGATTTCCCTAGAATGTGGCACTGCAGGGAGGGCTGGCCCCCAACCCAGCTCCAGGTCCAGGGGCCACCACCTTCTTTCCTTTTTTGTTCCCTAAGGCAGCGCACAGGGTGCCCATACCCTGGCTCTCACAACCATACTCTTTCTGTCTCCCTCCCCTTTCCCCCAGTGAACCAGGGAGCCCAGGTACCAGCAGAAGGAGCAGCCTCTGAGTGGGGATGTCCCTGTGGTCCTGCTGGTTCCTTGCTCCATGCTCCATGCCCCATGCAGAGGGGTGAGCTAAATGAGGGTCCCAAGTGTCTAATAATTAACAATTTTATAATAAAAATTGCTATTCTAAAAACAAATGCTAATAGTATTAACTTTTAAATAGGCAAACCCATCACAATTGCCATACAATTAACTTGCAAGTAAACTTTTGTAACCCACTTATAAGTTTGGAAGACTGTTCTGTCAAGTCTGAGTTAATTTGATCCTAGTCTTTACATTTGTTAACTACTGGTTGTAGCTGTAAACTGTCATATGAACACAGTCAGTCTGAAGTTAGGAATTTAATTTTTGAAAATATAAAGTATATAAACTATCTTGATCTTGAGGAGCTTGCTGGGGAAATCAAGCTAAGTTTAGAATGCAGTTTTCCAATACAATTCACTACACGATGGAAGATTACAAATCTAAATGATGGTCATTGTTAGCCCCAAAGCAACCCAAAACCAAACTAAAACAAAACAGCAAAATAAAAACATAAATGAAAACAAAATGAACAAATCCAGGCAAAAACTGGATAGCTTATCAAGACCAAGCCATATTATCCCCATGGGAAGTCTCATTTGAACGCCTAGATTTTAGGAACAGGATTTAGTTGAATAAGACAGATCAATGGGGAAAACAAAAACTTTGGAAAAGGTCAAATTCATTTTGGGCCTTAATGCTCATTAATTTACCTTAAACCAAGTCTTCTTAATATATAATGGAATAAATAATTATGCTTTATTATTTTCATAATTTAGTCATCTTTTTTCTTCTAATATTAAAAATAGTAGAGAGAAAACATAATTGTTAGATGCAGTCATAATACATTCTGCTTATTGTGTTTTGATGGGCATTTCTTAATCAAGATTAGTCTAATAAATTTGTTTTTCATTAAGGCTGTAAGCCAAACATCTTTGCGTAAGTAAAATAAATGCTGCCCTAGAAGTTAGGATACTTGGACTCAGATTCTGACTCTCACTTGAGGAGGAGTTTGGGTCTTACCTGGTCACTTCAAGGTCTTCAAGGTGTCCCATGTACCATGAGGTTCTCTCTCTCTCTCAGCGCACTATGTAAGGAGCAACATAAAACACTTACTTGAAAACACTGTAAAGCATAAAGAACTAGTACTCATCTCATGGCTTTGTTGTGAAGATAAATGAATTAAAATTTGCCTGGTGCCTGACGTACAGTAATTGTTCAGTTAACATTAATCATTATGATTGTTATCCTTGCTTTCACATTTAAACCCATACCATCTTTTCTACACCAGCAAACAACATTTCACCTCGGGAAAAATGAGACAATAAGTATATAGGAACATTAAATTCAACTTTACAAGAGGATGAATTAAAAACCATCTGACAGTCACAAATCACTTGCCCTCTAAGTCATTTTGATCTTATCCTTTTACATCTGGTAACATTATTCTCAGAAAATACGAATATTTAGTGTGGATTTCCTATTAAAAGAGAAACCTCAGTTTTTTTATTTGCTCTTTGACTGTTTCTCTGAGTAAAGACATTTATATTGGCTGATTCCTAGTTCTGAGCACTGTCTTCTCATGCACTTCTCAGAGTTCCCACAGCAGGGCAGAGCAGCACCACGAAACGAACGTGAGTCAGGGCTGAGCTGTGGGAATGCCCTCCCCTCTTGGATTCGGTAGTTTAATAAGAAACTCTATGAATGCTTAGTTTCAAGCTGTCCTTATTAATTTTACGGGTCCTTCCTGAAGAACATTCATTCCCTCCAAGCATTTTGTGTGTATGTTTGTTCAACATAATCAAAAGGACAGCAACTTAATGTTTTAAAACTGGCTGTTGTTTTGTCGGATGCATTCTTCCATGGGAGGTAAGAGAACCTTGTCCTTGAGACAACCACTAGTTTTGCTGTTGTGACTGAGCATCCCTTTGAGAAACTATTGACTTGATGCTACTGCTGGGCTTTTCACTCCTTAAGTATAGGAGCAAAATTATAAAAGGACCCGCCCACAGCTACATGTTTTCACAGCCTGTTTGATATTTACACAGGGACGCAGACATTTTGTTGAGGTTTTCCTTACATCCTGACTAATCTGTAGGTAGGTCTCTGTGTGGACACAAACAAATTAAAAAATAAAAAATAAAAATAGTAAATGGCCATATAAGGGCAAAATGTTCCAACGACTATTTAGTTGCACACCTAATCACTTAGTATTAATTTTCAATCGTGGCAATGTTTTCAGACAAATGCTATCATGGAAGATAGCATTTACTTTTCTACCTTGCTCTCCATAAAGCTAGGGCCTTCACTGACACCAATATTTTTCTATGATTTAATTAATGCAAAAAACCCCCCCCACAAAAACCTTTCTAACCCCTATTACAAGCAATTTATAGTGTCTGCAGTGTGTGTGTGTGTGTGTGTGCGTGCGTGTGTGTGTGTGTGTGTGTGTGTGTGTGTGTGTTTAGTGCTTGTTTGGCAGACTCACATACAAGCCAACAAGTATTAGTTAAATACCATGTATTGAACACTACTAAAATGGAGGACTTCAAACAAGTAAAGAATGTAGACTTTATGAATGTAGTTTTGGGTTGGGAGATAAGACACAGGAGATAAGACCTGTAAATGTTAAACTAGTATTAGCATTCTAAATTTTTACCATTGAAAATGGATAAGCACTAAGGTCTTTCCAGTTCTAAAATTCTGATCTGCGATAGAAGACAAAGACTATGTAATCAGATGCTAAATTTTATGGCATAGCTCTAAGTACTGCCTTGGAAAATTTATGATGACAATAATGAGCCAAGGTGACTCTTTTGGTTCTAAAAATTGTTACTAATGATTAATCAAGATACAAAAGGAAAATTTCTTATCTTTTTCATTCTTTTTCTTAAAAAACACAGAGTTTTTCCAATTTCTGTGTGTTTTTTACTCAGCAAAAAGTACTTGAGATAAAAACTGAGGATCATAAGCCATTCTCAGTACTCTTTTAAGGTATATTTATCATCTTAAAAGTTGGCTTTCATTTTAATTTAATCAACAAATATTTTGGGGGCCACCTACTGTGCACAAGATACAGGGAATATAAAGACATATAAGATTAGGTCTTATTGTTCTACATTATACATATTGACTTTATTATATTTATTGTGATTTCTAAAGAAAAGTACTAATTGTGGAATATATTCTGCCTAGTCTTCTCTCTCTTGGGATAACAAAACATAGGGAATGCTTTTCTTGTGTGTCCACATAAAAGAGCCACAATATCTGTGGCTTCTCAGAAGTCAGTGGCTATTCTCAGACCGTAATTTCAATACTGGCAGAATCTACTATACAAATACTTTCAAATCCACATCCCTAGCTTTGAACACTTCTGAATTCCAGCCATAAAAACCACTTAGTGGAAATGCATTTGGATATCCTGCTTACCTCAGATGAACTTAATTGTGTCATTATTATCCACGTCCCTTTCCCCAACAGAATTCTCTAATGGTGTGTTTGTCTAGGGTTGCAACTTCTGAGTCATCTTAGACTTCTTCCTTATATAGCATGATCAGTCACTAAAGCCTGTCAATTCTTACTCTGTAATTTCTCTAGCACTAGACCCCTTCTTTTGACTTCTGAAGTCATTGCTCTAAGTTTAAGCCTTTGTCTTACCTCCTTACCTTCAGGCTCTCTGTTCTCTCTTATAGCCAGCCACCATTTTCATATTAACCTTCCGAAAGCATGACTTAGATCTCTAAAGGTGTTTCCAGTTCAAAGATATTATAATTCCATTACTCAAGAACATTTAGAACTTCCCTGTTATTTAGATGATCAAGCCCAAATTGGCATTCAAAATATTTCCAGTCTAGTTCTAACACAACACACGTTTCCAGTGATGTCATCCATTATACCCATATTGGAACCCCCCGCAGCAGTTTTGGTAGTGCATTCATGCCTTAGCATTCTTCCACATCTTGTTTATTTGCTGTTTTTCTCTGTATTTACATGTTAATCACCTGTCCAAGCTGAGCCCTGGTATCAGTTTTTCTTTTTTAATTGAATCTTCCTTGACTTTTATACGCAGTGTTCTCTCCACTGGTTGAATCAACAGCAATGTCTGTGCTCATATATAGGCTTGTTGTGTGTAAGATGTTTATAATTCTCCCATTTAAATGGAGGCTGTCCTTTATTGTCTATGTCTTCTATTGTAGATAAAGCAGCTCTCAGGACATATCTGTTGATCGGCCAACTGAACAAATGATTTAGTAAATAGAAATGAATGAAAAGATAGGCCAAGCTGACTCGGACTCAAAACCTTGTATATAATTTTGATTACTTAAAAGTTCGAGAATGACATTATGTTCCTCCCAAATGCTTTGACTGGACTGTAGTCAAGTCAGGAAGATATCATCTGTCCTTCTGGAGGAAATTATAGGCTTGGGAAGTTAGTCAGGAAGTTTCTGCTGAAGTGCCCAAAGGGTGCCTTTTGAGCCTCAAGCCTCTGAATATTCCATGAAGACTACAAGACATTTACAGAGAAATAAGAGTTCAAGATTTGTCTTTGCCCTGTCCAGAATAAATTGAAAACCAAAAGTCAACATCCCTAATCTTCCTCCCAGACTTCTGAGAAATGCCTCTACCAAGAAGGCCCGAGCATCCCTCTGCATTCAGTCTACAGGTTTTCACAAATACCCCCCAACCTATGCTGGAGGTTCATCATTGGAGTTGCCAGCTTCAGTTTCAGTGTGGGGTACTCTACCCTCAGAGCTGTCCAAGCGCATGGCATGATTGGAATTACCTTAGGATTCAAGGCAAAGAGTTTACCTGCCAAACTGACACACATACAAGTCCTCTCAGTACTTCAGGGTCTATGTAGTAACTTCCTGTGGGTAATGGGACTGAGAGGGAAACTAATTGACTCACTTTGTATCCTCTTTAATGACAATAATATGCACCATTAAGGCTTGTATATTTGTATGGAGTAAGCATGATGAAATATTAAAATGTTATTTTGTTGTATTTTTAGGTTGTTTTATTGTGCTGTAGTTCAAAAAGTGAAATGAAGAATTTGACTACAGACCTTCATTCTCTTACTAATCAGTCGTTTGTGTACATGGTTGAGATATTTCCCTTTGGCCCATTTTCTATGATCATCACTACTGTAATTCTGTGAGGTTGCTGACCAAACAAGTTGACTTCTAGAAGTTCTAGTTATGCCACCTTTCTATGATTTGTTTCCTATTCAGCAGCCAAAGGAACTTCCTCTCTCCTTTCACATGCTTGTTGTTTGGGAAAGAAAAAGAACCTTTTTTTTGATACTGTGATAATGATTTAGTGTGAGGCTAGGATTTCGTAATAATCAAAGAATACATGTTCGATTTCCCTGGTCTCAACAGTAAATATTCTGAGCCTACAAATATTCCTCTATTTCTCCTTTTCTTAGGAAGTTCACTGAATAGCACTGTATCAGAGCCTCTGCTTCTGCTTCTTTAATGCCCAAGCAAAAGTATTGTGTTTGCTCAGTCTCCCCCTCCAAAAATACTCCCTCTAGAACTGTTTGACATTTTCTAGTCTTTGAAGATTCTAAGGTGCTGTGATTTCTAGTGAATCTTGGTCAATTTTAAACAAATGACTACTTAATGTTAGTACCACTATGGTGACAGAAGCACATTGAGAAATTAGTAACATTAATAAATGACTGACACATAGTGCGGGATACTGAAGACGACTCTTTTGACCAGGAACCATTCATTCATTCATTCATTCATTCAGCAAATAATTCAAAAGCACCTGCTTTGTACCAAGAGGCCATGCTAGTAACTGGGGATAAAATGGGGAGCAAGGTAAGAAAATTCATCTTTATGGATCTTATGTTTTAGTAGGCAAGACAGATGATAAGCAAGTAGACAAGTGAATAAGTAACCACTGCACATTGTATTATGCGTTATTAAGGAAATAACCAAGCATTGCAATGGGTGGTCATGGAAGGCTTCTCAAAAGAGGTGACATTTATGTTGAGATTTGATGACTATAAAGAAGCTAGATACATGAAAAGTCAAGGAAGAGACTTTCAAAAAGATTGAACAGTAAGTATAAAGACCTGAAGGGAAAAAGTAAAACTATAGGAGTTGGAGAAATGGGTAGAATCCAAATTATGTTGAGGAAACTTGAGGAACAGGTATGGAGATTGATTTTTATAAAACTGTAAGTGGAATGGAAAGACTTGAAGGGTTGTAATTGGGGTTGTGGTAGGAAGTCAATTTTATATTGAAAGATCATTCTGGCTGCTGTGAAGAGGTGAGAATTGGGGAAAGGTTAGAAGCAGGCCAGTTAGGACATGTATGTGCAGAATGTCTTATACTCTATCCTCGGTGGCTAATCCATATAGATTACTTCAGCAGGGTTCCCATGCCCTCTGGCTTCAGTAGGATTTAGCCAAGACTCAGCCAGAGATCAGAGAAAGGGAGTGAGGTCAGGCTAATTATTCACCTGGATTCTTTCCTGCAAGGGCTGGGTTCCTTAACTAAGATCTTTGATTCTCTTGAGGTGGCCTACTCTTTAGGATTCTTTCTCCTTTTGGGTTCTATAACCTTAAACTCATTCTTTAGAGGTTATAACAGCTCTGCTACTGCTAGCCTGGGTTTCTGCGATCCTTGTTCCCTTAACCCTGTATGCTCGCTTGAAGAGAAACCTAAAGCTCTCAGACATCAGGGTTGGACAGATTGTTTCAGGCTAAATCGCTCGTCTTTCTTTCTTTCTTTCTTTCTTTCTTTCTTTCTTTCTTTCTTTCTTTCTTTCTTTCTTTCTTTCTTTCTTTCTTTCTTTCTTTCTTTCTTTCTTTCACATTGCTTTTTGCTTATGTAGATTCCTTGCTTCTTTGCCATCTCAGCAACTCACATAATGTGGTGGTGGTTATGTGTTATTTAGCTTTTGTACTCATTGCATCGGGAGCGTCCTTAGGGTATCTAATCAACATGCTTGCTTCCATTTATCCTTGTAACAGAGCTAGAATATCCCGATCAAGGGATGGACACGTGACACAGATTGAGACAATCCTAGTCTCCAGTCTCTCTGGGCCCATGATTGGTCCAGGCTGAGCATGTGCCCTGCATAGGTGTAATCAGAGACCTTCCCCAGGATTATTCTAATCAAAGCCAATAGGAAAAGCAGAATTTTTCCTCTCCTTGGTTTTGAGCTATGAGGATGTAACACCAGAATTTCTGGCATTTATACTTCACCCCTCCCCCTGGCCATGGGACAAAAGCCTGTTTGCTACTGGAGATGCTGAAGCCAAGCAGAGATCAGCAAAGATTAGAGAAGGGAAAAAAGAGTGATACGAAAAAAGAGAGGTCTTTCGAGGTATTAGGTTTCTAGTTCCAAATGCTAAGATTCTTAGAGTTGCATGAGTTACTGCACCTTTTCCTTTGATTCTGGGACAAATCCCAATATCCTTCCAAGTAAATTGCTTAAGTCAGTATGAGTGGGCATCCATTGGGAACTCAGGGCCCCGGCGCTGTGGGATCCTCGAGACAACCAAATGCCACACTTTTACCAGTATGACTCTGTAGCAGACTGACAGCTTGTGAAAATAACCATGTGTTATCCCCTCTAATCCCAAAGGAAGAACACCCAACAGCATAGCTCTCTGGCTAGGGATCTAGGAACAGAGAGACTAGTTACGAGCTCTGCACAGGGCTCCCAATTCAGAAGCCGTATCAAAAGGTAGCTGAGTTGTGGCAGTCTTCACCATGTTGTCAAAGACAAAATTAAAGCTGCAGTCAAATCAACATTTAGGAGAAATTAGCTTCCTTTTATTTTCTGTTGCATTTCCAGCTGTTGCCAAAATACTGACAGATAAGATATCTTGAAGCATGACTGAATATTTAACATATTTTAGAAAGTGAATATGAAGAATCAATTTCAAGATTAATTTCATTTTTTGCTTTAAAGAACACTAACACCAGATTTTACAAAACCTTTTAAACATTTTCTCAAAAAGAAAGAGAAACACATTACATTAGTATTCATGTTTTTTCCACTTTAAAAGTCTGTCAGATTTGAGGTTTTCAACAGTTGTTAAGAAAAACTGAGTTACAGTGTGATAACCAAGTAACTTACCTGACTCCATGACATCAGCAGTTTCCTTGCTCAGTTAGCAACACCTGAAGTTGCATCAATAGGTGGGGTAGAAGTGAGTAGCCGCTGGTTTTCCCTGATTCACAAGCTCCATTTCCAAACAGTTTCCTGAGAGACTCAGTGTTGAAGACTAGTTAAAACTCGAGTCCATTTACATTACCACTCGTGGAGTTCCTGAACTCTAACCAGGTGAAACACATCACGTGATCTACAAACCTATGAGGAAGGTACTTCAACTCCCAGCCATTCTTTCAAAGACCAACAGGATCGAGTGAAATGACAAAGCCAGAACTCGGTCTGGGGCACATCATCAAAGGGGCTAGTCATGCAAACAGTACCCAATGGTGTCCCTCTCTCTGTCTCTGTCTCTGTCTCTGTCTCCGTCTTCTTCCTTCCCCTGCTCTCCTACTTATATCCTTCACCATCTGTATTAGTTTTCTATTGCTGCTGGAACAAATTACCACAAACTCCAGGGCTTAAAACAACACAAATGTGTTATCGTATATGTCAGAAGTTGGAAATGGACCTCAATGGACAAAAATCAACATATTGGCAAGGCTGCATTACTCCTTGCCTTGTCCAGCTTCTTGCATTGCTTGGCTCCTGGCCTCCCCAGCTATCTTCAGATCAGCAATTGCAATAGTCTGACCTCTGCTCCTATCATCATATCTCCTTCTCTGACTTCGACAAAGACTCCTCTGATTGCCTCTTGTAATGTAAAGGACCTTTGTGATTACCTTGGGCCCATGCAGAGAATCTGGGATAATCTCCCCATCACCACTTTAGTTGATTAACTTCCATCTGTAATCTTAAACTCCCCTTTTCATGTAACCTAACATATTCAAAGACTCTGGGGGTTAGGTTGTAGACATTTGTGGGAGTGGTTTGCATTATTCCGTCTACACACTGTCTCTCTCCCTCTTGAACCATTATAAAGCAAAAGTACTTTTTGAAGGTCAAAATTAAGTCTAGGGCAATGAAAATGTTCTGGAATTAAATAGTGGTAATAGTTGCATAACCTTGTGATATGCTAGAAAATTACTTAACTGTACACTTTAAAATGGTGGATTTTATTGCATGTGGAATTTATTACAATAAAAAAATACAATAAAGTCTAAGTTGATTCTTTGGGTTCTATCCACTCTGCTGTTTTATCTGTGGCTTTACCTATATATAAGCAGCAAATATCACTTGCAGTCACTCCTTCCCCAACTTCATCCAATTCAATTTTCTCCTAGGTGGGAACAAGGTTAATGAATCCAGACGTATCAATTTCAAGACCGATTAAAGAAGAGACAGATAAGCAATAAAATAGAATGTATTGGAGCTTCAAGGATGCTTTAGATACTGCAGCTTTCAGCCCCAACACCAACCTCAGTCATGCTCTAGCAGTCTTCTCACTGGGCTGTATCTACTTCGGAATAATCCCCAGGCAAATGAACTTGAAAATGTCCTGGGAAGGGATATGCAGAAGTTTGAATGGCACATGGTAGTAAATATTCTGAAGGAGGGAATAGAGACAATTACGAATCAGCTGCAACTGCATACCAAAATAAGCAAGTAAAAGTCCCATGTAGGCAGGGAGAATCTCAAGTGGGTTCGAATGACACTAAATCATGAAGAAGATAAAAGAAAAGAGATCCAGAGGTCCTTTTTCTGAGACCACAGGCTTAAACCCCATAGAATCAACTAGTAAGCCCTATTCTATCTGACAACAGAGCCTCAGTAGGGATGGGAATGTTGGTGCAAGGATCCCAGGGCTCAGAGACAACCATTAGGTGGACCAGAGGTTCAAAACCTTCCCTTGTTATGCACCTCCCGAATCCATGTAGAGAGTATATGTGGATGCTTGCAGCAAGCTTTCCCAGCTCCACTTCTCACTCATCAACTTGATTAGAAGGGAGATGATATTACCAACAGGGAGCGTGGAGCTGGAGGAGGTACAATGTCAGTTAATACTGAAAACTGAACCCCTGAACTGCCATTCATGTTGGGGTACGCTGCGATAAAATAGCTAACTAGTTATCCTGGCTGTCTCCTTTATCTTGCTACTCACCTTAGGGGAAATTTAAAACTTATGTTGACGGAAATGGTATTTGTATCCACTAAAACTACTTTTATTCACTCTGAGACGTGCTTCTATTCTTCAGGAAATCTCATAACATTTATCAATCCTCCCACACTGCTGTCATAAAAGACACACTTGAGATGAGCTTTCCCCCCCACTCCCCATTTTTGCTTTGAGTTTGCATTTAAAAGAATAGATGCTGGGAGAGAGGTTTTAAGACTTTACGATAACCTCAGAGAGTTATTTACTGCCAGACTTTTCCTTCACCCTCACTGAGGGGGCACACTCCCTCATGCGTTTACACTTCTGAGAAGTCCCCAGAATGAAAGGAGGTGGGGTTTGGCCTGTGCACTCTGAGCCCAGGGAGTGTCTTCATCTTTAACAGCACCTGACACCAGCGGGATAGCTGAACCAAATATAGTTCTCGGCTACAGTCTGTATCGGTGTAGCTGGATCTTTCAAACTGTGATCAATCCATTCCCACATTGCTCCTACGGCTGGATGGAGTTTATGTGTCAAAGTTCCTGAAAACACAGGTTACACATTTTCTAGTTGTAGATGGGGTGGGAAAACGCTTTGATGTTTTCTGAGGTGAAAATTACCCATCAAAGAAGTGGAGTTAAACATGTGCACCAGAGAAAAATTACATCCTAGTTCCACACTTGGGAAAAAAAGAAGAAAAATAAACAGCAAAAATCCTGCAATTCCATGAATATATTTTATTAATTTTGGGCTTCCATAGTAATTTTATCCTAATCTCCTGGACCCTAGGAAATTCTAGGACAACCAAACCAAAATTATCAGTAGGTTTATCATCCAAGCCTTGACTTATCTGTAAAAAATTGCAAAACGTCGAATTGCTTCTGCATGCAGTATTTTCACACTATTCACTCTAAGTCTGTCTGTCTGTCTGTCTGTCTGTCTTTTTCCCTATCTCTATCTGTCACATACATGCACAAGTTTAATGCAGTAAACTATTATGAGACACCTTGTTCTCCCACAGATTTGAAGGACATATTTCATGAATTACATGAAATATGTAATTCATATCTTTCCCAAGCTTACATAGTTGGGTTCCAACGCAACTGGTTTAAGCTGTAAAGTATCAGGAAAAGTAAATAAATCATCACTTCCTTGAAAAGGTTATCTGAAGCAGGGTTTCTCAACCTTGGCACTATTGACATTTGGGCCCAGACAACTCAGTGCTGTCGGGGCCATCTTGTGTGTTGTAGGGTATTTGGCGGCATCCTGTCCTCTACCCACCAGTTGCCAATATCACTCCTCCTCCGGTCTTAATAACCCCAAATGCCCCAGACATTGCCATAAGTTCCCAGAGGGGCAAAATCACCCCTAGTTCAGAACCACTGGTTGACAATAATTGGAATTTTGGGTTCTTGTTTAGGATCATCAACTCTGCCGCTCCTCTTTCTTACTCTACATGAATTGAAATGCATTCTGTTATAGTTTATGTAAAATATGGACATTTGTGCAAAACAGGTTCCTATGCAAAGCTCTATTCCTCACCCAATGGCAATTTCATGATGCAAACACCTTCTAGATTCATGGTCAAATTGTTTCACTCTTAAATTGTTCAGTGGTTCTTTCCTTTTTCCACATAAGCCCAACTTTTCCATCATAACGATCAAGCAAGCTTTCTTCCTGTGGTGACCATTGAGAACTCTGGGGATCCATTGCAAATCACATGTGGCATTATTCTTTGAGCCAATACTTTGCCTTATTGTGGGGAACATTCTAAGAATTTCCAGAGGTTCATTCAGTATTACTAACTCAGAGAGGGAGTGTGTGTAGAAGAGGGAGAAGGTATAGGGACAGCCAACAGGGACCAAACCCAAAAGACCTTGTCTGCCATGCTTACGAGCTGAGATTTTTATCCTATAGTGTTGAGGAAGGGCATTGCAAGTTTTCAATCTGGGCAGTGACATGAGTGGCGCTGAAGGAACGAGCACTCGGTGATGGTGTAGCAGCTATTGAGACAGAGGGGATGAAGGCCTAAACCAAGGCAATGGTAGCAGGGGGATGAATCTGAGATACTTAGGAGGTTAAACCCCATGACCGAAGAAGCCCTATAAAAGAAAGAGTCAAGGTAAGGATGACTCCCTGGTTTCTGGCTTGAGCGACTAAGTGTAGATTCAAGTATGAATAAAGTTGGACTTATGAAAATGAAAGATAAATGTGCATTAGAAAACTATAATTTTAAAAACAAGAGGGGATCTGGAGCAAAAAAATCCCAAGGAGGGGAAAAATGGCCTAAACTTGTCTGTTGAGCATAAAGAAGTGTTGATTGGACCAAGGTAGAAAGGCTGGCTTTCAGAAAGTCTCAGGGCTGTAAAAGAAAGCAAAGAGAGGAGGAAGAGGATTATCTCGGTTTTCTGGTTTCATTAAATCCAGCTGGGATGGAAGCCCAGGATCCTATTTTAGCGGTTTTAACCTCCTCTAGAAACAGAGTCTTCGCTGCTTCTCCATGAAACCCAGAAAAGTTTTTGTCATTTTACAGGGAGTGGTTATTTCTCTAAAGGAAGAACAAAATTTGGCTTTACCCAGTCAGGCTTATAAATGCCTTCGTTAAAACATTTGATTTAGCCATCAAGTATGCACAGATTAGTCTCACCTACACTTAACAGCGCCACTATCCACATATACACTCGCATATATAGTTTTCTAAAGAGAAGATGGGAATAAACCAGTATCTGCTTATTGCCAAGCTTATGTACTTGTTATTCCCTCTCTCTGTGTCTGGCCTGAGACATGAACCCTGAAGCTGAGTCACATCTTTACATTCCTTGCCTGGGCTACTGCTCATGCTCATGAGCATGACTTGCACCCCTTGACTTTTCCTCCCAACCCTTTCCTCTCATCATGTCCTAGACACCTTCCCTGTGTATTTCTCTTCTAGCTGAGTAAATCCAAAGGCTCCAGGTTGCCCAATATTAGCAGGCTGTCACAAAGAACTGATCCATGGGAAGTAATTAAAATTAATTTGAACCTTCACTTATGTCTCTCAAAGAACACTAAAGGAGAGCCAATTCAAAATTCACAGTGCCACTTTTTAAACTAGCTACTTTCTCATTCTTTTCACTCTTCATCTCTGTCATGCCTCCACAGATGTTCCCATGGGTTAGTTCCTGTTCCTCACTTGTTACTTGTTTCTGCATACTAGGGTTGGGGTGAAGAAAGGGAAGGCACATGCCAGAAGCTGCTTAGTAGGCTGCAGTGGGAGAGTCTATTGGTTTTGGTTACAGTGTTCTGAACTTTTAATACGTTATTGTAATTATTTATATGCTTGTCCCCTAGATCAGAAGTCCTCCAGAGAAGTATCCTAGCCCACTAATGCATTGCAGTCAGGCTTGAGAAAGGGCTTGGGTTATAACTATTGCTCAGGGAATTGTGCTTAACTCTCAGTCTATGCCAAAGCCTGGAGTGAGTGACCATAAAAGTCTGGATGTAATGAGACAGTAAAATCCTAGACAGTAAAATGTAAAAGGTAGGGACAGCCGTTATACTCATTTATATTCTTTAGCTGTAGAAGGAATGAATAAATGCACTTTCATTATGTAGATTAGGATTTATTTTAATGTCTTAAGCGGTTGTAATATAAGTATTAATCACAAGTTAGTTGCTTTCAACTTGAAGTTATTAACACAAATTTTATGGGGGAAGAAAAAAGGCAAAGACCAATTCTAAACTTATCTGTTGGAGGCACATTTTGGTGACTTCTCACTTATTTTAATTTTGGAAAAATATGAGCATCACATTATCAGTCCAGATCTCATGATTAAGGATTTGCTTGAAACCCAGCGTGATATTTGCTGCTGGAGTTTTCATACAGCTCTATATTGATTCTGTACTAAAGGATATAGAAAACTGGTTTTGGGCAAATAGTGAATGTGTATTGGACTGTTTTTCTTTTTCCTTTTTAACTTTGTCTTGTTATTTATTATTGCTAAACACCTTATGCTTATGTGCTCTTATGATTTTGCTGCCCTGGGTAGCATTTTATCTGACTTACCAAACCTGTGAAACTGTCTCTTTGGTTTAGTGGAAGATAGGAGATGTAGTTTGGGTGCCAGAATACAGAAAATCTGTTCCTGTTAATATACTTATCAAGTCAGCAAATCACCAGCAAATCATAAATATACATATACATACACACATTCATATGAGAGATAGATAATGATCCACTGAAATTCAAGCCCCTTTCCCCTAAGATCTACATTCATACAACCAAGTTTCTAAAAAGCACCTCAAATATAATATATCTACAACAGAGTCTTAATTTATTCCCTTCCCAGTTTACCCTTTTCCAGTCTGTTATATGGCGGTAACATCCATCCAACTGCAGGGACTAAAAGCTAGCAGTCATCCTTTTATCTACTTCATTTATCACCCTCTGCGTTCAATCCATCAGCAAATCCTGTGTGGTCTACCTCCAAAATACCTTGAATTTTCTCTATGTCTGAAACTATCATCATAGTTCATCCTATATCATCTTTCCCCAGACCTCTGTAATACCTGCCCAACTGGTCTTCCTGATTTTATTTCCACTCTCCACCCCACCGCCCCCACCCTTGATATAATGTTTTCCACACAGAAAAGTGATCTTTTATCTTTCAATCTTTACATGCTTTTTCTTAAAATCCTTCTTATTATATTTAAAGCAAATTCTAGACTCCATACCTTGGCCTGAAAAGCCTCGTGTTCTGGATTCTGCCTATCTGTCTAACCTCAACTCACACTGTTGTAACCCACTCATCACAACCAGTCACTACAAGTTCGTTACCATCTCAGAGCCTTTATATTCACTGTTACTTCTAATGCTGCTTTGTTTCCTTACTCATAAAACAATGGTTCATTTGTCAGAGGTCTCCTGGGAAGCTGGCTCTGAGATGGAGATTTATGTGCACAAAGTATCTTGGGAGTACCTGGGATCCATACCTGTGGGGGGAGTAAAAGAAGCAGAAGTAGGCAGAAGGAGAAATCGAAGTACAATGCAGTTGCAGCAAAGGCCTCAGCTAGTTCTAAAAACAGCTCTGGAGGTAGGATGGCCCTGAACTGGGGCACGGAGGCTGGACCTCTTTACTTTCATATCAACCAGCCATTGGCTGACAGCTGCCTGGGAAAATGCTGTAATCTTACGGGAGATAGTTCTCTTCAGCTGTGGACGTTCCCTAGAGAGGGACTCAACTGAGGGCTGTCAGCAGGCAAGACCCCCAGGAGCTGGGCGATGAGTGCTTCAGTCCTGACGGACGGGCATGTAGGTGATGCTCTACAGCAGCCAGTATGCCTGTCAAGGCTTTCTGCTCCTCCTCAGAGAGGCTGCCTAGGACCATCCCTATCAAAAATTATCTTATCTAATTGTTAGTTATATACGTTCTGACCATACAAAGGGTGTATATGCTTTAGAAACACAGGAACCTTGGTTGCCTTGTTCATTGCTACTGCCACAGACCCCAGAAAAATGTCTGGCATGCAAATGATTGACATGAATGAATAATTTCTTGAGTGAATAAATTCAGATAGGCAAAAGCTTTTTATATACTATACACATTCTTCCCCAAAGAAATGGGAATTCAAAATTATGTGCATGAAACTCTCATGGGACTGATTTAGAGGAGGTGATTTTGGTAAAATGAACAAAAGTCCTGAACTATATGACAGAAAACTCAAGGCTCCCTGCTACTCAGCAAATAAACACTTAACCTAGCTTACGTTACATCACCTATTGGGAACTGCATATTATCATTTTAAAAGTGCTTCTATAATGCGAATATTTGATGATTCTAAGCAGAAAGCATGGGGAATAGGGAATATAGATGGAGAACTACTGATTAAAAGGTGAGAGGATTCTACTTACGTAAATATAATATTGACTTTGTATTTAAAACGTGATAAAATTGCCTTATTAAATAAGACAGTATCACTATTGGACAATTATAGCTCAATGTGATAAATATATTCTTGTTAGGTGCAAATAATATAAATAACCAGAGTTTCATCAGTTGCTTATTTACTTCAAATATAGTATGTTTTTAATACTATTGAAATGTAGGTGACTTCTGAAATGATATACTGTGTAATCCCATACATGCTAATAACATAAAAACTAAAAATTAAATGCTAGCCAAAAATATGTGTGTTTGTGTGTGCATGTGTGTGTCTATGTAGGCAGTGCTGAGGGAATTATAAAATCTAATTTTGTTATATATCTGAAATTTTAGAAAAACCTCAGTAACCGACCCCTTTAAAATAGCATAAACATTATAATACGGATGATGTATAACTCATTTTTTAAAGAACATAGCTAATTTAAATGTCTATTTGTAAGCATAATGCTTGTATAACTAGGGTGTTAAATACATCTCAGTTAGAAGTCTTGGAACATCCCTGAAAATGAAGATATCACATTCTAAATTAAGATGGCTAGCTGAACAAAGGTTTCAAATTTCACTCCTTCCCAAATGCAGCTAAAACTACTGTAAGAGATTTTAAAAAGGAATTTAAAAAACTAATTCACAGGGACAGTCAGAACAGAAAAAGAGATAACATACACAAAATTTTGGAAGTTAGAAAGAGATGGATATATGATAAGCAACTTAGCAGAATACAGATCTAAATATTAAGTCAATAAGGGCAAAAGCTGAGAAACAATCCATTTTCTCCACAGAATATTCAAAGTTGGAAACTGGCAGTACCAAATACTTCTGGGATAGAAGTCAAGGAAATGCTAAATAATACAGACTTGATGAAAATTGTATAGAAAAGATATTTCTAAACACACTCAACATCATATGTTTCTGGGCAACTGATTCTACTCTACCCATGGTAATTCAGAACTGGAGAAAGTAAAATACAACTTATCTGGCCTGGAAAACACAGGCAAAGTTAAGGGCACTGAAATAGTAACAACAAATCTTATATTGCATATGGAAATTATATACTGAGATCCCCAACTTTCCTCATTCCTCAGAACTCTGGTAGACAGAATTTTACCCTCAAAAGAGAAGATAAAAGCCTCGTATTTAGGAAAAGTGATGAGCCCAAGAGAAAAATATCTAAGAATACTATACATCAGAGTTTCTCAACAAACAACTTATCTGACCACTTTACCAGAGAGAAGGTTAAACTCAAAGAGGCGACCCATTTGTTCACAACTTTGAATTAGCTCTTTAAACTCTCAATGGAAAACATAAAAATAAGTCAGCAACAACAACAACAACAAAAATAAAGGCAATTTGTTGGAGTCAGCTATAAAGTAAAAAAAAAAAAAAACAAACAACAACAGAACATTTAAATGACTATACCAGGTGCATGAACTGAGAGATTTAATCATGAAAAAATGTCAAGAATCTCCAAATTAATCTACAGATTCAGTGTAATTCCAATCAAAATCCAGGTAGGATTTTTTGGGTGGAAATTAACAACCTCATGTTAAAACATGTATGGAAATGCAAAGGGCCATAAATAACAAAGATATATCTGAAAAAAACTAGAGATGTTATACTTTCAGATATCTAGACTTATTGAAAAGATGCAGTAAATATGACAATGTGATATTAAACAAGGATTGATAAATAGCTCAATGGAACAAAAGAAGAAGCTGAATAAAAACTGATACAGACAAATATATACAGAGCTGTTCTACATGTAGCGTCATTCCAATGCAGTGAGGAAAGAATGGTTCTTCTCCCAAGTTACAGATATATAATTGACAACAATATGGAAAAATGATAAATCTAGACCTCTTCAATCTATATCATATTGTTCAAGGAGTGCCTTCCTTTGATATGGCAGAGTAAGATCCCAGCAAACCAAACCTCACAGAAATACTAGAAATGGCACAGAAGCCGCCCTGACTAGCTAATAAAAAATCTACAGCTACTCATGTCAGTGAGTTGAGAATGAGCTGCAGTCCATTTCAGGAAGAGGTGGTATCATTAACAGCTCTGCCCGAGTCGGTGATAAGTTTTTTTCAGTCTTTTACTATTTGTAAAGTTCTCACCATTGAGGATACTGTTCTGATTATATAAATACGGGGTCAGTAATTCTTCCCAGTAAAGTGCCTGAATAATTAAGGGTAGTCGAATTTTGGTGGTCATGTCTAAGTTGTAATTTGTAGCCTTGGTTATTTATAGAATTAGATTTCAGAATACTATTCCTAAAACACATGAGATATTAGTCTGAGGCAAACTGAACCAGACGTCTGGCTGTAAAGGAAGTGGGAGCTGGTAGGGGCACAGGAAAAAAAGTTACTCAAAACATGAGATCAGAACCAAGGCCTTAAATTAGCTTGATTACATATTTGGGTCTCTGTTAGTCTCCTCTAAGTGAAAACTTTTTGGCGCGTTATCCAATGAAAGTATTAAATTCAGATTTAAAATGATCTCCAATTGACCAATTGTAATACAGGTTTCCCCACTATCTGAAAGCAGAATGTTCCTATGAAACCCTTCATAAGCCAAAACGCATAAAGCAAAGAAGCAATTACCATTAATTTATACGGAAAAAAAATTTGAGCTTTCCCAGACTCCCAAAACAACCTACCACATCAGACCAAATAACACATAAAACCTAAAATAACACTAAAATATGGTAAAAGCAGGAGTGATATAAGTACATAGCCTGTATAAAGTAGAAATAATGTATGTGTAGTATAGTTTCATTTATTAAAAAGACTGATCTCTCCTCAAGTGAAAGATAACGGCACACCACACTTTATACACCTGCCAATCCATTCAAGCAACAGACTTTCCATTTTATCTGTTACTGGATGCCACGCTGCTACTAGCAGAACCAAGAGTAACAAGCAGCTCTCAGGATCCTTTCCCTCTGCATGTGAGCAATGGACACAGGCAAGAGCAACACACGTGCAATGTCTCCGTTTCCTCTGACGCGACAGAAACGCTTCATCGTATCTAGACTTGTAGGGAGCATAACACCCTTACTAGCTTTCTTAGGCTATTCGGATATCTTCTTGCTAATGGATACACAAAATAAGCTGAGATAAGGTACGATGCTCACAGACCCAGTTCAAAGCTTTGGGGCCTGATGCTGACTGAGATGCTGAGTGCAGTTCTCAGGGAAGAAGCTCGGTGAGGCCACTCTCCCTGCTCTGGCCGCATGCCGTCTAAAATGGCTGCTGCAAAACAAATGCTGAACGCAATTTTCGCTTTTTACCTTTTTTTTTTGTAAAAGTGAAAATCCTCCTCGGATTTCTTTTGGTTAATTTAAATAGGTACTTATGTAGTTCTTTCATAAAAGTAAAGTGTGAACTTTCAAAAAGCTGAGGATATCTGTAATTCTTTTTCAAAGAGTAGGGGAGCCATCAAATTCACAAGTTGATTTTTAAAATCATTTGTCCGTGTAGGTGCAAGTGGAAATGTGACTGGCTATAATTCTCTGCGGTATCATTTGATGATGCCAGAATTGCCTTGCCTAGAGGTTTTTGGGACTCTAGTGATAGATGGCATACCCAGTGGCCAGTAGCCAGTAAGATTAAGAACAAATGCAATTTGTGTTTTTCTCTCTCTTTACTCCCTTTGTTGTAATGATGTCATGTGGTATCTAATTTTGAATTTAAGCTGTATATTTTTAACAAAAGAATTTTTAATAAGAAAAGGCACCTGCAGCCATTCTATTTTTTTTTTAACTGAAATCTATCTAATTCAATGTTTCCAGAAGTACATTCTTTAGAATACTATCACTGCAGGGTGTAAATAGGTGTTTTAAGAAAATAAAAGAGGTAGGGAGGGATTGAGATCAAACGAGTTTGGAAAAAAGCAATGTGCTAATCAATGAAAAACCATTTGGTTTTGCTTTTTCCTTTAAATATTTCTCAAAGCATGTTTATTATTTCAAGGTAGAAACATATAGTTTTACTTTTTAGTATATAAGCCATGAAAAATCATTAAAATGCATTGACTAATGAAATTATCAGACAATCAACTGTTCATGAAGAAGGAAATGGCTGCAAAGAAGCAATGAATAATTGCTGAAATAGCTTGTGCCATTTAAGAAATAAAGCCACAAGGAAAACAAATCTAAACTTCCTAGGATTCTCTCTGCAATTGTTGAATTCTAGGAAGACTTCCAGCCTCATGAGAACCACTGTCTTGTTAGAATGACATTGACGTCTGATTACCCGGTAATTCGTTCGTAAAACACTGATCATGTGCTCTTTCCTTTGAAAACCTGTAGGGATACTAAATTTACATTTCTGGTACATAACATTTAAGAAAAATGGTTTTTAAATTTTAGGATTTAATTAATATAACTATAGAAAAGTAAAAAAATCATGCATTCAGAAGGTGGACTAGAGCAAGTAAAAAAATTTAAGAAGGTACAAGTTAGGGTAGAAAATTAAGCATGGAAGAACAGCATAAAACATTAAAAACAGACGATCAATGTTATTATTATGAAAGCTTCAGAAGTAGCTCTTCATGGAAAATTGTTCAAATATTATGCACGGCATATTCTACCCAATCAAGCTTCATCCCTAAGGAAAAGAAATGTCTAGGTATTATGAGAAGGCGGCATAAAACCTTCACTGGAGAGTGAAAAAAATCAAACATTGAACTGACCTGAAGTGAACACAGGCATCTGGAGGATGGATGTCCCCCTGCTGCTCTCTCTTGCATCAAGTTGAGAGGAACGTTAAGAGCATGCTGGTCAGTCCCCTCTTTTGTTCAAGGAAAACCAAGTTTCCCACTGGACAATTTAGGAAAGCTAATCCACGTAGTCCCTTTTGGTATGTTCTGCTATTGAGGGACTATTTGAGCCATCTGTTGAGTCTTGCCAGTAGAGAATACCTGTCAGTTGATGCAAGTAATTGGGCATTTAATGAAGAGGATTTCTATAGAAATAAAAAGGAAAACAAAGATTAGTGGTTAGAGCAGACTTTAAACCCAGTTTCTGAGATTAGAGCTCTGCCAGTTGAGAAGATCCCTAGATTATTTTCAGTCACAAAATAAGTCTGGTCTCATTAGATTTGGTTTGATTATTTGTATAGATGCAGCAAAAGTGATAATTAACTAAATAGGGAACTTATTTTAAAATTTGCTTTACTGGAATTTTTACTGGAGAAATCCCAGATAGGACTTTTAAAAGCCTCTGGAGGCTAGAAAGCCAAGCCAAGAACTCAACCCCAGATTTCTACAGATTTAGATAAATTTCTCTCTTCTTGAGGTCTCCTAAATACCCTAAAGTACCTGTGCCTGCCAAGAACTGATCTTACTTACCTGTAAGGCTGGGAAATCTGTAAACAAGATACTAAGCTAGTTTTCCCAAGAGAGCTTTAAAGTCAACCTTAGTTCCTTAAAACTCTCTGGTTGTATCTGATTCTAAGCACATCGTTCTCAAATATGACATTCCAGTTAACGCCTTGGTTATATAATAAATGTTTCTAAGTATGTCCTGTTACAAAGAGAGAAGATTCTTATTGAACTTATGAAAATAATTATATTGCAATGGAAATAAATATATTCAATAAGGAATTCTGAAGGGATTGGGCAGGGAGAAAAAGATAAATGTTTCATTTCTGTTTACAAAAGTATACTCTTTTAAATTGTTATGAGTTATAGATAGCTTAGGAGAAAAGAGGAAGGTGTTCCTTATATTTGGAAAACAGAATATTAAAACATCAGCTATATTCCAAAGAAACCTGTAATCATTCTTCATCAGTTCATTCCATACATAATAAGTTCTTGTCCTGCTTGGTCATGGTCTCATGAATCCATCAGCATCTCCACTAGAGTTACTGAAATTCTGACTCAGTCCAGTGGTATGGTCTCAAAGTTATTTAAGCAATGTCATCAGAAGCATATGCCTCAGAGTACCTGGTGTAGACCTTTCCTTGGGTTTCATAAATAGACTCTTTTTGTTGAAGACAAAGCATTCTGACCTACAGCTAACTAGAATGCTTTCAGGAAATCATTAGAGTAAAAAAAAAAAAAACTATGAGTGGATGACGGAAGACTTAAAATGGCTGTGGTTAAAGATCTGATGAGAGTTCATTAAAAAAATATGCAATTGACATGGCAATTTGGTTGGTGGGAATGTAAATTGGTGCAGCCACTGGAAAACAACATGGAGGTTCCTAGAAAAATTAAAACTAGAACTACCATATGATCCAGCATTCTCAGGATTATAAAAAGATATCTGCACTTTCACGTTTTTTTTACAGCATTATTGATAATAGCCAAGACATGGAAGCAACCTAAGTGTCCATCAGCAGACAAATGAATAAAGAAAATGTGGTATACAGATATAATGGAATATTATCCAGCCATTAAAAAGGAAATTCTCCCATTTGCAACAACATGGATGAACCAGAGGACATAATGCTAAGTGAAATAAGCCAGGCACAGAAGGGCGAATACTACATGAAACCATTTATATGAGGAATCTAAAATAGTCAAACTTATATAAACAGAGAGTAGAATGGTGGGTGTCAAGGGCCAGGGGGAGGGGATATGGGCGATAGTACTCAAAGGGTATCTAGTTTCAGTTATGCAAAAAGAATAACTCCTAGAGATCTACTATATAGTATAGCATCTATAGTTAATAATAACTATACTGTATACTTTAAAATTTTCTAAGAGGGTAGACTTATGTTAAGTGTTCTAAAATAGTAATAAATAAAGAGAATGAGGGTGATGGATTTATGTATGGCATAGATTATAGTGATAGTTTCACAGATATATACTTACCTCTAAACTTCACCAAGTTGTATATAAATATGTACAGCTTTTCATATATCAATCGTACCTCAATAAAATGCATTTAAAAAAATAATGAAAATTTAATTTAGAAATTTATGGAGAAAAATATCAAAAGTTGTCAAATTTGAAGCTATTTAAATAGGATGATGAATCACTGAGAAATAATATTTAGCTTATTTAATCTAAGTGACAATAAAAAATTTAAATAGTAAAAGAAGAGGTAAAAAATACTTTAACTCTTTCAAAAATGAGAAGACTTTCTTCTCTTAAATAATCAAGGATATGATAATTGCAACAAAAAGCACAGGAAAAAATTTTAAGACACAGAATCTGTTGTGATCTGTAAGTGGATTCCTCAAAAAATAAGAACTTTTTACAACCTCTAGTTAAAAGAAGACCAAAAATCTTCTCAACATTTTTAAAGAGAGAAAATCAAATTCTAGTTTTACATCAATATACCTTTGATATTAAAGCTCATTATTAAAAACCTTAGAAGTAAGTCCATGAGCTCTGCATTGCTCAATATTTTTCTCAGTTACACTTATTGATCTGGGCATATTACAAGCAAACTAAAATACTGGAGTTCTATATAAAAAATGAGAATCACAAATTGAATTCCCAGGGTTGAAGATAGGTGTTTCCTTCCAAAAAGCAAAGAAGACAGCAGTTAACGATTTCTCCCTGTTATCATTGAGACCACGTTTCATTCAATTTTCTAGGTAAGAATTCCTTCTTCCCTGACCAAACCAATGCTCTGCCAAGATGAGTGTAGTTCTTTGATCAAGGACACCTACTTCTCTTTTACCTATCCCTTTTGGAAATGCAGTCACTTGCTAGCACTAATTGAGCTTGCCATATGCCACTGCATATGACAGTGTTAATCAATTCCTTCAAGAAAGTTTTCTTCCCTTGCTTTTCTATTTTCCCTTCTCTCCCTGAAAGCTACAAATAAGAAACTTTGAGTCATTCTGTACACCTTCCTCTCCCTTACCTTTTATATTTTGTTTATATTACCTCTCTAATTCTCACTCTGATATGTCCTTCTGTATAGCAGAGTATTTAAGAATGGGGACTTGAAGTCAGACAACCAAAATTTAAATTTCAGCTCCACTGTTTATTAGCTTTATGATGTTGGGAAATAATGATAATAATAAAAATAATAACAGAAATAAGAATAAGGCTATGTGCCAGGCATTATCCTAAATACACATATTAACTCATTTAATTATCATGACAACTTAAGAGATAGGTCTTACTATTACTTTCATTTTATGAGAAAACTGAAAAGTAGAGGTAAAATAATTAATTGAAGGTCACAGAGATAGTAAATGTTCAGACAGGATTCAAGTCCAAACAGTTTGATTGAAGAATTCATGGTTTTAACCACTTTTTTTTTTGCCCTTAGGTTTCAGTTTGGGACCCATCATGTAGGAAATAATAAATATTAGCATTTTTATTAATATAAGTGTATGACTTTTATCAAGCTGTCGTCATTTCTTACTTGTATTGTTGCATTAGTCTCATTGCATGTCCCCGGGTTAATCGACCTCGCACTACTAACCATGTTACTTACCCACTTATCTACCAAATAATTAATATTCAAACACAGTATAATGTTCAAAAGCCTTAATGGTTTTGCCTCCAATTACTTACACCCGTATTTTATTGTTTCTCTTTCCTCACTCATTCCACACTTGCCTAATCTCCAGCCACACCAAAAGTTTCCTGGCCCACATAGCTCTACAGATACTTATACCTTGGTGTGAGCTCAGTGGCACCACCTCACTATGTTGAACAGTTGGGTATTATCTAGGTCCAATTTGGTTTCCATTGATAAGCATGGAGTAAGATGGCTTCTGGGTAAAATCTGCTTTCAGTGGGTAGATGCCAGGTAAGAGATGGTCCCAGATACTAGAGTTGATTCCCAGAGATGGCAGCAAGCAGAAACTGAAGGGAGTTTTTCACAGGTCACTTAGGGCCCAAGCCCCACTGCTCTGGAACTCTGGGGACCAAGCTTAAAACTACTAGGTAGCAGGCACGTTCCCATTTCTGAATCAAAGGCAAGTTAGCTCCAGGGGCAAAATGAAGGCAATAGGAGGGCACATTATTTAACATCTGGGGAGAGAGAGCACTTAGGCAGGGGGACGAATGGTCACTGAGAAGGATGCATGAGGCTGCTGGTTTTGAGAACATGCAAGCTGCCTCAGGAATCCCAGGGACAGCAGAGGAGATGTGGTGGCTGCTAGGTGGCCAAGGGAGAGATAAATATTCTGCAGTTGGGCTTGCAGGTGAAATGGGGAGATGGGCACATACCAGTGAAATACGGTAATAATGTGCTGTTTGCACCCACGGGTGAGATTATTGAGACACTTAAGTACGGTAGTTATAATTTCTTTTGTGATATACTCTACAATTCTTCTGGCTGGACCAGTATTTTGAAACATTACATTTACTAACCTCTCAAATTTGCTGCCACCCTCCTGCAGTACTTCAACAGGTCTCAGGTTTTCCTCTGCCCTTTCCGTAAGTAGGAAATAGAAGGGATCTAGGACCCAGTGGAAGACTGGATTTAAATCCTGAATGCTGGAGTGTGAGTCTCAGGATTGAAAACAGGACTAAAATCAATCTTGACTTCTGGTAGACCGCAGCAGAGCACGGTGAAGCTAAAAGATAGCAACATCTGTAGCGCTCAAATTCCAGGTCTCAAAATTAGAATCTTGTACAACATGTTGTGCCTTTTCCAAGACACCCACAGATGATTCACACTCTTCCTCCGTCCTCCAAATGGCCGCTTAGTCACTCATCATCCAGGGGTGATTCATCTCCCCTTTTATGCTTAAGCATATCAGACAGCAGGTATCTTCACACATATCATAATTTCCTTGAGTGATATGTTTCTAGAGTGATGCCGGAACACACACCTGTGCAGAACTTGTCAAATGTGTGAAGTTACCTAGTGCATTAGTGAGAGGCCTGGCATTTGAGCTTAGAGTCTGTCTCTAGGCATCATAGTCCTTGATAAGGATTGTAAATAACCTCCTATTTCTTTTATGTTTCTGCTTAGAAGTAGAGAAACATTAAAATTTAGTGGATGTGAATTGTTAGTAGTGGGCAGTGTAGGAAAGGACTAGTAAGTAGACATTTTAAAATTCTAATCAGTCCGATCCTTTAATCTAGTCCTAAGTGCCTCTGGCCTGCAATTCCCCACCTGAGACCTCACTGAATTTGACTTTAGTAACTAGATAGTTACCAATGAAAAAATAGATACTTCATCCTTTGTTATCTCCCTGCTATATGACATTTAATCTGATATCATATAATTCTGAAAGTAAATATCATTAGTGGAGTATTCATTATTACCATACCACTTTATCTGACAATATTCTACTGATATTGTTTCCCTGAACTGTCACCAAAGATGTCCATAATACTTTTCGATGTAAGCCATAGATACTTATGCATCTTTTTTTTGAGGAGACTCTAACTCTGAATATATGCATATGTTCCAATAAGAATATAAAAGGAAACTAGCAAAATGACATTTACCCAAGTCAAAACCTTTTATTTAAAAGGGGAAAACATAGAAAATCATTTTAGCAATTGATTTACATGTCTTAAAGAAGTATATTTTTGAATATTAAAAACAAATAACAACCACATAAGTAAATTGAAAGGTTCTTGCATCCTAGCATTTGATTCACAGTTGATGTATAAAATAAGCTTTTCAATAGTTCCTGATTATGATGTAATAAGCATAGAGGGAGAAATTCTGTATGTATACACATGTGTATCAATTTTCCAAATTGTAAAGTGGAGATTAAAAATATATCCCCAGGTATTATTTTCTAGTGATTTCATGTGCATAGATTTAAAAACCCAAGAGATGGCATTGGATTAGAAAATACTATTTTGAGCAAAGAAAACAGTTTTTGCTCTTACATAATAACTAGTCTGATCTCACCATTGATCTCTCATTGGCTTAATACACCATCAAATCACCCCTCTGTGGGGCCCAGTAGTATCCTTATAAAGTTCAGGAACCAATGCACATAATCATAATCACAAGTAGCTAATTACCACTTCATGAAATTAAATGGCACCTAAGCATCTAAGTTATTCCTCAAGTATATTGTATATATAACCTTAATGCCATAGGGAAAGGACAGTCTTTTCAATAAATGGAGTTGGGATAACTGGACAGCTACATGCAAAAGGATAAAACTGGACCACTATCTTACACTATTCACAGAAATCAACTCAAAATGGATTAAAGATTTGAATATAAAATCTGAAACCATAAAACACCTAGAAGAAGAGATAGCGGAGTAAGCTCCTTGACACTGGTTTTGGCGATGATTTTTTTGGATTTGACACCAACAGCAAAGGCAACAAAAGCAAAACTAAATGAGTGGGACTATATCAAACTAAAAAGCTTCTGAATAGCAAAGGAAATCATCAATAAAATGAAAAGACAAACTGTGGATTGGGGAAACATATTTGCAAATCATATATCTGATGAGAGGTTAATATCCAAAATATATAAAGTACTTACACAACTCAATAGGAACAAGACAAATGATTGATTAAAGACTGGGCATAGGATCAGAATAAATATTTTCCAAAGAAGATATACAGACAGCCAAAATGTAACGATGCTCAACATCACTAATCAGGAAAATGCAAATCAAACCACAATGAGTAATCAATTCACACCTGTTAGGATGGCTATTATCAAAAAGACAAGAAATAAGTCATGGAGAAGATGTGGAGAAAAGGGAGCCCTTGTGCACTGTTGGTGGGAATGTAAATTGGTGCAGCTGTTATGGAAAACAGTATGGAGGATCCTCAAAAAATTTAAAAAAGAACTATTATATGATCCAAAAATTCCACTTCTGGGTATTATCTGAGGAAAACAAAAACACTAATTCAAGAAGATATCTGCACCCCCATGTCCACAGATGCATTATTTACAGTAGCCAAGATATGGAAACAACCTAAATGTCTATTGCCAGATAAATGGATAAAGAAAATATGACACACACACACACAGAGGAATATTATTCAGCCATAAAAAAGAATGAAATCTTGCCATTTGCACCAACATGGATGACCTTTAGGGCATTATGCTAAGTGAAATGAATCAGAGAAAGACATTTATACGTGGAATTTAAAACAAACAAACAAACAAACAAACAACTCGAGCTCACAGATACAGAGTATGGATTGCTGGGTGCCAGAAGCAGGTAGCTAGCTGGGTGGAAGAAATTGGTGAAGGGCGTCAAAATATAGGAACTTCCCACTATATAATTACTAAGTCAGGAGAATGTAATGTAGGGTGTGCTAAATATAGTTCATATATTGTATTGTATTATATTGAAAGTTGCTAAGAGAGTAGACCTTAAACGCTCTCATCAAAAGAAAAAAAATTCTGTGTTTATGACAGATGTTAACTAGACTTATTGTGATGATCACTTTGTAACAAATATTGAATCATTATATATACATCTGAAACTAATATAATGTATGTCAATTATACCTTATTAAAAATAAAATCAAAGAAATTATTCTCAGAAATTCTACAACACATAACAGTTTCAACCATTTGGAACCTCAAATACTGCATAACATTGCAAAATTCTATGCACCTTTAAAAAAAATTGTGGTAAGAACACTTAACATGAAATCTGCCCTCTTAACAAAAATTCCAAGTGTACAATACTGTGTTTTTAACTTTAGGCCCAGTGTTGTACAGCAGACCCCAGAACTTAATCATCTTGCATTATCTGACACTTTATACTCATTGAACAGCAGCTCTGTGTTTTTCTCTCTCCCCAGCTCATTGTAACTACCCTTCCAAGCCCTGCTTCTGAGTTTAGACCTCTCAGAGAAGAAGAATCATGCAGTGTTTGTCCTCCTAGGACTGGCTTATTTCATTTAACATAATGTCCTCAAGGTTCATCCATGTTGTTGCAAATGGCAGGATTTCCTTCTTTTTTTTTAAGATACTTCTAAGTTTTAATAGAACTTGCTCATATCTTCCGAAGCTTGTATGTTGCCATGAAAAATTGTTCATCGATTTCTGAAGTTTATTCAGTAGACTTAAATACTTTATTTTCATTATATTTAAATTAAATATGATAATAAATAAATGTGTTAAAATTTTATAATTAAGTAATGCATTCTGCTAGAAAGGCACATGGCACGTAGGATATAGCTTAAACAATAATCACAGACACCATTTGCTTAGTGCTAATACGTACAAGGTCTTAGGCTAAAAGCTTTTCACGCATTTAAGAAATTTTAATCCTTATAAAAATTATGTGAAGATATTATTATCCTTGTTTTATAGATGAAGAAACTGAGGCTTAAGAAAATTGCACATTCAAGAAAGTAAAGTTTACACACAATGTTATACAAAATATATGTGATGTGTTCACACTCTAACATACTCATTAGGTAAGAATAGTGCTGTCCAAGTAGCAGGTCTGAATCGTTTGTTATGGGTTCAACACGAGATAAGAAGTCTGTGTTGGAATGTAAATCAAATGAATCAAATTTATTTTCCCAGTAATATATGAGAATTGTTAACTAGAAGATGTCTGTTATCCTTACTATAATAACAGAATTTCTATCTCAGTGTTTGTCAGTGTGTTTATGTTTTCTTCATTGAAAGCCTTGCTTACAAAGAAATGTCAGCTGAACTCTACAATGTGCTTGATGAATAGACTACAGTATTTACATTCTGATGCAACTCCATACCTGGGCAGGGACCACTAGCAAACAGTTCACGTTCCAGCAGAGCCCGAGCTGAACTCAAAGAATATGAACATTTGTGTGAAATGTTCAGGTAACCTTTAATCCGTCCTTTCAGTCAATCAAAAAACAAATATCTATTCAGTCTACATAAGGAGCAAGGCGATATAATAGAATGTGGGGAAGATTTAAAAAATCAGAGTCCTTGCCCACTTTAGGAAGTTTGCCATCTGAATGAAGAGAAAAACGAATGTAGAAAACAACTAATGATACTTAGGCATTAATGGTAAAGGCCAAATAAGTGATGTAGACCACAAGAGCCAACCCATGCAGCTGAGGCAGGGGCTCCAGGAGCCTGTCAAAGCCCCACCGCAGAGGGAATATATAAGCAGGTCCTTTTTATTTAAAAAAAATTATTTGTATTTTTTATTATTTATTTATTTATTTTTGAAGGTTATTGGGGTAACATAGGTTAATACAATTATATAATTTTAGGGTGTACATTATCAGCAGATCCTTTAATGCTGCAACACTCCACGTAGTCTGAGAAAAATGCAGAGGCAGAAGAAATGAACACATTCCTAGGAAAATGAGGGAAAGTAATGAAGTAGTATGAAGTTGAAGGGAAGAGGGAGAGGTAGACTAGGAAAGTAAACTTTCCCTGGGGGATGTGCATGCAGGTGCTTACTTGCATACATATTGAATTTCTTGAAGGAAAGCTTTTTGAAGGCTGATTATTGAGGGCTGATTTAATAAGTGATCAGGGACTTGGGTAGGGACAGTGTTTTCCATTTTAGTATGTAAGGGTGCACTTTTTTGCATAATTCTGACTTTGCATGAGTTGTCATGAATACCCTGCAGGTTTAGTTTTAGTTCAGGTTTATGTATTAGGGATGGGACATTTTATGTATGAACAACTTCTGAAAAGTCCTACCCTGGTAAATTATGTATGTATTCATAGCTTTTAGAAGCAGCTGATCCAGGGTTTAAACTTAAATCAAAATGAATTTTCCTAGGAAAACTTTAGTAAGTAATATCCTGGGATACATTCCAGGAATAATCAGTTTCCATGCTATTTTCCAAATTTTGTGTGGGGAGTTTAAATTGAGAAAGCTCCTTAAACCATATACAGTTGTTAAAGAAAAGAAAGCAAACTAACTTACAAATAACTTCTTTAAGATTGAATACATAGTTTTCTCTCTGTTAGGCTCTTTTCTCATACTTTGCTTTTTTGTTTTTACAAAATGCTAAGCATGTGAATCCATAAATTCAAACTAGTAAAAGACAGTGGTTAGATGTGAGGTTTGCTCCTTTCCCTTTCAAACTTCGAGTGCCCATCACTGTCCTAACTCATGAGGAAACTATTTGAGGACTATCTAAACTGCCAGTCACTACCTGTATCTCCATGTAATTCATGTCGTATAAGAAAAGACTATCATTCTCCATAGTTAAATCTGTGTGATTGAAAATCATTTATTGAAAGATTTAATGAACTAGATAATTTCATGGAAGGAGGGAAATATCTCCCAGAAAATCCATTAACATGCCAATAATTTCACTAAATTTTATGTATGTGGTTAAGGTAAAATCAAGATGACGTATATTTGCATTTCGGCTTAGAATAATACACTGACATTTACCTAACATTTCCAAGTGAATTTGCACATTTTTCTCACAAGCATTTGTTTTCATATTAGTTGCTTCTCATTCCCAGATGTATCATTGTGTGATCAGGGTTGCCGCCAAGCTAAACCAGGAGAATCTGTTAGAGAGGGATAGAGACCCAGAGGACGATGGGAAAGTCCCCATCCATTATAATCACATGTAGTGGGGTAGAGATACCTGGCCACAAGCAGAGGGTCCATGATAATGAGGAGGTTGAGGGGAATGGGCTTCTGTCAGGTCAGAGCCAGGAAAGCTTTTCAGGAGAAATGCAAAGACAGGGGAGAAAAGAGAACAGGATGATAATTACAATCCAGGAATCTGAACACAGAAAGGAAAGATGGCTTGCCAGTTTTGTTTTTTTTTAAACCAAGTTTTAAGAGCTGATGGGATCAGATGAAATAAGTCATGACTTTTGAGGTCGATGAGATGAATTTGCTGCTTGGAGGGGACCTGACCTTAGAATGGATCCTGATAGCTAGAATCTCTCATAATGGCCCTCAAATAAAGCTATGTGTGTGCAGTTTAAGGTATGCCTCTGTGAGGTTTTCTGTTTGCCTATGCATGCACACATGTATTCTCCCCTAAAGAAAGGAATTACTGTATAAATTTCCAGTTTTCTTTTCAGTACCCTTCCATTAGTGAACTTCAGATATAAAAATAGGGACTTAATAGATTCCTTGGGGTCAAAGTGTAGAAGGAAAGATTTTCCAATTTAGAGTTCTGGGTGAAAGCTTCCATAAAGCTTATGACACTGCCTTCCTTTCTACATTTTTGCTGTGAATTATGAGTTTCAGTTCGCCTGCAGAGACATTTTTTCACAAGCAGTTGCTTTCCTATAAGATGGAGTCGCACATTTGACAGCATTCTCTGTGACCTATCATTAATTTATTTTATTCACTGTAGTTGCAAAGATTAAAACCAACCCCCTGATGCATTTGTAGACATTCATAGAATTCAATTTGAATTCAGCATTAATTAATGTACCATTAAGCATGTTCTTTTTTTATTCCTGATACTGCAGGATATTAAATTCTTTTAAACTTTTAGTTGTTCTTATTAATTTACACTGTTTGAAAATAATATGCAGTGACATAGCTAGTAGAAGTCAAATCTGTAGATTTAACTCAATGTATTCCAAATCAAAATTCATTTTCCTATTAATATATCAGAGTTGTCAATTAGAAGGCGCCTGCTATCCTTATTATAGTAACAGAATTTCTGTTACTGTGTTTGTCAAAAAACTTCATAGAAAATATGTTTTGATGTGCTTGAGTCTCATTTTTGTGAGAGAGGCCTTGCTGTGTGTGGAAAAAAATCTAGATACCCTAGAAATCCTATTGTAGAGAATAAGTTGGAGTAAGAATATAATACTAAATTATTTGTTCTTAGTATGGGAAAGAAAAATTAGTATAATAGAATTGATAAATGACTTCCTAATTTTAACAGGAGTCTAAGATTTTCGTGTTACCATAAATCACCTATTCTTTAAATTCAGAGCATCTATGTAAGACATTAATTCATAGACGTTTTTCATAAAGGTTGACTCTGAGTGTGTATGGTATGTGTTTATGCTTTTGTCTAGAAAATAAGTAATGGAGACAAGTCATTTTATATCTATATTTTTAAAAAGCAGTACTTGACTAGGTGATATTGGCTCTTCTATTCAAAGAATACACACACTCACACCTGAGTTTGAGAGCACGTTTATGGTGGCAGCATAATATGAACAGCACCTGCTTCATTCCCACTCAGAAAAAGACAAAAAAAAAAAAAAAAAAAGAAAAAAAATCTTACATAAACATTTGTCTATTCATTCTCAGAATCAATTCTTTCTTTTTAAATGACCTTCCATTTTTATAGGAGCATAAAATCATAACTGTCACAGCTAAAATCTATCAAACATGTTAAGTTTGTAACATTTCAAACTTGATACCTGCAGTGTTTCATAGATGAGGCTTACAAGGGTATGCCAGGTATTCTATAAATCCTCCTATAACAAAGAAATGAAGAAATGCTGCAGCAAATGGGAAGGAATTGTTATTCGAATCAGTTTATCTGAGCTACCTTTACTATATATAAATTATACCATATTAGAAATCATTATAGCTATTAGTTAAATGAGCACATTAATATATTTCATTCTAAATACAGTGGACAAGATAATTCTTCTAAGATATCACGCTGGAATCCAACAATTAAAAATTTGACAGTTTCATATAGTTTTCCATAACTAAATACAAATTGTAGAAAGAGATTCCATCAAAATGTACAATTTTTATATTTAGGCACTATTAAGTTTAAAATAGGAGACATCTTTGCGATGTTCTATGCTGTAGTACTTCCAGGATTGATTTCTAAAAGGTCGAGTCAATAAATACTCTGCTACTGCCTACAGGACTTTGGCAAGTAGTGACTGGCTTGAGACAGGAGCACAATTCATGTCTCAAGCCAGTCACTACTTGCCTAAGTCCTGTAGGCAGTAGCCTTTATAAAAGAAAAGAAAAAAGAAAGAAAAACAGATATCGTTTTTATATGATTCCTGGATGTTTTTGCATCAGAGCCTGGGGTAATTAAGTGAGAAACACATTTTTTATCACTACAAGAAGAGAGATGATCTGCTGGAAATTTTGAGCAATCTCAGCCTCAACTTCTTCCTCAACATCAGTGTAGCTGAGATGGTCAGCGGGATTACAGGTATACTCAGACTGGATGCCTGGTATGAACTAGTGGGTCAGGCCTACTGGAATGTCTAGACTGGTCAATGTAGATAAGGTGGAAACATTCAGTGTGGTCAGTGTGTCCATAGACAATGCATCTAGATCATCAGTTTGAATAGTTTCTGTATCCAGGTTTTCAAATGATTATTGTATGTTCAGGTAGCTGTGGGCTAAAGTTTTACCTGTGAATCATGACCAGCAAAATCTTGGAGGGAAATCTCTAAGTTTGGAATGTAAACAGATCATTTTAAAGGTAGATATATAACACAATAGCATTCCTCACCAGAACACAGGCCTGGCTCCCTGACTCTGCAGACAAGAGAATCCAAAGTTCATCATATTGTAGGTCTGATCTAAAACCATAATTATTTGAACCCAGAAGAAGAGAGGAAAAAGGAACAACAGTTTAATCTCTCACTTTATTATCTAATGAAAGATACTACATTTAGTATTTAGAGATACAAAACACAGACACTGATTCTTGCCAGGGTGTCTCTTACTTTCCCCCACTCCATCTCCAACTGTACGTTTTTCTTTCACTGGCTGTGTGAAAGATCACAGTGCTCTACACAAACTTGCCTTGTCATTGCCCTTGAGAAGGATACTTTTCTTCTTGAAAAAATGCATTGGAGCCTATGCCTTCAAAGCAAGTGTCTCTACTGAATTTCAAAGACCTTGGGGGTGAAAGGTGTTTCTGCCTCTTCCAAAGTTTAGATGATCAGTCCATTGGATGGTGCTGGCACTGGTTAGCTTGTTTTTCATCTGGTAGCAGAATTCATGGTTCAAAGTAGCACAGCATTATCTTTTGTAGACCAGATAATATTACAACTGATAGAGGAATAATCACACACACACTGCTTCATTTTAAACTTGTGTAGGCATTCAGCTACACAAACTATTCCCCTTCCCTAGGTCTTAAATGGTACATTGATGGGGAAAATACAAGGCAGCACTAAAGAAATTTATCTCAAATTACTGCAGGGAATTCAATTTGTGGCCCAGCTGAAATAAGTAACCACTTCTATTTAAGAGGCTATAAAGAGATATCAGATGGCATTGTGATATATGTTCTTTAGGATGACCTTTGGCAGGCTATGGTGGGTCCTGAGGCATTTGAGGCCACGATTAATGGTATTGCTTTCTTGTGAATTTTCCTGTTAGCATTCTCTGTGAATCAGTGGAGTAGCGAGGTTCATTTCTTATCTAACAGATTTTTTGTGTGTGCATTTATTTCAGCCTTTGTAGCAGAACCACTAAACAATGGCTTTTGGTGAACATATACAGGGCTTCGAATGACAAAATTTAATAAAAAGATGTGTATTGTATTTGATCTTCAGGTAGGCATGCTATGGTATCTGTCATTTTGTATTTAGGTATGCAATTTGGACTTAAAACAATTCTAACTAACATATATTAGAAAAGGTTATAATTCTCCCCAAGTGGTCTCTCCTTTTACTGCAAAATAGTGATGTAGATTAATGTAAACAGAACTGAAAAAAAACTTAGGTAAAGATAAACTACTCTTTATTGAGAATCATAACATTTAATAGATAATAATGACTTCTCCCGAATAGAAAAGTTATCTTTCAAAGTTATCTATAGAATTATCAAATATAATTTATTGAAGTCATTTCCTATAGTTTCCTTCAGATTTTTCAGAGCTATCATGCTGGAGTTAAAAAGTCTCAAACTTCTTAAATTAACTATGTTATTTCAATAGGAAATGCCCTTCTCGATCCACAATTAATCTAAGATCAGCAGTACTCATTTTTTAATTCTTCCAAATTTCCATGAGGTTTCCTAAATTATATGTATCATAAATATAACCATCCTTATTTTGGTCATCTTTTATGAAAGTTTTACTGTTTTACAAAACGAGCTTGAGACCCTGGAAGCTTAAACTTCTATGCAAAGATTCACTCACTCTCAAACTGAAAGGAGGAAGAAGAGAAAAGAAGAGATTGTGCTAAGTTATTCTGTGCAAAAGATCCATCATTTTAAGATAGCCAATATTCCAGATTTCATGATATTATTTCTTCCTGTGGAAACATGAAACAAAAGTGCATAAAAGAATCCTGTAGAGAATGGAAAGGAAACTAAAGATCTCAGATGAAGAATAAAATAAAAATTAAAGAGCAATAGAAAAGTAAGTGAAGGAGCTAGATAAAAAGGAAAAGTAGATAATCTGCATAAGAAAAGTAGTTTGAAACATTCTTCCTAGGGTGCTTCTATTCTTCCTGACTTGTTGCCTGGTTTCAAATTCAAGTACCACCATAAGTGGACTATAGCATATCTGCACATTGTGCAGAGGAAACAGGACGATGAGAAAAAGAACAATTCTTATTAATTAAAAGTAATAATTTCCTAAATGAAAAATTCAGTAGAAAACAGGATGACTGCATGGAAGATATTTCTTGTCATATGAAGAAAAAATTGAAAAAAAAGCAAAAATATTGAGAAATATAGCATACGAGAAATAGAGCATCACTTCATCATTCAACTATTAGGAAGTCTAAGAGAAAGAGGCGAGAAAATATAGGGGAAAAATTATCAAACAAGTAATGTAAGAAAATATCTTAGAGTAAAAATATTTATTGAAAGGACCCACAACAAAGCAATTAGTATGTGATTCGCATCAGTACCTAAAATATAGTAGGCATGCGATCCACATCTGTTAAGGGAATCAGCTACACTGGATGCTAAAAAATGATGTAGTAATTACCTTCAGAGTGTGAGAAAAAAAGATATTTAATCTATGATCCTATGCCCAGCCCAACTATCAGTCAAGTGTGAGTATTCAATAAATTCATTTTCAGAAATGCAAGGACTCGGATTTTGTCATCTATGCATTTTTTTAATGAAGAAAAGATTTGAGGTTTACTCTATGAAAATAGGAGGAAAATCAGATGGCAAAATTAAATGATGACACTAATCCAAAAGGCAAAAAAACCAATGAAGATTGTTTTAATATTTCATTATTAATTCCTAATTTTACAAACATGAAAACAATTTACTAACAATGTCGTGCAAGGATTGTAATATTAACACACAAAGTATGAATTATTAGAGCATAAAACAAACTGATTAGCCTAAATCATAGTGAGCACTGTAAAGAATGCTATGCTGCCTACATGGCCTAACTCACAGGTAACTCTCATGGTGAAAGGAAGGTCCATTATCAGTGGTCATCATAACATCTCATGAAAACACTTGAATTAATGGATTTATATGTAAATTTATGTTACTAAATAATTTTTACACTTATTACAGATTCTATTATGTTTTCCTTCTAATACACAAATATTTCATTGTTTTAAAAATGGGTATGGTTGTACTTGTACTTACTAGTTAAATATCAGCCTTGAATGAGTCCAAGTTAGAAGAGAAAGTGAAGCTCCTAAAAGAATACATCCAAGAACAATGAAATGGAGTCAAATAGTTGGTAACTGAAAACAAACAAACAAACAAACGAACTAGAATATATTGAAAACAATAAACTTACTTCTCTTAACAAGAAAAGAGAAGTGTGAGAAACTAGTTGTCCAAAATTGAATCAAGCTACAAAGGTGAACTTTAAGTGAAAATAATCTCTTTAATGTTGAGGCCAGGAACATGCATCTTCAAGGAGCACAAGAGTGATGATATTAGAACGCGGAAAAGGGAATGCAATTGGAGCATATTAACAATAAAAAATGAGACAATAATATAAATACTGTTCATTGAGCTCATCCTTTAAATTCAATCTTTGTCTATGACTTTTCTATAAACAAGTAATTAATGTAACAGGAGGATTTAAAACATCATACATATGGCGGGTAGTGCTGACAAAAGTTGAGAATGCAATTAGGACGAAGTGGTGAGAGGGGATGATAGGGCACAAGGAGTAAGTTTAGCTGTGGCTAAAACTGATGAAACAATAAGGAGAGGTATAAGCATGTTATTTAAAGTTAAAAGTAGGAAGAATCAAAAATAATGTTATAACTATTAAAAATTGGGAAGGGAAGGAAAGATGATGTTCAATTTGAGTTAATTCTCATTTCTCATAGTGGAGAAGCAATAAGTAATATTTCAAATTAATAAACCAAGAAATATTAATATGTTTATATTACTTAGAGGAATAAAGCCATATGTATGCGTGTGTACGCATGCACTCTCTCACACACACACACACACACACACACACACGCACAAAGTAAAAACAAAGAAATCTGAGAGTGGTTACCTCCAGAGGACTGGAGCTCAGCAGAGGTGTAGAGCAGAATATGGAAAGTATAAGGTATATAGATTTATTATTTTATAAAAGTTTTTTCATTATTTAAACACATGAAGACAAAGGAAGCCATTATAGGAGATTTATGAGACAGGTATCATGATCAAAACTTTGCTGGGGAATGAGCCTTATAAAAGATGGATTATAGAGATGGATATTTTGATGGGTACAAAATTTCGAAAGGAAGGTAACAAGGCTAATTTTATCTCTGGTTTCTCTACAAGGAAACTGAGGCGTAGAGAGTTTAAGTGATTGCCCAAAGAGTTACTGATAGTAAATAAGGAATATGGAAGTGAACCTGATCTCCCAAATTTTATGTATTTTACATCCTTTAAGATTCACCCTTATTCTAAGCCTTTAATATAGTCATATAAAAGCAAGAGCAACATATTCTAAATCTCTTTTATATTCTTTTTTGGTACTAATTTTCCTGCAAAATACAAACTTTAAAAAAGTCACTCTGCCCTTAAAGTGATTCAGTTAAAACCAACCACATAACATTTATCTAGGGACAGAAATAGTGCAATGTGGTAAGATAAAGTGTTTTTTCTACTGTGCATAATTGATAATCCCCTGATTCCCATAAATTCTGACATCTCATTGCCTTAAGACAAAAGAGCAAATGCTTAGATGTCTATTTAATAAAACATGGGATTTTCACAAAGTAAAATCTAACTCTATGTTGTATGTAAGAGATACCATCTCAAATAAAGTAACTCAGAAAGCCTAAAAACAGGGATGGCCAAAGATATAACAGACAAATGAAAACAATAAGAAAATAGGGGTATATCCTGATATAAAATGGACTAGAGTTCAGACCAAAAGGCATTGAATGTAAAAAAGAATAAAATTTATAATACTTTTTAACCTATTTCCTGCTTAGAAAAAAAAAAGTGCAGCTTGCTGCCAGCATTAATTTAATTTTACATAAACATGCTCTTCGAGGTTAAAGCAAATCTGACTGGTTTTTAATGTGAAAATAAAATATAAAAACTGTTCTTGGAGTTATTTCTAAACAGAACTTGTCTGTAATCCTAATGTAACAGAAATGTATATGATGATCAGTATTTAATAATTTTTTTCATGTGGTAAATTTCAAAGCATGAAACAACACAAAGCGGAACATCTAGGGTTTGACATTTTTAGTGATAGAGTATTATTACATTTTGTAAATGGAAATACCACTACTAAACACAGGACACTATAGATAGAATGATGTCATTTGTTTCCAAAGACTATCAGTATACTAGAGTGATGTGAGAATAGTAATAAAAACAAGATATTTCGTGGCGAATAGTGGGGATAAGGTTAGAACTATAATCTGCAAGTTATCTCAGGGTAAACACTGCAGCGGCAGGTGCCAGTCCACTGGAGAGTATTCTCCGGGAAAACAAGAAATGGATTTAAAAAACGATTTTAGAAGATGTTTTCATGACTTCATGGTATGATAGAATTTTTTAATATAAAAAAAAGCACCAACTGTAAAGGATTGATTATTTTGATTACATTAAAATCAAGAATGTGATTCATCAGAAGACACTCTAAAGGAAGTTAAAAAGTAAGTCACAGAATAGAAAAAGATATTTCCAACTTTTATGAACAACAAAGAACTTGTGGTCTGAATACATT
>NW_006443124.1:12252496-12258146 GCF_000325575.1 Pteropus alecto
CATAAACTTTAATATGGAAGAAATTATGAGTGAAACAGAAGAAATTAAGACGACCAAAAGAAACTACACAATTTATGCAAAAAATTTTAAATATTTATATAAAATAATGATAGTTATTTAAGGAAACACATTTCAACAAAATTGACTCCAATTAAGATAGAAAACTTGAGCAAACCAATTTCCGCAGAAGAAATAAAGGTATCAAATTTCTACCCCACATAAAAAAACACGAGATCCAGATGATTTCACAGGGAAACATCACCAAGTTTCTAAAGAACAGATATTTTATTTTTATTTTTTACTTATTATTATTATTATTCTTTTTGCCTAAATCCCTATTTGTTTTTTTTGGACAGTTTTTAGTTTCAGGATTCAAATTGAGATTGAGCCTTACTTATAGACCATTCCCACTTTCTTCTCCCTACCCCCATAGATGCATCTCGTGAGTCTTTTTTTTTTTTCCTAAATTCCTAATTGTTTTTTTATTTGAAAGAACAAATATTTTTAACATTGTTCCAGAAAATGAAGGAAAACTCACAAATTTCTTTATGAAACAAGTATAACATTAATACCTAAACTTCAGTAAGATCTCTCTCTCTCTCTCTCTCTCTCTCACACACACACACAAATCTTAACTATGAATATAAAAGCAAAAATCCTAAATAAAATAAGAGTAATACTACATTACATTTAGATAAATAATAATATATGATGAACACATGGAATTTATTTCAAGAATTCAAAGATGGTTCAATGGTAGAAATCCATTAATATAGTAAATTATATTAAGAGATCTAAGGAGAAAAATCAGATAATTATCTCAAAGATGCTTAAAGCCTTAGAAAGAAATCAACGTCGATTCCTTCTGGAAACTTTCAATGACAGGGAATTGATACTTCCTTGTCCTGTTTAACATTCACACACATACACACACACACACAAATACACACATACACACACAATACTGGAGACCTCTGGGGAAGGGAAAAAAATGATCCCGTCAAATCTCCTTAAAACAAGCAGACCTGCTACAAACACATTACTTGTATTTACTAGCAGACAGGTCACAAACAATCTTTACCTATAAAATACTTTTGGTAGGATAGACCTTATAGTAGAATAATTGCTCATTTTATGTCAACTCAGATATGGGTTTATAAGGCATAATTTATTGGAAAATGTCACATAAGCTGCATATCTAATCTAAAGGGGGCACAAAATGGGTGTGTTCTACTGAAATGGCTCTCTGCTCAAGTAATGTTGCATATACATTGCTTAAAAATTTGCATGATAAATCTAAACCAGAAAATATCCTTACATGGATATTTAGGACATTATGTTGATGGTCTTTTTTTTTTCTTCAAAAAAAAGAAACTGTATTATGCTAGTGTCTATATTGGTTTTTTATTTATAAGTTTAGTACAGCATAGGTTCTATACTTTGTGTTGAACATAATTTTACAATCATATTCTAGATGTTATCAATCTAAAAGAAAAAATAATGATGATATTGATAGGGACAGAGTTAGAAGTAGAGTTTGAGGTGAAAGGGGAGATGGACAGAGATAGAGGCAGAGTCCTCAGATGTAATGCCAGTTCCTTATTTAATGGGCAAACAATAGAGTCATTCTCACTAAAGTAAGGAACAAAGTAACCATACCCACTATCTCTACTTCTATTTAACACTGTATTTGGAGCACTAACACAATTAAATAAGAAAAAATATAGGAAAAGCATTAGAAATAAAAAAGTAAGCCGATCTCTTTGAAAATGATATAATATTCTGACAAGAGAACTCAAAGAATCAATGGTAAACTTTACTCAATAAATTCACTGACTTATAATATTAACGAAAAACAGTTAAAAGCCTACACTTATACAATAATCAGAAGTTACAAAAGAAGAGAAAACCTCATTTATAACATCAACAAAAAACTTTAGGAATAAACTTATCAAAAAATATGTAACTCATATAAGAAAAAGTAGAAAACACTTCTGAAAGACACAAAAAATAAATACCTTGTTCTTGGATAGAAAGATTAAGCATCATAAAATTACCAGTTCTCCCTAACTGTACATATAAGTTGATGTGATCTCAATAAAAATATCAGTTTTTTCCCCCTGGAGTTGAAATGGTTTATTATAATTTCATGTATAAAAATAAACATGTGAGAATAGGTAGGCAAACTCTAGGACTATGCTTATGAGGTATTAAAACATACTAGAAATGATAAATAATTAAAACAGTGTAATACTCATTCATTCATAGACTGACAGACTAGTGAAAAATCCAGAAACGGATCCAGAAACATATGAAACCTAACTTCTGATAAAGATGTTACTTTAAATCACTGGAGGAAAAAATACTTTTAAATAAATGACGTGGGAAATACTGGATAGTCACTTGGAAAAAGTTAAAATTGGATACATACTTCACACCAAACACCAGAATAAACTTCAAATGGATCAGAGATCTAATAGTAAAAAACTGGAAATATACAAGTCTTGGAAAAAAATACATGTGATTTCCTTTTTATAATGTGAGTGTGAGAAACCCAGGTACAATTTTAAAAGATTGATTAATGTGACTTTAAAACAATATGTTGCATGAAAAAAAAAAAAAGAAAAGTCAAAAGACTTAAAACTAGAAAAAAATTTTAAAATATATCACCTGTAAAAGACTAACATCTCTAATACATACAGAACTCTTAAAAATATAGAGGGAAAGACAAAAACTTGATAGAAAAATAGATTAAAAATTAATTATATATCTATAAATATATAGATCTTAGATATATATATATAAAGTTGAACTTCGCCCATAATAAAAGAAATGCATATTTAAACCACATTGAGACCCTTTCTTACTTATCAAATTAGCAAAAATTCAAAGGCTTGACTATATGTTTTGTTGGATAGACTGTGAAGAAACAGTATGCCCTTAGATTGCTGGGAGAGTGCAAAATTTGTGCAGCCTCTATGGAGGTGAACTTGGTAATACCTAACAAGCTACGTATGTATTTATCTTTTGACCCAGATATCCTACTACTATGACTTTACTCTAAACATGCACTAATATGCAATAATATAAAAATATGTATCTACACATTAGTTAATTTTAGTATTAATTACAAAAGAAACATATTAGAAACAACCTAAAAGCCCAAACATAGGAGAAAGATTGTGGTACATAGATTACTATTTAGCTGTATAAAAGAATAAGAAAGAGCTCGAAGAACAAATATGAAGTAATTGCTAGGATATATTTTTAAGTAAAATACCTAAGATAAAAAGATCATATTTTAAAATCTACCCTCCAAGACCTATCACTGCGGAGCTCCAAGGGAATCTGAGCGAATGCTACCAAAACTGCTGCTAACACTGACAGAGACTAAAACTCAGGGTAGCAAATTAAATATCTATAAGAAAATAAAGGCATTATATAAAAGCATTATTAAGACTTTATATAAAGCAGAGATTCAAGAGGCTTAGACGCCACCTACTGGAAACCAAAAGAAGACAGACTTCTTTGCAGCAGGCTGGAGAGACACCTTTATGTAATAAAACTTCTTTCTGGAAAAAAAGTGGAACACATTTCCATTAATGCCCAGGCAGAGAAATATTCCATTAAACACCATGAACAACCATGGTGACAAGACATCTCAGAAAGAAAGAGAAAATCTCCAGAAAATAAGCTTACAGACTAGAAATATACAACTTAAATGACAGAGAATTTAGAATGGTACTTTGGAAAAAACTCAGTGAGTTCCAAAATGAATCATATCAACAATTTCAGGAATTGAAAAAACAACCAGATGAGCAGAGCAAGGAGATTGAAACCCTCAAAAAGAACCAAATAGAACTTCTGGAGATAAAAAACACACTGCAAGAGATGAAAAATGAAATAGCAAGCTTGAGAAATAGAGTTGACCAAATTGAGGAAAGGATCAGTGATATCGAAGACAGAAATCTAAAAATAAATCAGAAGGAAGAAGAGAGAAACCGAAGAATGAAAAATAATGAAAGAGAAATTCAAGAACCAGCTGATACCATCAGGAGAGGAAACATAAGAATAATGGGCATTATCGAAGGCAAAAAAAAAGAAGCAGAGACGAGAAAGCATTTTCAGACAATTAGTAGATAAGAATTTCCCAAATCTAAGGAATATGTTGGAGCTTAGAATTCAAGAAATCAACGGAATACCCAATTACCTAAACTGAAAATGCCTTCACCAAGACACATTGTATTAAAATTATCAAAAGTCAGCGACAAAGACAGAATTCTCAGGGCAGCCAGGGAGAAGAAAATGGTAACTTATAAAGGAAAACTCATTAGATTATCCTCGGACTTCTCAGCGCAGACTATACAAGCCAAAAAGGAATGGAATCAAACATTAAATTATTAAGTGAAAGAAACTACCAGCCTAGAATAATGTATCTAGCTACACTCTCCTTTAGATAAGAAGGAGAAATAAAGACCTTTCCAGACATACAAAAATTGAGAGAATTCTCCACCATGAGGCCTGTACTATAGGAAGTACTGAAAGGGGTCAGCTCACCTAAAACAAAATAACAACAACAACAACAAAAAAACCCAAAAACATAATTAGGAGTAAAGTGACGATCAGGCAAATAAAATCAGAGGAGTGCAACTCTTACTAAGAATAGGGCATTATAAGCTTAAAATAAGAACAGAATTGCTATAGCAAGATAGTAATGAACATTCAGCATAGGAACAAATTGAGATAACAATGACTGAAAAGGGAAGGATTCAAAGACTCAAATTCTCAAAGGCGAATGGAGATAAGGCACGTGCAGAAGAAAGTGGATGACTATATCTAAATAATTATCTTTTCCATATTCGTAATGGTAATCACATGCCAAAGATTCAGAACCAAAAGAACCAGAGAGAAAACCCACAAAGGACAACTGAAATAAAGAAAACAGAAGCACAAGGACAGGGAAGCAATGGAAACACCGAGCTACCAGAAAGTAAAAGATAAAATGGCTATAAGAAGACCTCATATTTCAATAATCACTCTAAATATAAATGGACTGAACTCACCAATAAAAAGGCACAGAGTTGCAGAATGGATCAAAAAACAAAACCCAACCATAGGCTGCCTCCAGGAGACACATCTCAACTCCAAAGACAAAATAGACTCAAGGTGAAAGGGTGGAAAATGATATTTCAAACAAATGGCATTTGGAGAAAAGCAGGAGTAGTGGTACTAATATTAGATGAAGTAGACTTCAAAATACAAAAGGTAAAGAAAGATACTGAGAGACACTTCATAATGATAAAGGGAATCATGCACTTATTAATATCTATGCTCCCAACCAGGGAGCCCCAAAATATATAAAGCAATTACTAACAGAACTAAAGGGAGAAACAGACCAAAACATTATCATAGTAGGGGACCTAAATACCCCACTGTTGGATATGGACAGATCATTCAAACAGAAAATCAATAAGGAAATAACATCCTTAAATGACACATTAGACCAACTGGACATAGTTGACATTTACAGAGCCTTTAAACCCTGAACAGCTGCTTATACATTCTTCTCTAGTGCACATGGAACATTCTCAAGGATCGACCACATACTGGGACACAGAGATAGCCTCAACAAATATAAGAGGGTTGAAAT
>NW_006443124.1:12260106-12260572 GCF_000325575.1 Pteropus alecto
GTCCCACATTATGAATTAAAAACCAGGCAATCTGATTCTAAAGGCTGCCTCTTAAGAATTATGCCATATAACATGGAAGCAACTGAAGTGGCCTACAATAGATGATTGGCTAAAAAAGCTGTGGTACATATATACAATGGTATATTATTCAGCCATAAGAAGAGATGAAATACTGCCATTTGCAGCAACATGGATGGACCTTGAGATAATCATGCTAAGTGAAATAAGCCAGACAGAAAAAGTTGAAAATCACATGATATCACTTATATATAGCATATAAACCTAAAAGCAACAAATGAACAGGACAAACAAGCAGAGATTCATGGACATAGACTATAGACTAGTGAGTACCAGAGGGTTGGGGATAGGGGAGGAGGCGGGAGGTAGACGGGGCAAATTTAGGGTGGTAGGGGAGAATGAAATGGGCAAATGGTATCAAATATATGGTAGCTGAAGGAAACTAGAC
>NW_006443124.1:12260741-12263827 GCF_000325575.1 Pteropus alecto
AATTATATTAACCAATGTTACCTCAATAAACTTAATTAAAAAAAAAAAAGCACCAATCTGATCTCTTTATAGTAGTCAGTGTCATGAAAATAAAACAAAAGCAGAGGACCTACCTTAGATTAATTTAATTTAATTTAATTTAATGTTTTTTAGGTGATGCAACCCTTGGTTGACCTCACAGATTGCAAGGACCTTGTCAGTTTACAATCTCTTATTTTTAAAATTTTTATGCCTACAGCACCTAGTCTTCCTAAGTGGTCTCCCATCCAAGTACTAACCAGGCCCAACCCTGCTTAGCTTCCGAGATCAGATGGGATCGGACTTGTTCAGGGTGATATGACTGTAGACTAGATTAACTTTAATGTAAACTGTACATTGTTAGTAGATATTGTATCAATGTTTAATTTCATTAATGCAGTTTGGTTATATAAGAAAATACTTTATTCTTGGAAAACACTTAGGAGTAAAGTGTCACGAGGTCTGCAATTTCTGTTCAATTACTTCATTAAATGTACATATGTTTATAGAGAAAGAGAAAGCAAATGAGACAAAATGTTAACAATGAGTGAATGTAAGTGAAGGGCATGGTAGGTGTTTTTTGTACTATTCCTTCAACCTGTCTACAGTTTTGAAATTATTCAAGATAAAATGTTAGAGGACATAGGATTTTCCAATGCTTAATAGTTTGAATCTTCATGACTTGCTTAGTTAATGATTTTAAGGTTCCTCCTCTCTCTCTCCTTCTCCCTCTCCCTCTTCCACTCCCTGCTTCCCTCTTTCTTTCCCCCCTCCCTCCCTCTCTCTATCTCTATTTCTCTCTTTCTTCTTTGCAAAATTTACTAGTCGAGTCACATCCAACTAACCAACAATGTGCTAAATGGAGGTAGCAGAACATTGCAATGGAAGGAACACTGACTGGGAGAGAGAATCTAATCCATGCTCTGCTGCTAATATATTTTATGAGTTGAGACAAATAACTTCCCATCTCTGAGACTCTATGGCCTTATGTATATAATGAAGAGTTTTTCAAGTTGTATTCTTAAATATATTTCAAACCAACTTTTACTGTAATAGAGGATCTTCAAGTTCTGCTAACACTCATATATTGCGGGAAATCAGTTCACATTATCTTTCTACAAAGAGTTGGTTCGTGAGCAGCATTTTGTCCATATAATGGCTTCTAAGAACTGCTGTTATTAATGTAAAGGGACAAGAGTTTTGAGTGTTAGAATGAAGGCAGAATACACTGGCTTATGATTTTTATTTTATTTGAAGTGCAGCTGCCTGGCTCACTTATTCTGCTATCTATTTAATTTATTCTGCAAAATCTACAGTTGTTCATCAAGGCAAAAATGCTGGGAAGAATAAAAAGTTCACATTTAGGCACTTTCATGAAGTCATCGTATCTACTTATGGTGTTCTATTAGGAAACCAAATTGATACTTCGATGTGTTATGTATCTGTAGGAGGCTAGAGAAGAAACTTCCAGATAACTTCAGGAGGATGAGGAATACCTTTCTGATCACATCATCCACCCACCCTCAGATTACTCCTTCAACTTTTTAATGACATCTGAAATTCCACAAGAGAAGCATTCCTTTGGCTTCACTTTTTGTTTGTTTATTTGTTACTGTATTTTTCATCAGAATGCTGATATTAAGAGGAAATATAGTATGACTCTTCATCAATTTAATCATCAGAAAAATTTCTTACGAAACTCAGGGTCTGGGTAAAAATGTCTCCAAGTGGGGTAATCTCTCTCTCTATGCTCTCTGAGTATCCCATTAAAATGTATGGGACTCCAGAGGGCAGATGGTCCTTCTGCAGCATCTTTTACCTTCCTTCAGTGGCCAAGTAGCCACATTTCCAGGAGCGCCACCAGCAGGAAGGGAGCACTGATAGGGCAAATATGGATTCTAGGGGGTCCTGTTAATTGACCATGTGAATCATTAATATAGTTTTAAAGAGTTTCATTATGATGAACTACACTTCACTGATGCTTCACAAGCCTGGAATGAAATTTTAGATGGATCCCATGTCAAGGTTCTCTGCACAGAGACAAGCCCTCAGAGCCCACTTTAAATATGCCAACAGCAAACACCCTGTAAAGGTCAGAAGCCGCATCAGCTCCTCTGTTAGAAATGATCTTGTTTTGTGTGGGACAGCTTGCGAATTAGAATCCAATTCACTCACTCTCCCTCTCTGCCCTGGAAGATGTGATTGATCCTGAGAGAGGCATTTCAGAAGCAAGGAGGCAGCGGGTACAGGTGCTGTGAGAGCTGAAGAGTAGTTAGACAGCTGATTACATTGGACCTGAGTGATAACAATTATAGCCTCTCTACCTCTCAGGTTTTAACAGGTTTCAGAAAGTCAGATCATTTTGAATGCCATGAAACCTCTCCTCTGAAAGCTGGAAGGGGATTTGGAAAATTTATTTCCATTGGTCATTGATTGGGTGAACTCAACACTTTAACACTAATGCAGACACAACATTTAAACAAAAGAAGTAGAAGAAATAGATCAGGTTCCCTCTTATTTTGGTCTATACCAGCAGACTCCTTCTAGAAGGCCAATTAGTAATGAACAGAAAAAGAATTCTCAATATTTTTAGAGCTTATTAAAATTTTGTCACCTGTTGAAGTACTAATGCTGTAAACAAATCCATTTTCTGAATTTTGATCCATTTTATTAACATCTTTTACATCATTTTTATGTAATAAGTTTCCATACTTGGCTAGTTTACTGCCAGTCTTTTATTTTTTTAATCTCAAGTACCTGTTTGAAACAAGTTCTGTCTTTTTAAGTAAAGGGAATATTAAACAATAGATCCTGAGAATAACCGAAGATTCATTAAGATTTTATCATCCCCATTCATAGCATTCTCTTGGGCCTAAATTAATTCCCTGAAATCAGAGAATATAGCTGTTTTTAATGCCCTCCATCAGCTTTCACAATAAAATTACAGTTTTTTTCTTCAAACTAGGGATTGCAAATCATTTTAAACATTTTCAGCTAGTCGAAGAGAAAAATAAATGACTAATAAAAGCAATCATCGGGGTTGCAGGTTAAAATGGTAGATTAAAAAC
>NW_006443124.1:12263862-12275150 GCF_000325575.1 Pteropus alecto
GCTTTAAACAAACAAAAAGTCCCACAAAAAAACAAAACATACTCTCTCAAAGATGGGAGAAAAACAATTACCAAGTTTTGAAACTAAAAAACAGATAAGTGAACGGCCACTGATTAAGGAGATCTAATACAGCCAAACTCCTAAGCCTGTGGTGAATAGCAGGAAGCAATCTGATTTACACTGAAGAATCCTCAAAAGGCTCAGAAGCTGGCACCAGGGACTTCTGGCATTTCTGGAAATGGGAATGAAGGGAATGCTGGGTGAGTGAAAGAATAAGATAAAGAGAATATGGCAAAAGTTGTCTGAGAATCTTTTAAAACCCTAGATGCCCTCACAGACTCTACTCCATAGAATGACTGTACCCTCACTATGCCAACAGAAATATAAAAGATCATCCTTCAGAAAAGTTTTAAATGAAGGTTCTTTGGACTGAGCATGCCACACACAGTGAGCCTTGGCAACTTACTAAAACATAAGCACTAAATTGAGTATAAATAGTGACTACTGAATACAGGAACCACCACCAACCCTCACACCCCCTTCAGCTCCCAGAACTCTGGCAGCCAAATCTCTACCCTCTAGGCTGGGGACTGGCAGACCCTTCTCTGGGACACCTGATCAGCCCCAAATGAAATATATAAAGATAACAACATTTGGAGGTTGGCAGCTAATAGTCTGTCAAGAGCACAGACTATTGTGAAATTATAAATCTGCGAGCTCCATTCCCATACTCAGAGCATTCAATCAGCTTTTAAACTCTCACTCTATGAGCAGATAAGAAAGGATCTACAAATATCTAAAGAAAGCCTCTAACAGGAAGATAGTAACCAAAACAAATAATCATAAGCAATAAGAGGAAAGAGCCACTCTGAGGACAATGACTGCATGGAAAAAGCAAACTAAAGGAAAACAACCATTTTTTGATGTCTTCCCAAATATAAACGAAGACATGGCATCCATGATAGGGTCAGGAAATAAGAAGAAAGGAATATTCAAAGAACAGAAAGGTAGTTCTTGAAAATTAAAAACACAGTGGCAAAAATGAAAAACATTAACAGATGGGTTGGAAGTTTAATTTTACGAAGTCTCATAGAAAATAGAGCAAAAAGACAAAGGTAAAAAGGAGGTAATTTAAGAAAATAGGAGCAATCTAGGAAGTTCAACGTTCAAAAAATAGCAATACAAGAAGGTAAGAAGTGAGAAAATGGCAGAAAATCATCCATTAAATAATCCAAGGAAGTTTCCTAGGATTAAAGAACAGATTGAAAGGGATCACTGAAGGCCAAACACGATGGATGAAAAGGATCCACACCACAATACAACACTGAGAAAATTCAGAGCCTTACTGAAAAAAAAATTAAGATCCTAAAACCTCAATAGAAAGAGAAAAACATTCATAAATCAAAACAAATTTTTTCTACAATAACAAAGAAAATTGGGCAATAACTTCAAACTCTGAAGGGAAATTATTTTCCAAGTAGAATTCCATGCCTACTGAAACTATTCATGCAGCAAGAGGTCAAAGATATTTTCAAACATGCACAAATAAAAACAATGAAATTATCTCCCATATATTCATTTGTGCTCCACCAAAATGAATAAACAGATTAAGACTGAGACACAGCAGATGACAAAGGAATCCAGGTTGTCTTTTGAGAACCAGACATGGAGGTATATTAGCTAAGGTACAGGATAAGATCTGTAACAAACTGGTCTCCTAAATACAGTGGCCTAAAGAAGGCAGATATCTATTTCTCTCACATGTAACACTGCTAAGTTGAGCAATGGAGGTTGGTGAGACATCTATCCTTCACATAATCATTCAGGGACCCAACTGCTTTCTGTCTTGTTGCTCATATAGATTGTTAGACTGTTCAAACAATCTATATGCATATTCAAAGTTTGAGGACATATCTATGTGCCAGCTTGTGGAGAAAGGATGAACATAAATCCAGAGTAAACAAAGTAGAAGTTTACACATGTTACTTCCACTCTTATACTGTGAGTGATAACTTAGTCAGCTTATGAAATATAATTCCTAGCTATGCAATCATGGGTCCAACCTAAATTCTCTTATTAAGAAAGGAAAAGCAGATTTTGTGATGTAATCTAGTTTCTCTCATAGAGAGTGATCATTCCAGACTGGATTATGTTTTAAAAACATAATCCAGTCTGGCTATTTCTCTCTCAACCAATGTCTTGGCAAGAGCCTTTGGGCTCTCATCAGTGTAATGCAGAAGAAAACATAAATATTCCCAAATAAGAGGAATTTCCTAATTCTTAATATACATACATGTTTGTATTTGCATAGAATATCTATGTAAGGGTACATAAAGACCTGTTAACAGTGGTTGTTTATCAAAAGAAGTAGTATTTTCACTTTTTAACTTTTTGTTTTCCTTTTGAATTTATGTTATACATTTATATCTCATCTAAGAATAAAAGAATTTGTATCCTATTTAAGAATAAAATAAAACGCATTTCCTAAAAAAAGGCATATACCCTCTGAACCAGCAATTCCAGTTATAGAAATTTATCCTACAGACATATCAGTAGAGAATTCTTTTTTTGTGGGGGGAGGGTTGCTCAGTTTTTTTTTTTATTGTGATAAAATATACAAAACTTAAAATTAACCATTTTAAGTGTACGGTTCTGAGGCACAAAGTACACTCACACTGCTTTGCAACCATCACCACTATCCGTCTTTAGAACTTTTTTATGTTTGCTAACTGAACTCTAGAATGGCATTCTTTATAGTTAAAAAAAGAATGAAATAATCTCAATATTCAGTAATAGGAGACTGATGAAATTATGCACATCTATACAATGGAAAACAATACAGCCTCGAAAAAGAATAAAAATTTTTCGAAACTGACTAAAATAAAAATATTGTGATCAGTAACTACGTGAATGATTAAGTGAATACAGTCTTTGGCTCTAATCACAACTTGATTTCAAGAACAGTTAAAATATTCCTCTGAAGAAAAAAAAGGCTATAAGACTGAAAACACAATGGCTTGACATTAAACTTAAATGACATATGAGTGCATAATTGTTTGCCTTTATGAATCAAAATCATACTTTATTTAAAATAGTAATGGCAACCATATTATTGACTCAGAAAAGTATAAGTCAGCGGAAACACCAGATTTGTTGTGACTTAGGTCAGTGCTCAGTTCTTGCACTTACCATCTTGCAGCCAGTACTGTAATAGACACAAAGGTCCGGAGCTTAGCACTTGCTGAGGTTGGGATGGGAAGCAGGAGAGAAAATTCAGCATCACAGTCCATGGGGGAAATGGGCTGAGTTATCACGGAAATTCAGTGTGGAGAACCTGAAAGGATACAGGATAATAAAACTTATTTCTGCAATAGGCTCTCTGGGCACAGACAAGTTGGCTCTTTTCTGGCAAGATGCTAGTTGATGTTTATACAACCTTGGCAAAGGCACTTAACCTCAAGGAGCCCTGATTTCCTTATCTGTGACTTGTAAATAACAACACATAACCTGAAATGATGTATGTGCAAAGACTCTTACAAATATAAAACAGTATTAATTTATTTACTAGTGCTGTTCAGGGCAGCTACGTTGAGCTGGGACAAGAATCACATTTCGGGTAGCAGAACTCAGCCTATCTCCAAGTACACAGAGCACCTGTGAAATGTGGTGTACTGCTTATTTTCAGCATTTTACTATGGTGTCTTCTTTCCTAAGGCTGTGTGCTTCATGGTGTCTTGAAACTTTTCCTAACTCTGTCCTATGTTGAGAGTTCCCTAGAGCTTATTTCTAGAATAACTTAACTGCTTATAATTAGACTTTTCTGTCCCAAGCCATTAACTTCAAAAGACTAACCCAGAGAATGTGTGATAGGTGTAACATCTTAGGATTCTCTTGCAGAAGTACAGTTAGGGGAAAAGAATGTTTCTTCAAAATTGTCTGTGGTAGGTTCAACTGTAAAATTATTACAAAATCTAGTTAGCAAATAAACAGTTTATTGGCTCATGCTCTGCCTGCATCACACCAATGGATATAGTAGCTTTTAGCATCCATGCTTCTTTATTAAGTAACCACAGGTCACCTCCTTTTGTTCCATGCAAATGATCTTAAATAAAATCCCATAGTTCAATGTCTGTGGTGTGCTACAAATAGACTTTAAAAATCCTAAATCTCAAATTTGATCCTAAACTGTATTTTGATTAGGCATCTCATACAGATGTCTAACTTGGCAAGAAGTACCTATGCTGGACAAGTACATATTACCTGAGGGTATGTACCAATATGAATTGCTACAATCTGAAAGAATTAACATGTTGAATTAATAAAAATTTAAGTAAGAAAAAAGTAAGCATTTTGTAGTGCCATAAATTCAGGAGCAAAACACAGAGATTTATCACTGTGGCAGAAATGGTTAATTGCTTCCCAATCTCCATTGTCTCTTTCTGCTCATTTTTATCCGGTAGTTTGTCACCCTGCTAACAGCCTGTATCCCGCAGTTTCCCTGACTGTGTGGCAATTCCTTGCCTCAAATTCTCTGTAAAATGTAATGGATGATGAATAAATACATATGAAAAAAATTATATGTAAACTTCTTTATTACGCTAGTCTGGGAAGGTGGTAAATCTTATCTTTCAGCTAAGAGCTTCCCTAGCCTTTGGAGTAAGGCGTGATGGGAGTGGACAAAATAAATAAGTTCGTTTGACTTGAACATAAATGTATGTGCCCATTTTTTTTTTTTGTGAACTAAAACTAAAAAGATGAGAAGGAGAAAATGATTCTGGAACCAGCTGTGTGATTCTAATGATGGTTTTGCTATGACAACATACTTGGCAAAAGATGTTCATACGTGTTTTTCTGATACTAGAGAAAAGGAGTTAAGAAAGTACACAGATTTAGAAAAAGGTTAGACACAAGGTTCAGAAAACGTTTTCCTACTAGAGGGTAGCGGGTAGGAGGGAGATGGGAGGTAGGTGGGGTAAAGGGGGTCAAATATGTGGTGACAGAAAAAAATCTAACTATGGTAGGTGAACACACAGTGTAAATATATATACGCCTTACTGTTAAAGTGTACAGCTGAAACTTATTGGATTTCGTTAACCAATGCCACCATAAAAATAAATAAATTAATTTAAAAAATATGTATTTATTTCATTATTTACCTATTTATATGACAGATAAATTTAATCTTATAATGTACTCATTAACTGATCAAAAACAAGAATTGATTGTCTTTTATAATGTATAAAAATAAAAATAGATCGTCCTTTATAAAAAAAAGAAAAATAAAAAAAGAAAAACGTTTTCCAATTCTGATCTCGGATCTTACTGCAGACAATGAAGTGCTTTTGTTCATCTTGGTTCCCTAAATCTTAGTTCAGTGTCTGCCTTGGCCTCATACTATAGGTATTCCCCCAACACCGTCTCCCGATTCCTGCCTCAGGACTCCTGTGTTTCAAAAAACACTAACTTGCTTTGCAACTATACTAAGTAATACATTTGGAGTTAACTGTTTTTAAATAATGATTTAGTTTCATTTCATAAGACAGTATATTTTAGTCATAAAATCTGGATCTAGATATCACTAAATCTAAGGCCTTCAGGTATCAAAGCATTACCATCTTCAATTTTATAGGTGAAGCACAGGAAGACTAAAGGACTTGTCAAAGAACGCTTTACTTGTTCACCAAGAAAAGACCAGAATCCAGGTCTCTGTTTTCTAAAAATTACTCTTTTTTTATACTTTACTCAAAGTCTTAAAGCTCTTACCGAAAGAAAAAAAATACATTGCAGTAGTTTCTTCAATGTTACTTATGAGCAAGGGTAGTGATGGGTATTTCTGTTAGATGTTGCCACAATAATGTTAGGTAACAAGCTACCCCAAGTTCAGTGGCTTAAAACAACAGTCATTTATTCTCACAGATCTGCAGATCAGTTGGGATGGCTCTGCTTCAGGCTCTGGTGACTGGAATAGACTGGGCAGCTCTGCTTCTCCTCTCTTTCACCCTTCTCTGCTTCTCCTCTCTTTTACTCTTTTCCTAGAACCACTGAACTAACTGGAGAATGTCTGTCTCATGGTCATGACTGATGCACAGGAGGGCAAGGAGAAACATGTGTTGCCTTTTCAACACTTCCATTGGCCAAAACAAGCCACATGGTCAATGCCAACATCACTAGGATAGGCAAATATACTCCACCTCCCATGGAAGGGGCCTTGCAAAGTAATGTGGCAAAGGATGTGAAAATAGAATTCTCTTGGGAATAGCAGCAGTGGGGACAGGGGTGGGAGATGTGAAGTGAAGAATTGCAATCATGATCCACTTTACCATAATGTATCAGAAGAAATGCAAGTTTTTATAAAGGTATATAATTTGCAGTCAATGCCTATCACGGATAAAGTTCACAACAAATTGTTTCACTCTCTTTAAAATTCCTTTAAGTGATTACATTTCCTAGAGGAGCCAAATGTAATCCAAAACAAATACTTTTTAGGATAGAACTGGTAAAGAAGACAAAGTACTTGATTGATGAACACTGACTGCCAGCAATGTTTTTAAAAGACCTCATTTAGTTTGTAATTGACCTTTATTGTGATCTTCTTTAGCCTATTTAGAGAAGCAGATACATGTTTATTAAAAAAAGATGAAGTGAGTGAAGTTAGATGAATACCAAAGAGTTTTAAAATGTTAGTTCAAATAGAACTTCTATTAATAAAATGTGTTCATCACTAAGCTGTGTGTGTGCAAGTGAGTGAGATGGGTATTTTTCTTTTTCATACTGCCATGTAGTTGTTAATAAAGTATTATGAATCTTCTCCAACTAATTGTTATAATATACCAGACACAGACATTATACCTTTATGATACTTTTAAAAGTCAATTCAATAGGGAAAAAGCAGGGAGGTCTTGTTTTGTTTCATAGTTCTTTTCTGTCAATATTGTTGGTGAGCTCACAGAGATAGTTCAATCATGAGGCTTACTTTTTATTTCAAAAGCAACTGTTCTATTTTGTGACATTCTTTAAATTTCAGAGATTTTTTTTTTCTAAATAATAAATTGACAAGTAGCAAGCATACCTGCTTCTACAATCACAGTTATATGATGTACTTTTGCTGAGTAAATGTATTTACTATCAGTCAAAAATCTGAATTTATTTTTCCATCTTGTTGGGTCTCCTCTGAAGTCAACTAGAACTCGATTTATAACCACTTGTTCAGAACATGTTAATACTAGGGAAAAAAGTCAAGTGTTTTCATCATTTGATAAAAAAAATATGTTTTTAAATTAAAAAAATAAATGTCAGGCCTGCTCTCTTCTTTATTGCTAGGTGAAGTAACATATTAAGAAAACGAATGTTAAATTGTTCATTTTGATGCCTTAATTGTATCAATTTCTTAGTGCTTTCATCATAGTGGAGAATATATTTTCAGTCATTCAGCCTTTTCCATACAGAGATTACACTGAATTTTAAGAACTGACTCAAATGAGAAATTACCATTCTTTCAGATCTGATGTATGGAGTTACTCAAATAGGCTAAAAAAGATCACAATGAAGGTCATTTACAAGCTCTGCAATAAATCAAAGTTTTCTGTCTTTTTCAGTAGCCAGTTCATCACCATCACAAGCAATCTCTCTGAAGCCCGATACATGGACATTTAAACCACTGCCTTGGAGTATGGCAACCAAAACAACCTCTCTGTGGCCTCCATGATACTTCAGTGGTTTACATTTGATTACTTTTTGTTGTCACAAAATAGGATACTTAAGCATTTTTGCAGAATAAACAAATATAACTATAGAGTCTATGAGGAACGCTTACATTTGTTATATCAATTCTAAAGAGTTCTAAAATATGTAGACTATTTCTGTTTGTACCCCATTATAGGTACCTAATACAATCCCTGAGATATTGTGTGTACTCTTTAAGATTTGTTGAATAAAATAATGTAAATAGTACTAAAGACAGAAGCTTGTCTCCATTTTTTTAAATAATATTTTGGCACTCAAAGGAGGTGGAGTTTCACAAATGGTCTTAATACTGGTATAATATGAATAAAAATAAAGTGTAGCCTGCTATTTATGATATCAATGAAACCCTTTTTCTTCATGGCAGTCAAAATAGGCAATACAAAATTATCAATTTCTCATGCGTTATTCTATCTAAATCTATGGAAAATTATTCTTATTGATTGAAGCAGCTTAAATGTTCAACGATGCACTCATTTTTGGTTGTTCACAAAATCACTTTATGTCATGGAGACCTAAGAGTGAAAAACACAGACTTAAAGACCCCATCTGCCTCACTGACCATCAACTATAGGATTTATCTTAATTATTATCCTCTTTATGATTTTTGTACAATTGCTCTTAATCTTTACTTATACATATCTTTATGGAGTAGATATAATATTGTGTACACAAATGAACTGTCATTGCTTCTGAATTTAAATTTAGAATGTGAATATTTCCCCATGCTATTAAAAACTTTTGTAAATCATATTTTAATACTCGTCAATTAGATATATTTACTAAATCCTATATATCTACTCCCTAATTATTAGGCTTAGTAGGCTACTTTAATTTTAAGCCATTATGTATAATATTGTGATGTGCACATGTACATATATTACGGTTTTAGACATTTCAGATTATTTTCTTAGGCAAGACTCCATAAATGAAATTATTGGGCCAAATAATAGGAACATTTTGAGACATTTTATTCAAATTCCCAAATTATATTCCAAAAAAGTTTATGACATAATTCTCCAACTAGTTTTATACTGAGTGATGGCCTCACTTCCATCTCACCAGCATTTGTCTTGGTCTTATTTTAAAGAAGACCTTGTTAATTTGTAAGATTAAAAATGACATTATTGCTTTAAATCTATGTTTCTTTCATTACTAGTGAAGTTAATTTATTTATCTTAGTGATTATTTGTATGTGGAGAATGTTCAGTCTCTGATTGTCTAATTTCCAAATAACATTTCTTCAAATTAAAGTATTCTAGGTCTCATTTAGTTGCCTTTTCATCTGGTATAAGAAATCTCATTTCCACAGACTAACAGATACAGAGGACAATCTGGTGATTGTCAGAGAGGAGAGGAATGGAGGATTGGGTGAAAAAGGTGAAGGCATAAAGAAGTACAAATTAGTAGTTAGAAAATAGTCATGGGGATGTAGAGTATGGCATAGGGAATAGAGTCTACAGCATTGTAATAACTATTGTGTAGAGCCAGATGAGTGCTAGAGTAATTGGGCAGATCAATACATAAACTATATAAATAAATGTACTGTATACCTGAAACTAATATAAAATTTACAAAAAATCTCATTCCCTTTCCTTTAGTGAAAATTTGGCACTTAAATACCTGTCACTATTATCCTGGCAACTAGAGCCAGGTCCCACTCCAGCCCTTCTCTGGCTGCATCATTCTCTGCAAGGCAAGGAGTCCATGCAGCCAAGTGGACATACTACCTGAAGCCTGTCCCCACCCCCCGCCCCCTCACCAATTCAGATGCCCAGCACCCAGATTCCCTAGATGAATGGCTCCAAGCCTACTCCAGGGTTGCATGGCTCTGTTCATGATGCCATCCTCTTAAGGGCCTCTGTTTGTAGGCTTACCCTAACCTGCCAATATTAGAAATAGACCCCCAAATAAACTTCCATATCTCACCTTTTTGAGTATATTGTTTCTGAACTCACTCACAAAATTAATCCCTGGAACTTTCATATTTATGTTCAGCAAGCTTGAGGTCCAAGTTACAAAATACAAGGAAGGCATTTGGAGTCAGTATCAATTTGAATTCTGACTCTGCCACTTAACTAGCTTTGAGACTTTAAATAAGCAACTTAACGTCTCTAATGTCATGGAATGTCAAACTTAGAATGTAGATACTTTCTAATAAGGGTTAGGATTATAAAATTGTTTAATGTGTACAGTGTTTAGCATACAATAATCACTTGATAAATTAATCTTCATTATGAGAAAAATAACTCAGTATTAGTAAAAAATTATAAATTCTCTTCATTTTCCGAGTATGTAGGCAGAAAGTGTGCTATGAACTTGTGTGTATGTCTGTGTGTTCATGAATATAGTCACAGAGGCATAGGTTTAAACTAAAAATTGAATGTCAAAATTTAGCATGAATCAGAATTACCAAGATGGCTTGTTCAAACAGAGTGCTAAGCCATACCCCAAATTTCTGATTTAGTAGGTCTGGGATGAGCCAATAATTTGCCTTCCTAATGAGTTCCGAGGTGACACTGATGTTACGGGTCTGAGGACTACATTGGGAGAGGAGAACCACTGCTCTAACCCACTCTCCCATTTGCTGCCTCTGGCTTTCCTCTGCCCCAGGCTGCTACTATCCTGTGCAAACCAATACTTAGATGGTCTTCCACCTGGGAGGAAGGGTAAGGAATGGTGGGGAAGGTGAGGTGCAGTGGGGTTGGGTTTCTCCTTTGTTAGCTCCTTAAATCCACAGTTCCTTTCATTTCTACAATTTCCCCAGGGTTCATTTTGGAGAAGGGAGCCTGAAACTTGTGTTATTTCATCATCTTGGCAAAACTAGAACCCACACCTCCTTTGACTGTGTCTGTCTCTTGAGTTTAATAGTTACGTAAAACTTTGGTGATGAGTCATTCTAGTTTTGCCAGATTAAAATAAAATCATATAAAAAATTCCTCGTTAAGTTGACTATTCTTGTTCAATTAAGTAACAACATAAATTCCACCAATACTATGAAGTTGCCATCTGAAATCATGTCCAACAATGGATTGCCTCTGTTACAGCAAGTTCCCTCTGGAAAACCCATTAAAAAAGAGGTCAGCTTGATGGAGAACGAATTGGTAAAAGATCATGAAAATAAAGCAGAGCAGTGCAAAAAGTTTCTAAAACCAGGGATTATGAGCCCAAAGCTATAGTTATATGAATTTTAGACCAAGAATTTTCAAACTGTTCAATGTTTCTCTTATGTTGGAAATAAACATCTTTAGAATCTTGATTATGCAGCAGTACTTTAATTACATATTTAATTATATATATTGTGGTTTTTAAATCTATTGCCATTTAAGTAACATGTATAATAACTCATAATAAAATAAAGTAATAGTTTATAGGCAATGACTCATCATAAAGGTGGACATTGAACTTTTTTTAAATGAAGGAAAACGAAGAGGAATAATAGAAAAAAAGTACATATTAAGTACACTCTACAGTGAGAATGTAATCTTGGTAAAGGCAAGCTTCATCTTTACCTGAATCTCTCTCTCTCTCTCTCTCTCTCTCCCTCT
>NW_006443124.1:12275361-12337174 GCF_000325575.1 Pteropus alecto
ACATAGGATGAAGACTAAACTGTAGATTTGTACCTAAAATAAAAGAAACTAAAGTAAGAAGTGATTTTAAACTATTAGAAAAAGTTATACACCTATATAGTATAAATGCAATTTCTCATGGAATTATCCTCCTGGAACAGAGCACACTCTGAAAAACCCTGTCCCAGCCAACGGAAAAGAACAGAAATCAACAACGCAGCATAGTTAAAAGGAGGCTTTTTCTCTTTAAATTGGAAGGAGTTGAGCATAATTTCACAGCCTCAGAGGGAGCTGCTAAGAGAGCCACAAACACAGAGCTCAGTGCCTGCGCCTACTTGCCTCATTCCATGCTACTCTCCTAGGGAAGCCGAGATCCTTTGGTTGCCCTGTTCTCCCTGAAGAATGGCTGTGAAAGATGAGTGTCAAATTACAGTCATTTAAGTTTAACCATTTTCTGTTAGCAGAGAATAATTCACATTCATCTATGGAGTGGAGTGAGGTTAACGATTCAGTTACATTTTGATTATGAAGGAATCTCACTCAGCTGAAATCTGCGATAAAACCGAGTCCATATGTATTGTTTCTGCAGTGTTGTGAGTGCTCCTGGTTCCTAAGGAATGCATTGTTTAAGCCAGCCCTTTGCTCACCATGTAAATGATTCCACTTCAGTGGTTCAAGGAAAATGAGCACAGGATGCAAATTCCTTAATGCAGATTTAGTAAAGTAGAATCTCCCCTCTGTGGTCTTGACTGTGACGAGTTTCCTTTGTACGTGTCGGAATTATTTGTCAAGACCTTTTGTTGATCACGAAATGCCCTTGCCTGTCCAAAAAGCCTAACAAAAAAGACTCAAATCCATAGTGAGCAGTTCTCTTTCTGACAGTATTGGTTTTTATTAGATACATGGCTGCAATCTTCAGCTGCAATTAAAAAAAAAAAAAAAAAGACAACTTTGGACGTGTGGCAAAGTTTGGAAAGTGTGAGGGGCCAGAGAAAATCATTGGAACATGTCACTTGCTTCACAACTTTCGGTTCTCACCTTCAGTTTACAGGGCTCCATGTCCTCAGAGGGAAGTATTCTATGTGGACTCATTTCAAAGAGTTTTCTCTGAAAATGAATATGCCAGCTCCCCATGGGGTCATGAAGAGAGACTGAATAGGCCGTGCCTTCACCTGCGTAGTTGCTGAAAACAACAACAAAACCTTTCTGATGTAAACAGCAGCAATTAGTACAATAACTGCCCCGAAGATGCCACCATTCTCTAAATCGGATATTCTGAAAGCTCAAGAACAATTTTGTAACATAAATAACCTGTTCATCCAGAGAGCAACTACAGATACATTTTTTCCAAGGAAAAAATCTGTGAGTGAGGGAGACAGAACGTGCCCAGAGTATATTCCTCTGCTTTTTCCTCCTGGAAAATAGAGAAGCCCTTTGGTGGAACTACAAACACAAACCCAGAGAAAAACAGTAACTATTATGCTATTATTCCCTTGGGGCAACATATCCAGATATTAGTTGAGATTTCTGAATCTTTATTCAAATTAATTCTCAGTGTTGGACTTTCTAGTGTTGTGAGAAATTAATGGGGAAGATGATTTGTGGGAAGGAACAGAGGATAAAACTTAAAAGAGTCAAGGTTTTGCCATCAGAGCGATTTGAGGCTGTAATCCCACAAAGACAAATGACAATCTTGAGCTAATTCTTTCTATTCTATGAGAATTATGTTCCTTGTCTATGAAATGAGGATTGACAAAATTTTCTCCAAGGTCTATTTAAATTTGAATATGGCGTCTAAGGACTCTTTCTTTAGAAAAGCGTAAAAGAGCACTGTAATCACACATAATGACATTTCCTTTTCTACTTTTGGTGTGAGATTGAGGCAGCATTTTGGTTAAGAGATCAGATCCGAGTCAGGAATATCTGTTTTTGAATATTGATACTTCCACCTACCAGCCACATGATCCTGGGAAAGCTGGCTAACAGATCTTAGTCTCAGTTTCCCCACTTGAAAAATGGAGAGAAAAATAATTTATCATAGGAGTGGGGGGGTTGTGAGGATTCAATGTGTTAATACAGGTGATGACCTGAAAAGTACCACGAACATGTAAATGTTCATACAGAACATTCCGTAAATTTTTTAAAAATTACATTTTACTCTTAGAAGTGCATTTACTTTTAAGGAGACAACAGATATCGGCCTAGCCATTTTTACCTTCAGTTCCCTGCATAGATCCACAAGAATTTATTTTATTCCATGAACTTTTTTCTCACTGAGATTGCTTGAGATCTTTGGTTTTGTCACCTTCACATTGAAATAACAACGGAGGATACTATTGATTTCACTCATTTTGGTGAAGCCCGAGAGATCTTTGCTTTTATCAGGCATCCATTTTAAAAATAACTATTATTCAGCATGCTTTTTAATCTTTTCAGTTTTCCAAGATTCTTCATATGTTGCCTGTCTTTTTTTTTAATTGAGAAGACGCACCAAGGAAAGTAGTACAAAAGTGTTGGTGATAAGGTGAGGGAAAAGAATGACAAATAAGTGAGGAAGATGTCTGTCTAGTGTATCTCTGAGTAAGAAGGAGAAAATTGGAAGAACTATAGACAGAAAGAAGGAAACAGATTGAGAAACTAATTTAAGCAGAATCAACTAAAGGGAAGTAAAAGATTTGAAAAAATAAGAGTGGGCACCAAATAGAGAAAATCTGGTGTAAAGAAAGATAAGAAAAAATTTATAGCAATTCATATATGTGACAAATTCAAACCACACTTGGATAAAAATGCCAAAAGAAACACCAAAGATGGATCTAATGAAAGGTTTTCATCGTCTACATAAAATGGAGATTCTTTCCCCTAACTTTTATTTATTTATTGTTTTTGGCTGAAGTACATTTACTCTCAAATTTCTACAACTTATTGCCCTCTTGTACCATTTTCTCATTTCTTTTACAATTACTATTAAGGCTAAATAAGTCATTGGAATATAAATACACATTTTGTTCTCAAGTACTTTTCCCTGCTCTATCCCAGGAAGGTAGTTAGACCATCATTCAAATCATTTACAGAAATTATCAACAGTGTACACTAAGAAAATGAGCTTAGGCTTCTGTGTTTATCAGTATGACATTACAGATACTCCAGATATCATATCTATTAAAAATAAATAAAATTTATGAAAAATAAATATTAATCAATGTAAATTCCTCCCTGATCTGGTAAGAAACTAAGAAATAGGGTCTTTCATCATCTATAAAGCTGGGGAGAGCCTGGTGGGCTGAGGACATCAGAATGAAGAGGAATTTTTCACTCAAATGGCTAACCTTATAATCAGCTCTTTGTTCTGCTTCTGTAGATATGCTTGTCGCATAGGTGGAAGGGCAGGGTGATCTCGAAATTAACTAAAGACTCATCCTCCCTTTTGCTTGTTTTGTCTAGATAACAGATGTATTGTCTGAGTTCCTGTCTGAAAATCTCAGGCTTTGTAACTCTTTGTAACTGCCTGTAACCTATAGCAACTCTCACGCTTTGTAACTCTTTGTAACTGTCTGAGGACAAATTAACCAATCGACCCATGCCAACTGGCTAAATGTAACTGCACGGATAAGCCCTATAAAAGCAAAGTTGCATCTGAGCTTGGGGTCTGGATCTTCAGAGTGCTAGCTGTTCTAGGACACCTGGTGTAATAAACTTGAGTTCTCCAACTCTCTGAGTGGTGCTTGGCTTCTTGCCAGTATGATTTTACAACATTTATGCAACATTTCTGGAAGCCCTAGTGAGATTTCAACCACACCGGCCCTTTGAACCACCAGACTGGTGGCTTGGCCAGGCCGGGGAGAAGGGGCTCCAAGTCCAAAGAGGAGGCACGTCACCTGATGGTATTCCAGATTCTCTTTCAGACCCGCACTCTGACTCTTCGATGGCTGAGACCCGACTGGACTCAAAGGAGGGATGGACCAACTCACCAGGAATGGACACAGGATAAAGTAAGGCCCCGGGGCTCCATACCTTAGTCAGGTCCTGTTTTTGGACGGAAGAGGAGCTTGATCACCTCCTAAAGTCTTCAGTTAGAAGACACAGGTCAGAGTCTTCCAACAGAGGAAGACATTAGGGTTTTCCCGGGCGAGAAGACAAAGGTCAGGGCCTTCCAAAAAGCGGGGAGGCGATGTTTTAACTTGCTGTATAAATGAGTGAGTGAATGAGCGGCCTAGCCAGCCTGACTCAGTCAGGTACGAATTTGTGGCTCCATGGTTGGGTACCCATAATGTCCCCTAAAGGTCATGGAGTTCGAGTTGGCTCATCTGCAATTTTGTGATGTACGGCATACGGTCTATGGCAGCATTGAACTAGTGTCCGAACGTAAGTCACAAAACTGAGTCCACTACGGCCAAGCGTCACCTAAGCTCCTTTGGGACGTGGCCAGAGGAGCACTTGAATGGTTTCCTCTCTGGAGGAGGCACCCACCCTTGTTTTTGCGTCACCAACACAGGGTGGGATACACAGGATGAGGGGTGTGGCAATTAACCACTGATTTGGCTTAAGAATTGTCTATCTCTAAACAGCCCTTTTGACATAAGGGCCCTCTATCAAATTATTTTCTTGAGATTTTAAGGACTATTTTCCCCCTCCATTAGGAAGCTCCCTAATGCTATATGGGTAGAGGTTCCTCTAAGTCAACTGTCTTAAATTGTATGTTAAAAAATTTTAAGAAGGGTTTCCCAGGGGATTACAGGGTCAAGTTGACCCCAGGAAAACTTCGTACTCTTTGTCGGCTTGAGTGGGCTGCCTTCGGAGTAGGATGGCCTTCAGAAGGAACCCTGGACCTCCCCACTATTAGAGCTATTTACCGTAGTGACAGAGACCCCTGGACATCCAGACTAGTTTCCATACATAACTCATGGTTGCAAACCGTTGAGTTGGAATACTCAGGTTTATTACGCTGGTGGTCCCAGAAGAGCCAGCGCTCTGAAGATTTGGGCCCCGAGCCCAGATGAAACTATATCTCTTTGTCCTCCCAGCCCTTCAACGCTTCCCAGAAACCCTTAAATCAAATGGCTTGATATCCCCAACAACAACAACAACAACAAAAGTCAGGGGACAAAAATGAAGTGAGAGGTGGAATTCATAGAGATAAGTAAGTACTCACTACCTGGCTTTTGCCTGCAGGCAACTGCTGACTCCCGGTGACCCTGAGCTTCCACTTTGGTTCTATCATAGGAACAGTGGGCCAAAGACTAATCCTAGTTCCTACAAGACAGGAATTGAAGAGAAGACACTACATGAAGCCGGGCTCCAGAGGGCTGTGTCTTCAGTGCAAGGGTGAGCTGGACATAAAGGCACATTACAGAGATCTGCCTATCTTGATGTACAGAAAGAACAACAAAGAAATCCATCTTGATGATGTGAACAAAAGAACTGACACTCGGAAAGGTTTATAGCACAAGTGCTAAAGGCGATATCACTAATGACCTGTTATTATTAGCTGTTACTTATTAAAAATCCATTATCTTGCCAAAATAAAGGGACCTATGTCAAGACTGCAGAGAAGGCAGGAATATGTTTCTTTTATTGGAATTGAAAGAGACTAAATTCAGCAGCAGGATAGTGACTGCCTGCATTGTGTGGTTAAAGCCAGAAGACACAGGCAGGAAATATGCATTTTTGGAGGCAACAAAACTAATTTAATTAATAGCCTCACAAAGACAGAGACTATAGGTTCTTACTCAAGGACCAACAGAAGCAAGGCTCACTGAAAAGGCAGCAATTCAATTTTGGGAGAAAAAAAGTCCTTTCATGCTTTCCCCATGGGATGCATATCGCCTGAGCACCATAAGGTCTTCATTTTCTCCTATGCTAACTTCCCCAAATCTGATACTTAATGCAAAAAACAAAACACGAAAACCAAACAAACAAAAAACAAAAACAAAAACAAAAAATGGCCTGTAGATAATCATACATTTAAGAGCGTCTCCAGAGTATCTGTCTTTTATTGTTTTATGAACCAGTGATTTTTTTCACAAGCATTTTCTCATATCTAACAGACCAACAACTTGAACATTTGTATGTTAGAAGTTAAGGAATCTTCTCAACTTCATTATAATATTGTTTTGTTCTTCTCCTGCATTGCTTCATTACTTTAAAAAGGCTGATTTTTCATTCGTTTTCTTACCATTATAAGTGTCTCATATAGCTTTCATTTCTGAAAGCTATAAAAAATTTATTCAATTCATAATGAAAGAACTGGTTGTGAATTACATTACCAGAGCTACTCTTCATATGTCTGTCCATTAAAATAAAACAGAATACTTGAGAAACTCGCATTAAATCATAAAAGGAATTTTTAAAGCTACCATTTTGAAGGATTGACTTTCATTATTGTGTCATTCGATATGCCTAAGCGATACGTAAATTCTAAGTCCTGAATAAATAACCTATTAAAAAATCATGGCAAATGGTTTTAAAATAGAAAGAGTAGTCATTAAATGAAATCCAAAACAAAATGAATGCATGATGAGTTTAAATTTAAAAATTTAAAAACACCAAACGAAACATCTCATGCTTTCTTTTATAAAATAAGCAGAAAAACTTCTCTAATGTCTCTACACATCATGTCACAAATCATAGCAAGTATTATTATTGCAGATACGAAGTGTCAGTAGAAGGACCATTCTAATGTATAACAAACTTTGACTTACAAATTATTTGCAGGAAAAATGACAAGTTATTTTAACAAATTACAAATTATTTTGGTTCTAAATGGAATTTTCGATATGGAACTTGGTTTAGTGAAGCAGCCCAAATGAACTAACAGTATAAACTCCAAATTTTTACCTGAGAAGGGTTTATGGGTTAAAAATATGGTTGGAAGGGGTTCTTGAAGCTGAGCTTACAGAGCACTCTGAACCTCTTTAAGAATTTGTCACTTGTCCACATGGATAAAATGGATAGTGGAAAGGTGGGGGTGAAGGGTGAGGGTACCTGGGGTCAGAAGAATAGAGGTGATGTGGAAGGAAATTGAAAACAAAGAAGTAAAATAAAGCAATCATGGTCTCCACACATTTCAATTTTAGTCCCACACAAACTATGTTGAGATATACTTTCAGATTTAATCATTCAGGAGAAACTGGTACAGCTAACAAGGGTTTTTATGCAAATTAAATTTTTTATTAAATTTCTACATAATTACTACCTCTCACCTACAGGGAGTAAATCCTCAGAGATCATTTGGAAGAACTGTCCTAGATTTGAATTCTGTTTCTCAACTTATTAGTTGGGCAGTTTTGAGCAACTTACTTCACTTCTCTCAGATATTGTCTCATTTTAAGGTAGAGATATTAATAATTAGGCCCTAGAATGGTGCTTGGTACATGATAGGTACTCAATAAATATGGATGAATGGATGATTGAAATAATGCTTATCTTATGTGAATTACAAAAAGACCTAAATAAGAATGTATGCAAAATGTCCGACAACTAGTAGGGCTACAATAAAGATGGACTTTTTCTCATTCCACGCCTCCCACTACCCACCACAGCAACCTCTCTCCTATTCTTTAATAGATGAAAGTAAAAGAAGAAAATTGTTTAAGGCACATCTCTACTTATTTCAGTTCTCAGAGAACAGACAATTGAGGGAGGTAAGAGGAGAAGAGATAGTGAAAGATATCAGGAGATTCCTTCCCTTTCCCTCCTAAGTATCTTCCCACATGGAAGTAGCAAGCACAGCCTCAGGTAGAGCTGCTGTCAGAAGCTTCCTCGGAGCCCGTCGTCCTGCCCCTATCTCTAGCAATCTCTCTTGGCCAACGCTGACCAGAGGTTTGGATCCAGGCTCCAGCCACACCATGGCACACTCAGGCCTGTGCAGTGACCAGTGGTGAGGCTGTGACTTTGTTGATAGGGTTTGAAAACAAGTTAGCAGTGTTCAACTCCTAGCTTTAGGCTTCCTTTCTCTAGCCATTCTCAAGTGTGGTAACCCAAAAGACCTCCAAGACCCAAAAAATACATTCACAGATGACTTAAGCCTTACCACACAACTTAAAATCACAGGAATATCCCTGGCATTATTAGAGGTAGAGTCAGCAGGGAATGAACAGCTGCACCCTGGCATGAATCCATAAGCTCCACGTATACACTGAGCTTGCTAAAGTCCTTGGAAAACTTGGTTTGAAACACATGTGCCAGGGTATTTGACATTGTCATCAACTTTGTCTTTTTTTTTTTACTGCAGCAGAACTGTGCAAACCAAGAATAATAAATATTTTAACTTATTGGTAAAATAGTCTCCTTGACATTAAAAAGGAGTAAACTCAAGTAAGAAGAACCATAAAACCATTATTAAAAATGTTGTCACCTAAAGACAACACAGAGCAGAAAATGACAAGGCATGTTCTCTTTCATTGCATGGAAATTGATAACAAAACGCAGTCTAAATCTTCTCTCCGCCCTTATTAAATTCACCTATGGAAGTTAGATTTTAATGCTAGTTCTTCACTTTGTGTCAGAATGCAAAAAGAAACAGCACTAAGCTTCTTTTGTCTTTGTAACAACAATGAGCAGTATATGCTATCATATCAGCTGCAACCATATTCTAAGAATACACCAAAACAATACAACTAGAAGAAAACACTTTATTGGAATGGGGAGGGAACAAGGTCTGTAGAGAGAGAACTAACTCTCTCAATATTTGAAGTAACTTTTCAGCAATAAATTAATAGTATGAGACTGTAGAAATGAAAACAAAACAAAACAAAGAACGTGTCTTCCTAAATTTGAATCCCCTTTTCTTAACTTTTTTTGTCAGTGTTTTCTTCCTTTTCCATCATGTGTATAAGTGGTTAACTGTGTCTAATCGCAGAAAAACTTGGAACGGGGTAAGATGCTAACATCCTCATTTTCACGTAGTGTAGGTCTGCTGATATGTAAAATATGTACTCCCTAAGTTTGTCTTTCTACTAGTATTTTAGCAATGAAAAACTTTCACATTGGATAAGCTTCAGTTTTAATTATAAATGTGTGGCATTGGAAAATTTTTTATGTTTTAGCACAATGTCACCCTTAAAAATAAAAGTTATTTTACCAACAAAAACATGTTTATTCATGAATAGTAAAGAATTGCAATTTTGGAGGTGTGAGCTACGGCAAAACCATAGACAAGTAATGGCGGTAGTAATGATCAAATAGTAGTCAAATAATTATAGCAAAAACAATAATTAACATTTATTAGCACCTAATATATGCCAGATATTGTGCTAGTTTACAACTTTTATGCAGTACTCACAACAAGCTTCTCAGTTACATGTCTTCTGTTTTGCAAATTAGGAAAATCAATTTTAATGAGGCTAAGTAATCTGTCCAAGATTATATGACCATTAAGTAGCAGAGACTTTAAAACAATCTGTGAGGCACAAACCATATACATCCCCACAATTCAGTCCCTCCAGGGGACAATCCAAATGGAAATCTAGGTAATCTTGGAGCAAAGGAGGCTACTAGACAGAGCTGCACCAGGCACAGGACTCCGGCTTCCTGATATTATCTTTAATACTAAAGTAAATGAATATAGAAAGACTGCCAATTGCACGCACATGTTGAGGCATACACACAATGTATGCACAGCTTCATACACTTACACACAGGTACACATATGTACACAGACATACACTAACTCAGGTGCTTCACACCTGGATTTTCAAGGTGGGAAAAAACCTTTCATGTCTATACATATAAGCAGAATCTTAGCTTCAGATTCTCTCAGGATCTTAGTTTTTTAAAATTTCCCTTTATAATTCTAAACATCTGGCCTAGGAACACCTCCTCCCAGCCTGGTATTTATGACCTATGTGAATAATTTGAGTTGCTAAGTGGAAACTTCTGGTTTCAAATGACAGTGCAGCTCATCTGATACTTTCGAATGATGAAGAGTGTGAACTCTTTTGCCTCGGTTGGCTAGGTGTGGGGCCGGCCTCACGCAGTAGATGGGGGTCTGATAGAAACTAATTTCTCTCAGGTAGAATCACTCTAAAACAAAATGACTTTATCAGTTTTCCAAAGTACAGATAAATGAGAATAAATCATTTAAAGAATTATATTTCAAGGAAGGAGCTGTGTGAAAGGTCAGAAGTAGAAGAATAGAAAGAAAAGGTAAAATATTGAAAGAAGCTAAATTAACCTACCTGAATATCTTACTGGAACCATCCTTTTCAAATCCCACCTTATCAACTAAAATAATAATCAGAGACTGCAGAAAAATAGAAAGGAGCTAACGAACACTTCATTAGAGTTACATCTAAATTGATAGTTTGAGAGTGATGATTTTAAAAGTTAGTGAAATATCATGGAAAAAACCCTGTTTTTGTACTAATTTGTTAGTTAATGAGTTGTAAAGATTTATAATCCAACACACGATGCAAAAAGCCCTATCTGTGTTGTATGTGTAAAAATTAATAGAAACCTCATTTAAAGTGAAGTAGATGGGCCAGAAGGGGGAGCTCTCACACCCTATGTAGATAGCAAAGCACAACAGGAGAAATCGCAGTACAGCCCTTCCCAACTTCCTTTTCTCCCTCTATGAAAGACTTTCCTCATCTTTGCTTTAGAGACTTGTATGTGGCTCGCCATGGTTGCATGTACCAGACTGCAATTCCTTCTTGTTTCCAAATGACCCCCCCCCCCACCTTTTTTTTTTCTGGAGAAATATCTGGCTGACTTTTTGTTTACAGTTAATGCATATAAAAATCCATTTGTGAAGATAATCTTCTTACTCAAAATGGAAGAAGGTGTGAGTCTAAGGACTAATTGTCCTCCAATTCTGGTTCATTTGGAAACATCTAGTTCAATCGAAAAAACTGAAAAAATCCAGCCAATCCTGATCATTGCTTATTTGTCTCGTATTCAACTTTCTCTCAGAACTGGAACCTATAAATATCTTTGACCTCTAGAAAAACATAAATACTAACTGAAAAGAGCCATTCAAACTCATCTCCAATGCATGGCTAATATCTAAACTATGTTCTTTACCTTAGCAAATTTTCATAAGACTTGTTATAAGAGGCTAGCTACCAATCATGAAATGCCTAATGCAGCTGGAGACTTTATATATATTCCTTCAAATTCTTGCCACAGACTGTTGAGATAGGTACTATGATCCCTCATCACGGGGAGGAAACCGAGACTGAGTTATTTGCCTAACACCCTTCATTCATTTGAAGCCAACACTCTCCACTCCATTCAAGCCCCTTGGAATCTTATAATTTTAAATATGATGAAAATGTTCATTTAAGTAATAAATAGCACCTAGAGCCCCCTAGGTTTTCTCAAATGAGTCTCTTTTCAGGACACAAAACCCCAGGCACCTAGGAAAGGGAAACATTCCAAAATAACCTCAAGGGCTTGATGCATATTTAAATAGCAAGATGCTTTAGTAAAAGATGTTAATGCTGCCAAGAGCCAGATTTTCTCCAAAGTTTCAAGGTGAAGCCAAATAAAGCTCTCAGCAGCATTACAGATAATGAAAATCAACAATTTCCTGCCTCCACTGTCTCTTGCTAATTCTTTCGTCATGCAGATTGCCCTAATTTGATTGCAAGACTTTTTTTTTCTTTCTGTTGTTGCCAAGAACTATAAACACAATGGGATGTAATAAAGTGGTGTTCTGGATCTTTTATTGTCATTATTATTCTCATTTAGTTTTGGAAATTAGATTCAACTGTACTGGCTAAGAGCAGAGCTCTCCATCTTTTCATGTAAGGTGTGCCAGTCAGAAATCCCCTGCCATGTCACTCTCTTATTCATCAGCTTTGCAAAGTTGTCTTGGGGGAAGAGGCATGGCAAGCAGAGAAACACCTGTAAAACACATTAAAATCTCTTGTGAGAATGATGTTTCTCTGGGACTGAGCCACCTTTATTAGGTGACAAACGCACCCTTCTGGGTATTCTTTCATTGGTAAAGTATGCTTGATTGCATCATAGTCTCCCATAACTGCCGCTGACCCCCAGCCCAATAAAAAATTTTAAATAGACAATGTCAGAATTACTTCAATGTCCCTGTCCTTACAAAAGGGCCAACGTTAGTCACCTGAAACCAGTAAGGCATACTCCAAAGACAAAGAATCTGCTTCTGAGCCAGGCAATTGGGACTCTGTCCTGAATTAGCTCCATATTTTACGTGAGTTCTTAAGCTTGTACTTAACTCCCTCCTATCTAATGGAGCTTGTCATATCTCATAAGGTATAAAATGAGATAATGTCTTTAAAGTGCTTAGTATAATACTTGTTCCTTAGTATGAATTTAGAATGTGATTGGTTGACAAGAATATGTTTATCTCTGTATATAAAATTCAGAGATGGTGGCAAAATAAGAAAAGATGTCTTTACCACCAAACCAAAGAATTTTATGGCCAGGTAAGTTTGGGAAATACAAATTTACACCAAGTGAAACATATTTCTTTACTGAAGATTTCTCAAAACTTGTATCATGCTAATATGCCCTAGGAACCTACTAGAGAAGGCCATAATAAAAAAAACAAGGCTTCACAGATGCCAACCAGTCAGCTGAAAAGACACCCAAATGTTAAATCAGCACTCAGAAAAACTGCTATATAGAGGATCTCTAGGTGGTCAAGCCAATTTCTACTTCAATCTGAAAGATAAAAATACCGAAGTCAAGCAGAACAAGCCCATGGGAAAGGAGATGCAACAGAGTCAGAGAAAAAGTATTCTAGGGCAAGTCGTCATCTAGCCGCTTGCACACTGCTCCAATGTGTATGTCATCTGCATACTCCCTTAATCCTTTTGGAAAAACAGCTGGTACAGGATGTGTGACAGAGAAGCCAAGATTGACAGGTGTCTGGGATATGCCACTGTACACTCGGCTCACTACTGTCCGTGCAGGAACCAGCTTTCCAGATATGTTGGTGATGGTGCTGTGATGATTAAATACAATAGTCTTTTTTAAAAATACCAAACTATTTGTTACGAGCTGGGACCACTTAGTAAGAAACAGGCGAAGATTAAGATTAGGACTTATTCTAAAAACTATTGAAATAATGGAATGGGACTTTTCTACTCAAAGCATGGTCCATGGACCAGAATATCAGCATCTGAGAATTTGCTAGAAATATGTAAAGACCTACTGAAACATAATGTGCATTTGAATAAAATACCTGGAGGAATCTGATACACATTAAATTTTGAGAAGTACTGGCATAACGGCTTTATCAAAGGAGACTGAAAACCTGGTAGAAGTCAACCATAAGAAATAAAGTTAAGGAAAAAAAAAAATGTAACCACACCTAGATTTCACTTACAGCTTTTTGTCTTTGATTCAAGCCTGTTTTGCCTAGATAATGGCACTGTGGTTTCCTTGATTTCCCACCCCCCCACTTTTATCCTTCCACCTTTGTATGCCTTCTCCCGTAATCATTAAGCCTTAGGACGTAAGGTTCTGGCAGGTATCAAATCATTTAAGAATGAAGCCTCAGGTCTATCACCAGGAGGACAATAACTTTGGTTAAACCTTAAGGATGACATCTTGGCTTTAGGTGTGTTTCAGCCCCAGACCCATCAAGGCAGGACAGGTCCACCGGCCACAGGACCAGATGGGATGATGCCATGGCTAATTCCAGAACCCTACACTACGGCAAATTACCCCAGCCCCGTCCAATCAGTAGCACCCATGACCCCCAACTCCCTTAGTTTCCATGACTGATGATTTTTTCCTATATAAGCTATCTCCTTGAGACACCTCGGGAGCCAGGCCTTTGAGAGCGATAGCTTGCAACTCTCTAAAATATCTGTATGTATCTCATTGACATAGACATGCTTAGGAAGGCAGACCCCTTTGCTCCAGTAACAAAAACATGCAAACTCCAAAACACACTCATGTAAAAATATTAAAACTCTCTTTTAAATTACTTTTCTTATCAAAGAGTAAATACAAATATAAATTTCAGAATATTTAGTAACTATTAAGCACCATATAGTCTGATCATTTGAAATACAGGTAAAGTGCTCAAAGGAAAATCCAACATGTTTAAAACCTATAAAAATAAATATGAAAGAATGAAAAAAGAAAATTCACCTCAAGTCTATAGAAAAATTCTAGAGGGAGTCATATTATGTTTGGTTATTATATTAAGGTTAAAAACTATAACCTTAGAAGATAACTCCAAAGATCTATTCAAGTTGAAATTACAATGGGTGTCTCCAGATAATTCTGGGACCCTAAGGGGCTATATCTTTTCTAAAATGTTGAGTGAAAAATAAACTCTATCCTGAGAAGGAAACAACAAGAAAAATTTTCCTCTATCAACCACGACATTGGATAAAACATCAACAAAAAAATAAAAATGTGAAACAAATATAAAGTAGAAATAATTCGAAATCCATCAATAATCACTTTGGATATAAATGGACTACCTGCCCATCTAAAATGCAAAGAATGTTTGATTGGATTATTTATGAACTATCAAAATACACACTTGTCATTTAAAAATTATGACTAAAACATTAAGATCACAAAAGATAAATATCATAATGACAGGTAGTTTTTGCCCCTACCCTCCCGCAGAGATTAGGAGATAGGAGCCCTGTCTTCCTTGGTGGTATATTTCAAAGAGATGGCTTCCAGGACCTTCAAAAAGCCATTTGTGGGTTATAAAAGTAGCAAGAAGCTTTCAAAAAATTTTTTACATTTCAAAGGGGCAGAGAAAGCATTTATAATTATAAGTTTTCTAAAGTAAATGCTCTAGGTAAAGAGAGGTCGGGAAAGTTTAGCCAAACTGAGGGGAATGTTAAGACCTTCTTGGTAATGGCAAGAAAGTGACAGCTAGTACAATCAAAAATAGTCATTAAAAACATAGAATGTTTAAATGATAGAATTAGCAAGTTTAACTTAATGGACATATATAGAATGTTACATGGACCAATTAGGGAATATACCTTTTCAAGCACTGTCAACACAGTAATAAAATTTTTTTTTTTCTAGGCCATAATGCAAATCTCAAAACATATCAAAGGAATGCCAAAACATAGAATAGATTCTTTGGCCTCACACAACTAACTTAGATGTCAATAACAAAATGACAATAAGAAAAACCCAAACATTAAAAATTTTAAAAGAGTTTTAAATAGCTCATAAGTTAAAGAAGTCATACTAGGGAGTAAAAAGTCTTTAAAATTGAATGATAATGAATTATAAATTGCAGGAAAAAGCTAAATAAAACTTAGAGGGAAACATGTCCTTAAATGCTTACATTATTAAAGAATAAATTCTCAACATTAATAAAATCATTTTCTAACTTAAGAAATTAGAAATAAAGAAAAAACAAACCAAATAAAGCAAATGGAAAAAGGTCATAGAGTAAAATACAAACTTAATAAGCTAGAAAACCAACAAAACACAGAAGACAAACAAAAGATAAAGGCTATTTTTTAAAAAAAGCAAGTAAAATGTATAAAAATCTAGCCACATCGATAAAAAAGAGAAAACAGATAAACAATTTTGTAATGAAAAAGGAACATGATTACAGATGCTACAGAGGTTGGACTGATATTGGGAAATATTGTGACCAACTTTATTCCATTTCACATACACTAAATTGTCAAAATTAAAAATTTGCACAATTATTAAGTGTACTCAAAGATGTGAAGCAACAGAAACTTTTAATACTATGGAAATATAAACTTGTTCATCCACTTTGCCAAATAGTTTAGTACTAAGCATATAAAAATTGAACATGTAAACATGCAACAATCTCACTGAGAATAAAACAAAAGTAAAAAATGAGAACTCTTGGACTTATGTAAAGAGATATGTCCAAAAATGCTCACAGAAACATTAAACAGTAAAATATGGGAATTTAACCTAAATATTTGGTATAATGATATATTTGTCAAAAAAAATGAATAAAATTTTGCCCACTGGGAATGCTGCTCCTGTTGGGGGAGGAAAAATTTTTCACTACCATTCTAGGTTCTTTTGGCTGGTCTAATAATCAAGTTAACATGATAGATTAATAGGAGAACAAATAAATAAATTTATTTTCATTAAATTTATTATTAAACAATGGACCCTAATTCAGATGAAAAAGGGAAAAATATTAAGTACATAAAGTTTTAAAGAGAAAGCATGAAAATTACTAAAGATGAAGAAAATCACCGAAGAGAAAGTTTGTTAAAGGCTTTTCTAGATGTCACCAAATCTCTAGCGTAGTCAAACTTCCACCATCATCCTCCTTATATGAGATTCAAAGTGTAGACATATTGGAAGGTAATGGAGATATTCACAAAGTAGTAAGCAGAATGGGTGAAAGATTTCATTTGTATGTTCCTTTTAATTTTTATTTATATCTGCCCACTCAATGTACACAAGATAGCTTTCATCTCCAGCAGAGAAAAAGCTAAAGGAAAAGCATTCTTTTTATGTTAACAGCTGCTCAGTTCGACAGGAACAATATACTGTGCAGGGTCCATCGTTGGTAACTTGACAATGGATTGGCTTTTCCTAATCACAGCAAATACAGTATTTTTTTTCCTTGTCAGTTTTATAATGTCTGCAGAACTAGAAAACTGACACTCAGAGTGGTACCTGGATCCTTTTATGATACTGTAATGGTAGATATATGTCATTATATATTTGTCAAGACCCATATAATACAATACAAAAGTGAACCCTAATGTAAACTATGGACTTTTAGTTAATAATAATGTCTAACATTGTTTCATCAATTACAGCAAACGTACCATGCACTAATGCAAGGTGGTAATCATAGGGGAAACTGAAGGGTGGTGGGAGAGTACATGAGAACTCTCTTCACTTTTTGCTCATTTTTCTGTAAACCTAAAACTGCTCCAGAAAAAGTTCATTTATTATTTTTAAATTGTACTGAATAAATGAGCCAGAGTTGGAGATGGGGAAAAAATGGGAACGAATTCTCAGAAAAAGATGCTGATATGATACAATATAATGATAGGCTGGAGGCTTAAATACTAGGCTGACTTAGGAGCTCATCATTGGGCTTGTTCCCTTTAATATTTATGAAGAAAATAATTTTTCATTAATATTATTGATGAAAGAGAATTATTTGGGCCACATATAAATATATGTACTTGTAGTTATAGTCAAGAGAATAAAGATTGAAGTTTATTTCATAATTCAAGTTCGGTATCAAACATCGGCAGTGATCTCAAGTAAATAAACAAGGTCATTTCCAACTGTTAGCTCATAGAACTAGCCAAGGATACCAGTAGGAAAAAAGCCTACTTAAAAATCATACAATAAAAAAGCGAAGACATTTTCTTCCTGGGATTCAAGATGCACTGTCTTGAGGGCAATGTGAGATGCCTAAGCAAGCTAGGATGCATCTTTACAATCCTGGAAGGCAGAAAACCGGGCATCAAAATCCTGGTGGCGCAGGTGGGGTTGTTTTTTTTTTTCCCTTGCTATGCAAATTCTTTTCTGAAGTACTTTTGTGAGCCTTGTCTGCCTTTGTTCATTGACTTCATGCTGTCTCTAATTTGATCTTTGAGTATAACAAATGTTAACATTTAGGTACTTAGATTCACCAATCTAATTTTTTTTAATCCATATTATGATGCTATTACTTACCAAATGGTTTGACATGCTGTGTGCTAGTTTACTAATTCCTCCTGGCTAAAGAAGTCCTGGGACACCTGTTATGTGAACAGGTTGGCAAAGAACTTAACCTGCTGCAAATTGCATTGAATTTAGTCCAGAGAAACTGACCTACTTACATCATAGGTTCAAAAAGGCACAGTTCTTTGTCTCTGCTAAAGCACCACAAACGTGTAAGAAAGCAGAGTGAGTTGTTAAAAGCTCTACAACAATAAAGGGGACTTGTTTCTAAAGATTTTGTTCTGCTCCATTAGCTCTCCTTGGTACAGCTTAATTTCTGACCATAACGATGTATTAGCAGACACCATGCTTTGGGGAACGCTGTGTCTCTTCCCCTTCAGAGAGAAAGGCTGGGTGTCACAGAATCACCTAGGTTGCTATTTATCTAATGAGAGTGTTACATGTACTCAGGCTAGAAACTTCTTTTAGGATTCTAACAATGACTGAATGTGAAATACGCCTCCTAAGTGTCCTCGCAAGTTTTAACACATATAAGTGCAGCTTGAAAAATCCTTGCAGTTAAAAACAGCTTATTGCTTCACCTTTGATTTAGCGACTCCTTAAAATTCTGGTGCTGACAATCTGATATCCTTTCTAAGCATTTTTTATTCCCTACCTCTCCAAGATTTTCTGAGCAGCTGCTGTCATACTGTACTGCATGTTGAGGTATCAGATTTTGGAAGATTTTTGCCACTTTTACTTTATGGCAACAAATGGAATAGGAAAGAGGAAGAGCAGGCAGCTACATATAAACTCTATATGTCTAGCCACTCCATTTGTTAGCTTTTCTCATGAGTAACCTCACAACAGATGGAGAAGATTCTTTTCAACTCCATGGCATTATTGTAAAATAAATTTCTAAAATAAAACATAACATTCATACTGACTAATCTAAATATACCATGTTCAACAATTATAGAGACTCGTTTAATCTTGTATCTTCAGAAGTTCACTGGCTCTCTGAGGAGAGGATATAAAGGGCAGTGCAAAATCGATAGCTTTGGACTCAGTCCTTTATTCCTTAATGAAAAAAATTTGCTTTCCTTTCATATACAAAACGAATTAAAACCCAAAAATAAGTGAATATTTCTTTATATTAACTATACGATGTTACAGGGATTACTAATCTTCCAATGGATTCTGAGTAGAAGAACATAGATTAAATGTGAAAGTAAAAGGATCTGGTACAAAAATGTTTTGAATGGTTCTTTCCAAATCACATAATTCTTCTTTTTTCTTTGTCAGAACTAACAATTTGTGTCTATATTCAAGCTCTCCAACATCCATCTTAGAACTGTCTGAAGTGTTAATTAGAAAATTATTAAGACATTTATTTTTGTTTCCTTCAATAACAATGATTATAGGTCAGAATCCATTAGGTGAGTAGAAAAATCATGCGAGACCATTGGAAATATAATTATAGGAATGAGGATGTCAGTCTTTGATAAAAGAAGAACCAATTTGGCATAAAATGATCACTTTCAAATGCCATTATTTAATAAGTAGAAAATAGTACTACATTTTCTTATTAGTCCAAGGTTCATAGCACGTCTAAATTGCCTGACAAGGAAGTAATTAATACACCCAAACAAGTATACATCAATGTAATCAGCAAAATCCAGAGTAGAGGAGCTCTATAGGTCAAACAAGCTAGGTTATTCAATGAATGAAGAGCAAGGACATAAAAAGAGATGTGAGGGAACAGATTAGGAAAGATTTTAAAAATATTTATTTTTTTTAAATGGGTAAATTAATTTTAGTGTTTAGAGATACTAGTGATACACACTTGGATGAAACTGTTTCAAGAAATGCAAGGAAATCATTACTGTGAAAACCAGAAGAGTGGTTACTTTTATGAAGGAAAGAAGGGGCTGTGATTAATATAGGGACTGTAGAGAGCTTTTGAAGTGACTTGCAAAGAAAGCTCTATTTCTTGACCTTCGTGATCACTCATTGTTTAATAATTCATTATGCTATAATAATTCTTTACACTATATATAATCATCTATGTGTTATATTCATTATGCTATAGTTCTCTTAATGTTTTTTCTTTCACGGTTAAAATATTTTTATAAAAATTTGTGCATCAAAGGGTAGATATCCCTATTCCATTTCTGCAATAAACTGACCTTCAGAAATGTGTGTGTGTGGGGGCCCTCTGCATCCTTTCTTCTGATATTCAATACCTTCCCATGTTACTTCATTAAGGCAGATAACATTTCCAGATTCACCAAATGACATGTGCATATATCTTTCTGATGACACTGCTTTCTCTCCTGTGTTCTTCACATTAAAAAACTAGATAAAATATTCCTATGGTGTGCAACTGTTTTTTTTTAATTGTTGTAAATAGTTCTTCTTGGAAGCCATCAAAATTTATTACAATGTTATTCATTTTTTCAATGCAATAAGACATTCATAATATGCTCCTCATGAGGTCTGCAATTCAATTTTACCTTGTATAGTAATTAAATTGAATTTCTGACACTGTGAATAATTAAATACTAGGATATGGAAGGACAAGTGATTCTAAAGTTGACTGGAATGATTTAAAATATCACAAATATTGAAAAATATGTTGTAAAATATTCAAATAGACATTTTTATTATACCCAGTATAATAAAATATTACTTAATCCAAATATTATCATATACATTCAAAAATTCCGAAGTTCACATTCTGTTAATTCCAATCAAATACAGGGCTTGGACCATATGGGAACAGAATAGAAATAAACAAAATATGCTAAACTATGAAACACATAATTAGCCATCTCCTTGCTAGTTTCATGATGTGAATGATTGCCAATATGATTAAATATTCACTATCTAAATTTAACCTAGAGCCTCTATTTTCCCCATCGGTCTGCAGGAAAAAGTAATAACTCTTTAAAAATGAAAACTAAATTGAGAACAGTAACACATTAACCTATTAAGATTACATTATATATAAGCTATAGAATTTAACCTGCTAGTCACTGGCAACCAAGAGGCAAAGGACAGACAGGAGCAGAAGGAGGAGAAGGGAAGAGGCTGACATAAGGAACCATTGTCAGGAGCATGGAACATTGTGCTATAGTGACCTAAGCAAGGTACTTTGAGGAAAGCCCTGGAATACTACATTGCATGGCTGCAGGAGACTCCATTCATACTGTTGTCTGTGTAACTGGTATTTGGTGGAAAATACTCTATGTAAATCAAAATGCTAACATGTCTCCTGAGACACAACGCTGGCACCAGGCCCTGAAAGGTTAATTTGGAAAGGATTACACTGTGCTAATTAGCATAGTAAAGGGAAGTAAAGACAGGAGGTGTCAAAGGTGAACCTCTCCTTTGCCCATGTCACACAGTAACACTGGCCTTCCTGCTCCTTCTCAGGTCTTTAGCAATATCCGCAATTATGGGCTTCGTTCCATAAAGAATTAGTGTCTCTCATTCCTGGAAGAACATTTAGGAGTCCTGAGGTCAGGAGGGTCTCTAAGCAACACTAAAATTTTCAGAGCTCAATGGTTAACTGAGGCATGAATAGAAAAGAAAATGTAACTGCACAGACATTTGCTTTTGGCTTGATTGAGTGGCTTGCAGAAGACCAATGCTCCACTGAGAACAATTAGAAAAACTGGACAAAATACATAAAGAAAGCATATGAAAGAACTGAAGAGATAATGAATCAGCCAGGGCATGAGGGCCTAGACTGCAGAAAGATGAGAAGCAAGTTAATGTAAGCACGATTTCCTTAATGCCACTTTTCCTTTGGGGGATTTGCCAGTTCTCAGAAAACATGCATCAGGCTTACAAAACAAAGAGTGATAGAGAAGTCATCAGTTTGAAGCAAACTCTGGAATACAAAAATGGAATTTGAGGTTTGAGGTTGCTAAGGAACACACAGGATGTGAGCCAGGATATAAGGCTGCCAATATTCCTGGGATGTGAGGGACACAGAAGCGTGTAGCCACGATCAAACACTGGTTATTCTCTCAAGGTATTTGCTGATTAAGCTGTGTAGGGCAGAAGAATAACAAGCAGAGCCAAAAGTAGCTAAAAAACTAGTGAAGGTTTTGACAAGCTCACAGTATTGGAAATATTAAAAACTGGAGTTTTGAAGAAAAGTTTACTGGAAAGCATCCTAGGCTCTCAGTTGGGACCTTGAAAGGCTTTGCCTTGGGAGTCAGGGAAGAAACAGACCCAAAAGTTGCAAAAGAGCTCGAAGTTGGCTCGGGTTATCATGAGGTTGAGGTAACCTGCCCCTCTGTTACCAGCAAGAGAATGGGAGAATCCTCAGTAGAAAGAAAACATCATCCAAAACCTCAATTCATACATGCAGTGCCCGTATTTATTCAAACTTAGCAAGTGCAGCAAGAAGCAGGACCAAGAAAAATGATGCATAATAGAAACAGATACACAGTTGACTCAGATATTGGAGTTATCTGTCATTGACTTTAAGATCATTGTGATTATTAATATATTCAAGAAGATAAATGGCAAAATAAAGGGTTTCAAATGGAATGCAGAGCAGAAAAACACGACCAAAATTTAAAACTCAATTTCATGGGCTTAACATCAGACAGAACTCAACTCAAGAGAGATTTTGTGATCTGGAAGATAGGTCAGTATCAAAAGTCAAGCATGAGATAAAAAAAAAAATCGAGCATAAAAAACATATAGAATATGATATGAACTTTTAATAGTATCTAATTGGAGTCCAAATGGGGAAGAGAGAGAGAATGGAGAACACTTAATATGTGAAGACACTTTGGCTGAAATTTTCCCCAAACTGTTAAAAGACATCAAATTACAGATTTAAGAAACAGTATGACCTCATATAGTAAATTACATAACAACAAAGGTAACTCACCTAGGCACATCATAATAAAACTGCTGAACACCAAAAATGGTCATTCTTAAAACCAGCAATAGGATAAAAGACAAGAAATATACCTTTAACAGAAATAATGGAAGCCACAGGATGTGGAATGATTTCTCCAAAGTACTGAAAGAGAGTAAACTGCCAATCTAGATTTATATTCAAAGCAAAAATATCTTTTAAGAGTGAAGGCGAAATGAAGACATTTCCAGAAAGAAAAAAAAGAGAATTCGTCAAGAGCAGAAATGTACTAAAAAAATACTAAAGGGAGTTCTTCAGGGACAATAAAACTGGTCTTGGTCCAAGATGAAAATATAAAATTGTAGGAAGCAATGAAGCCCAAAAGAATGGGCAAAGGTATGTATAAATCTAAATGAATATTGATCACATGAAATAATAATATTTGGTGGGATTTCAAATATATACAGAATTAAAATTCAAGACAATAATAATTTTAAAACAGTACAGTAAATGGCGTTGATAGAGAGGTCTGAAGTTCTAGTATTATCTGGAAAGTATTTATTTATATTGGATTTTAAGTAAAGTTAAGGATTCATATTGTAACATTTAGTGTAAGAAAAAGAAAAAAAAGAATAAAAAAGTAAAGCAAAAGAATACTAAAAGAATATATAACAAGAGTCAGAAATTAAAATAACTAAAAAGTAATATATAATAAAAGCAAGGTCAAAAAGGAGTCAAAAAAGGCACATGTAAATGTGGACAATAGAAATAAAATTATTAGGTGAAAAACATATTTCCAAATATACCAGTAATTATATCAATCATAAATGGTCTAAGTGCTCTGATTAAAAGACAAAGATTTTTCAGACCAGACTAAAAACAACTGTGTGTTAGTTGATAAGATGAACAACAACATAAAAAGCTAAAGGCAAAAGGGGAAAATATTTATCACAAAAACACTAAAAATAAAAGCTAAAAACAAGCATATGTAAAACTATAAAAGCAAAAGGCACTTCTAAAAATAAAAAGTTGTTTTATAATGATAAAATGGTCAAACCATTGGGAAGATGTAATAACTCTAAATTTTAAAAAACATTAGGTGAATTGTACCTTAGTAAAACTTGGTAGAACTAAAAGCAGAAATAGACAAATACACAAACTTAATAAGAAATTTAATGCACTTCTCTCATAAAGTGATAGAACAAGACAAACATCAATAAAGATAAAATCAGTCTGAATAACAGGATTAACAAACCTGACCTATTAGACATACATGAAAAACTATTCTTTACAATGATGGAATACACATTCTTTCCAAGTGCATGTGGAAAGCTTGCCAGTATTGACAATATGCTGGACCATAGGAAAATAGTCACAAGGATTTTAAATAACTGAAATAATTCAGAGTATGCTTTCTGACCACTGAAATTAAATTAAAATTGATAACAAAATGACCTAAAATCTTCTAAATATTTCTACTAAATATACTTCAAAATACTTCTAAACCTCACTTTTAAATTATTATTAGGTCCAAGGGGAAATCGTAATAAAAATTAGAAAATATTTTAAACTAAATAATGATGAAAACATTTTTCGTGGGGTGTGGTTAAAACTATGCTTAGACAAAAAATTATAGCACCAAGTATATGAGGAGAAAAGCCTGAAAATCAATGATTTTAGTATCCTAGCTGAAGAACTTCAAAAGAAAATGAAATTTTACTCAAAGAAATTAAAAGTAAAGAGATAATGATGATAAGAGCAGAAATGAATAAAATAGAAAAAAATGCACAAGAGAAAAAAGTCAACAAAGCCACAAGTTGGTTTTTTGGAAAAGACTAATAAAATTGATGTCACTAGTAAGATATTTAAAAGAGAATGAGAGAAAACTCACATTACTAAAATCAGGAATGAAAAAGAGGGTACTATTACAGATCCTGCAAACACTAAAAGGATCATAAGAATATATTTAAATTTATTCATTAAATTTAAAATTTTACTTTCCTGTGACATCGCTTAACAATTATAACTTACCAAACCTTACACAGAAAGATACAGAATATCCAAATTGTCCTATATTTACATCTAAAAGTTGAATCTGCAATGAAAAACAACCTTTTCATGATGAAACTTCTACTGATGGAGGTTAATGATTTCACTGGGAAAATTTTCCATATATTTAGAAATAATAGTGCTAATCTTAAAGAAATTCTTCATGGAACACAAAAGAAAGAAATGCTTCCTAAATCATTGTATCAAGAGAGGATAATTTTGTTACAAAAACTTGTTAAGGACATTAAAAGTTCATCTGTCTTGAGAATATAATGCAAACATTAAAAAAAAAGATGTCAAACCCAGCAATGAATTTAAAAAAATAGCATATCACAGCCAAGCAGAGTTTATTCTAGAAATGCAAAGATAGTTTAATATGAAAAAAATCAGCCAATGCAGTTTATAACCTTAACAGAATAAAGAAAATTCATATAATCAATTCGACAGATATAGAAAAAAGTATTTATAAAATTTAACATCTATTCATGACTAAAAAAATTTAAAAACTTCTTAGCAATCTAAGAGTAAAATGGGAATTTCTCTTAAACTAATAAAGGGTACAAACATAAAACCTACAGGGAATAACAATAATGAAATACTAAAACTTTCTGAAACAAAATAAGATCAAGATTCTTGCTATCACCACTTCTATTAAAAACTGTGCTGGAAGTTCTAAGAAATGATATTAGCCAGAAAAAGTAAAAATTATAAGGGTTTGAAGGAAAAAGTAAGAGAAAAAGTAAAAATTAGAAGGAGTAAGTCTGTCATAATTCACAAATTACATTTTTCTATGTAGAAAATCCAAAAGATTTACCATCTGAAACTATAGATGAACTCATTGTTTGCTGTATATAAGACTAATATAAAATATTATTTTTTAACAATTAAATTAAAAAATAAAACCTTAAAAGATATGCTATTTATAATAACATTAAAATCCTTAAATATAAATTTAACAAAAGATGGTCAAAACTTCTGAACAGGAAATTATAAAATATTACTGTGAGAAATTAATGAAGACTGAAATAAATAGAAGACTATATATAGCCATGTAACAGAAACCTTAATATCATAAATATGTCAATTTTCCACAAACTGACTGATAGATTCAATGCAATTTCAATCAAAATCTCAGGAGGTAATTTTATATACACTGATAATTCTAAGATTTAAATAGAAATGCATAAAACAAAAATAGCCAATATTTAAAAAGAAAATGCTCTATGTTGAGTATTATTTTTATTTTACAAGGCATTAAGTTTACATGACATTATTATTAGTTTTACAACAATGGAAGGTTTAATTCCTTGCCTTCTGACTCTAACATAGGACATAGGCATAATTAAGACCTGAAGGAACTGGTGGGACCAAACCACAAATCCAGGTCTATGGGTTCACTTATTTGGAGTCTCCTAACTCAGTTTAGTAAACGTGCAGAGTATAAACAAATGAACAAATAAAATATTTAAGGTTTCATAAAACAGCCTTGGTGCTTGTAGACAGCTGTGCATTTGTCTGGATGTTGGCTCTGCCACTTAAGGGCTGCATGACTTGAGCAAGTAATTTAATCTTCCAGGGTCTCAATTTCCTCAACAGTAAACATGAAATTTATTATTTCTCCCTAAGAGAACTATTGTGAGGAAAAAAGATAAGAATTTTAAAGATAGTTTCCTGACAAATAGAAGATATTCAATGTTACTTACCTTTCTTCCCACTTCAGATAAACATATTCACTTTGCTGTAGTTATTGAAAATTATAAGCTAAATATCACCTTATTATCCAGGTTAAGCGGCAATTAAACTCATAATTCCAAGTTGGATTGAAAACTTAAAAATATCCCGAATTTGTTTCCTTTGATTGCAAATTATGCCAGGTAGTTTTTGAATTTTTAGTGAAAGAGAAATCTGTGAGCTTTAAAATTTTATCAGTTGTGCTTGGTAGGGTGGAAGGGATCTGAGTTTGTAGGTATATCCTCAGATCTAAAAATGCTAAGCTCAATCCTTGAGAGATAATGAAATCTTGAACAAATGTGCAAAAAGTTTTGATTTAAATGCTACCACCAATCAATTAATGGTGGCTGCCTGAAGCATATATAGAGAAGAATTCTGAGACTGAGCCTGAACTCACCAAAAAAGAAGCAACATCTGCTCTGGATGTGGAAGATGGGGATGGCCACACATAAGACACATTGCAGCAAACTACTCTATCCCCTTGGTACACAGCATTTCAGAGTGAGAAATCCTTGGTGTAAAAAATGTTTTCAAGCTTCAAAATGATAGAGAAGTTGTCCTTTGAATGTTCGTTAAATAGCAAAACAAAGGATGACAGGAAATTTGGGTTTCTACAACTATGTTATAAAAGTTCCTCTAAGCAATATTTTTGTAAAATTAAGAAAACCTGTGGATTTTTTAATGGATAAATAATAAAGCAAGGAGTTTATAAAGAGTCCACAGAACTACTATGTACAATGGTTATAAGAGAAGATACATGCATGCATACTTATTCATTGAACAATATTATGATTCAGGTGTGTTTCACAATAAAGGAATTGAACGTGTGTGAGAGAAAATGGTCAGAATGGATATCACTGGGGGTGTATAACTGATTGCAAAGTCTAAGTCTCTAAAGTTCCTCTTTTCCTCCTTTTCACCAAACACGCACATGGCTCCTTCACATTTAGTCAGTGTTCAGTCGGGGGTACTTACAGGCTGAAGCATTGATACTGTAAGACCCAGACTTTCCGGAAGTTGATAGGATACACTGTATAAAATCACACAGGATCAGCAGCACTGAGCAGAAGAGGTCCCAAAAGCCAACCTGTGGAACCATGCTGTGTTATCAAGCCCATCTGCACCTCCACTAGCAAGGTCCAGAAAATAAAGCAAATTAGTCGATATGGATAGTTGATCCTTCTTTCAGTGCTATGCTTTATAAATATCAAAATTTGTATAATCTTGGCTTTGTGTGGTAAGGTGAAGAATATAACATTTCTTCATGTATTTTAGGAGTTTTTGTGTTAGCACATCACACATTTTTAGTTACTTTGATATATCTATGAAATACCCTTTCCCCCCGTTGGTTGGCAATTAGAGGCAGATTTTTAAAAAAAATTCTTCAGTATCATTCTTTGCACGCCAGCCTGTCCTGAACTTAAACAGAAAAAAAAATTGCTGCCAAAGCTAATGAATCATGACCACACAGAATCATTCTGCTAGAGACATTAACCAATGAACACTTTAGTAGTTTATGTTAAGCATCCACAAGTACTCTGGGTCATTTTTTGTGTGTGTTGGAGGGAGGGGGTGGTGGTAGAAATAAGTCTCTGTCTGCTTTTATTTCCTTTTAATCATTCGATTCCTTGCCTGCACAATGGGGCCAATTTTTTTTAGTGAAGGACCAGATTTAGCACAGTGGTTCAGCAAACTCATGGGATCATTTTACCCAGCAAAAGCATCTATAATTCATGGAAACAGTGTTTGACTTGATAAAATTCTTGGTGCCTTTATCCAGCTATAATTTTAACTTAACACATCCTATTTTAATATTAGCTTAGGCTGTAATCTCCCTATTTTATTTTTTGTTGCTGTTTTAAATACAGCCTTGCATAGTTTCCAGACCTCAGTGCAAGGCTTCTGATTTTAAGATTATTAGCCAGGAGTTCCTTTTTCTAAGATTAATAAATCATTTATAGAGCTGAAACATTTTGTAGTTGAATAAATTAATGCTCCTGAGAACTTCCAGGTATATCAACTGCCTCACTATATGCAAGGCATTGGGTGAGATGCAAAGGATGTTGTATATGTATGATTCAGTTCCTGCCCTCATGAGCCTCTGTATGCCTATCAAAGTATGTCATTAAATTCAACAATGACTTACTGAGCATTTACAATGAATAGGATATTTTACAAGATTGCATGAGATTCTCTGTTCTTGCTCTCAAGATGATTAGGATCCTTTATCCAAATACTCTGAGATTTCTAGGGAATAGAAATAACTCACCTGGAAAGGGTTTAATAAGTGCTAGTTGAATAGATGAATAAAAAATATTCAAGTGAAGTGGTTTGAAATTTAAGAGCCTCAATAATTACTTTTCTTTATACCTTATAAAATCGTCTAGATATTCAACTGACATTACTTTTCGAAGCTAAGTATTTTTATCTACATTCAAACAATTTCTTAATAGGTGTATTTTGTTTTTCTTCAACTGCAGCACTGATCACATGTCCACAAACTGGAAAAAACATAAAGTAATCCATGGAACCAAAGACACAATCTCTTTGGGACATTCTTTTGAATTTGAACTTGAAATTTGTGTTGGTGGAATTGCCTTAAATAGAAACATTTAGAGAATTCTAATCAGGCACCAACAGAGCCAATAGAGGATGCCAATGGAGGGTAGGTTACCCAGTGAATATGTACTATCTTCTATGTGCCAGGCACTCTAGCAGACACTGGTGAAAAGCAGAGTAATACATTGGTTCTGGCCTCAAGAAGCTCAGAGTAAAATGACAGATGAATGAGCAGGGACAGAGTGAACTTAAGATCTGGGGCACATTTGCTTTGTTTTCATACAATCATTTAATTTCATAAAATCTTTAATTTAAGCTGGTGGTCACCAAATCATAGACCCTGGACCAAAAGCATTAGCTGTCTTCTTTGTTAGGATATCTTTATGAGATGACAAGGCAAGAACTAAAGGCTACAGCTAAGGATGGAAAAATGAAAGGACAAGAACAGCTTGGGGGTCTTGGTAGTATGTTTTAGCAGTGGAACCAATACCTTCAAATATCCACATCTGACTCCTTGCTTGGGGAACAAAACAAACCCTTATTGTCAAAGGCATCATTGGTTAGGTTTCCATTTACATGTAGCCTAACATGTTTCTGGCAGTATACAGTATGTATTTCAAAAATATTTCAAAGCTGACTTCATTTTAAGTCCAAAGTAATAGCCACATTCCTGGGGGTCAAGCCCTGTGGAACTGGACAGTATCCTTCCACTAAGCAGAGAAAGTGCAATGTGAGCCTTGTCTTGGCATCCAAAACCTGTTCCATTTTAAAAGAATGTGAGTATTCATTAATCACGAGGTAAAAACTAATTTCCATTTTATCACTAATCAATGGAGATTTTCAAACTTTTCAAACTCACACATTACTGTATAGGTTTGGTGTTTATTTTATTCTCTATTCTTATAAATTGTCCTAACTTTGTTTTCCAGCTCTTTGTATGTTTTATTTCAGAATTTTGTTCTAATTTCCAAGGTCTCTTTTTTCTTGGTTCTTCCTTTCCTTTTTCTTTCTTTCTTTTTTCCTCCTTGGTTCTTCCCAGATCTCTTTTAGAGAGTATTTTAAAAAGTTATCTTCTCTCTGTTCTCCAAAGTATTCTTGTTTTCCCTATGGTTAGTTTTTAAATTCAGAGAGTTGATGTTTCTTCTCCTTATTTGCCAATGACTTTGGGTATATAATTATATTTAAGAATAAGCAGTTAGACATCTGAGAATAGCTAGTGTGGGGTTCTTCTGCCGCTTAGTGGGGTCTCTTTTACTCTCCATTGTTTCCCTAAGAAGAGAATTATTACAATCTCAAAGCATGCAAAGTGTCTACTGGCAGCTGGATGTAGAGTTTCAACCATTAAAAGGCGGGTCCTTTGAAAGCCTGAAGGAACAGGGCTTTATCCTGAAGAACCTTTACTAAGTACTGGAACCTTAAGTGCTCTCCATAGGTAGTTCATTCCATTTCTTTAGAACAGAATTATTTCCTTTTTTGCTTGAGGTAAACACTATGTTCTAGTCACTCTGAATGTGGAGATTGGGGAGGAACAGGGCAAAGACAACGTCGTTCACCCAAACATACACATTGCCTTAGCCCCAAATCTCACCTTTGCCTCTTTCACTCTTACTGCTTCTCGCCCCAGAATCTCTCCTATGTTCCACCTTGTAGACTGATTCATGTTTTCTTCAACTCCTCATAGTGCACTCTGGACAGTGAGTCCACCACTATTTTTTATCAGTCTAGAGGAATCGCCCATTTACTCTCCTTCTTCTAGAAGTTTGTTGAAATCTCTGTTTTTGGTACATCCCCCTCCATTTCTCTTTATCATACTATGAGTTTATTCTTTCTTTTACCTCTAACTTCTCTTTTAGTGGGGCCTCAGGCAAGGCAGAAGGCATGCCCATGGTCAACAATTTCTACCATAACTCTTATTTTAAATGTCACTCTTTTCTTCTATTCTCTTACTTTACTTCCTCACTGGCAGTCCCCCCACCCTCTCCGAATGCCCTGCTCCAGCCCTGGTCTGTGGGATTCCTGTACCCCCATTCTTCTCCTCTAGCTTCCTGATTCTTTATTACTGAAGCTCAAAATAATCATTCTTGCAATATAAAGCCTTCCTCTGAGAGTGGGTAGAAGTATTCAGAGGAAGAAACTAAGAATTCAGCATCAAGCCAGAAAACAGAAATGCTGATAACTTTCATATATTACTAATTTTCACCCTGTAATGCCTGTTTTCTTTTCTGCTCTCCCTCACTAGTTTATCCTTCGAAGAGATATTTAAACTTGTGCACAATTGTGAACTTGGAACACTGAAGATATTCAATACCCTTAGAAAAAGAAAATGAATTATAGTATCCACAATAATTTTATACAAATTTATACACTTATGAACTTAAATCTTGGAGGTCAAGCAATTGGCATGAAGGAACACAGATTATATATGGCAGACCCAGGCCACTGAATAGCTAAGAGGAACATAGAAAGCTCTCAAGAGGCTTTTTTGAAGCTTTTTAGTGTATAGAACTTGAAGTAGATTGAAGATTTCAAAATATGAAGGTACTCCCTTTGACTCCTATAGTGTTAAGCTTTCAGTCAACAGAATAAAAGGACTAGACATACTATGTATAGGACTATAAGGCTGAGTGAGTAGGTGACTGAGAAGATTTGTAGCCTTTATTCTGAAGGTCTAAAACAATATGCAGAAAATCCACAGTATATCCAGCCACAGTGAGGCTGCAGAGTTAACTTAAAAGAACTCTGGACCCTTCAGCCTACAGTCAAAAGAAGCAATCACTTTCCTCCTATGTATTAGACAATACATGCCTTGTTTCTACCTACTCTGCACACTCAAGAAGCTTCACACTGGGAGTGAATGAATGAGACTTTCTGCAGTGAACCTCCCTGTTTAGCATTCCAGAAGCACTCAGTACTATGGTGTGCTACCTTATGGGTAGAGTGAAGAGGTAGAGGGTGAAATTATAATCACAAACCTCATAGCAGCAGGCATTTCATCAACAGTTGCAGGCACGCCCTTTTCATGAAGCAATACATCCTCTCAAACACAGATAAAAATATGATGTCTTTGTCTTACAAAAGTTACAACTCTGTTTATCAAATTTAATACAGATCAGATAAAGTCACTGGCAATATAGCTAGGTAATGCCTATTAGGTGTCTACTTGAGAACATTTTGGCCTTTCCATTTAGAAATAGTTTTTTAAAAAATAGTTGATTCCTCTTTCAGTACAATCATTGGTTAATCAAATTTAATTTTTGTGTTGGCTGTAGTTAACCACAGTGTAAGGTGAAACACTTCCTGAAATGACATTTACTATATATCTAATTTGTACCATTCATGGTACATATAAGTATAAATATGGGGACTCTGTGATGAAGTGGTACTGAGCTTGTTTTCTCTAGCCAAGAAGATTAACATAAAGCATCTCCCTTAGATAAAAATCTAGTCATTTAGGTTAAATTGTCCTGGAGGTTTAGGTTTAAGAATATCTAAAATCTGTTTCATAAACAGTATTTTGCTTATAGTTATATCACCCATGTCTTATAATATGTTCTTTTTACCTTTTATCAGTTCAGCAAAGTCCTTTAAGTCTCATTAGAGACAAAAATCTAGTGATTATTCCTAACCTGTTTTTTTCACTAAATTATTTCCAACAAGTCACACAGCAATACTTACACATCAGAGAGCCAACAATGAAAAAAATGTACATGTTCAAAAAACACTATCTAAAATATATAAACAAATCTAATAACTCAACAAGAAAACAAATAACCTGATTAAAAAATTGAGAAAAGACCTTAATAGTCACTTCATCCAAGAAGATATACAGGTTGCAAATAAGCATATGAAAAGATGCTCAACATCATATGTCATCAGGGAAATACAAAATAAAACAATGAGCTACCACAGCACACTAAGTTCCAGAACATTGACAACACCAGATTCTGGCAAGAATGTGAAGCAACTCTTATTCATTGCCAATGAGAATGCAAAATGGTACAGTCATTTTGGAAGGCAGTTTGGTGGTTTCTTGCAAGACTAAACATACTCTTACTATACAATCTCCCAGTCACACTCCTTGTTATTTACTCAAAGGAGCTGAAACATGTTCACACAAAAACCTGCACATGGATGTTTACAGCAGCTTTACACATAATTGCCGAAACTTGGAAGGCAGTCAAGATGTCCTCCAGTAGGTGACTGGATAAATAGACTATGGGATAGCCAGACAATGGAATATTATTCAGCACTAAAAAGAAATGAGCTATCAAGCCATGAAAACACATAGAGAAACCTTAAATGCATATTAGTAAGTGAAAGAAGCCAATCTGAAAAGGCTATATATTGTATGATTACAACTAACTAACATTCTGGAAAAGGTAAAACTATGGAGACAAAAAAAGATCAGTGATTGCCAGAATTTAATGAGAGAAAAGAATGAATAGATAGAGTACAGTGGATTTTTAGGGCACTGAAAATACTTCGTATGAGACTATTATGGTGGATATATGTCGTTATAAGTTTGTCCTAACCCACAGAAGGTACAACACCAAGCATGAACCCTAATGTAAACTATGGCCTCTGGGTGATAATGATGTGTCAGTGTAGGTTCATCAGTTGTAACAAGACTCATCCATGTTGTTGCATGTATCTGTTGTTAGTTCCTTTTTGTCGCTAAGTAGTTGTATGAATATATCAAAATATGTTTATCCATTCATCAGCTGACAGCATTTGGATTATCTCCAGTATCGGGCTGTAATAAATGAAGCTGCTATAAACATTTGAGTACAAATCTTTGTGGAAAAATGTTTTAATTTTTCTAGGTGTACAACAAGGGGTAGAATTGCTGGGTCATTTGGTAAGTATATGTTTAAGATTTTAATTAACTGTCCAATTTCTGCAAGTGGCTGCATCATTTTATACTTCCACTAGCAACATATGAGAGTTTTAGGTGTCTCATATCCTGGTCAACAGTTGGTGTCATCAGCCCCTTTAATGTTAATTATTTATGCAGTGGCATCTCATTGTGGGTTTAAATCTACCATTTTGCTATTTGTTTTTCATTTGTTCCAATTTTTTTGTTCTCTTTCTCCCTCTGTTTCTGCCTTCTTTTAAATTTATTGATTTATTATTATTTGTGATATATTTCGATATACTTCAAATCACCTCTGCTCAAGGCCAATGGCTTATGACTAGAGACTTCATTCAGTCTATGGGAACTCAGTTTACTTCATGATCCATCACCCTAAAATAAAGCTGAGAATTTGATCACACTTAGTTAACTTAAAGAAGAGATGCTTTGATTAAGAGAAATTTGATAAAGGGAAGAGTAAGGATCAGTGGAGTAGGGGTCAGGGAAAGATAGATGTTAAAACAGACCTCCTGGAAATTCAGCTGTTTTAAAGACTCTTACATAATCTTGAAGCTGTCTCCCATTAAGAAAACCAATTAGGCAGAAAAGAAAGAAAACCAATTTAAAATTAGTTTCAAGTATATTCTCCATTTATATGATAAGTTTTATTAAGGATAGGTGAAAAGAAATAATCTTTAAATAAAGTAAAATACCTAGATAAGAAATACTGTCCTAAATCTTCATAGAATATAGTGTAAATCAGGGATTAAATTTAGAGCATTTACGAGTTGACCAGGAGGCACAACAGCAGAAACACACATTTCAATCTGAAAAAGAGAGGTAGTTGGAGACATGGTCTTTCTTTCTACTGAGATGGATAGATTTATGTTTGGGGAAAGATTAATTAAAGGTTTGAAAGAGAAACTGATGAAGCATAGAAAATGAAAAAAGTAAGAAAGGAAACTGAGTCTGCTGAAGGACAGGGAATCTGTGATTTCCACAAAGCTGGAGTGAGTTTTCCAACACTGATCGTAACACGTCTATAGCTACCTTTCTAAATAGCTCAACTGTAGTCATGTTTATAAATAAAATCATTATTTAGAGAATAATATGGAGAAGTTAAATGGCCATATTTATATTCTTACAGGGTGGGAAATTGTGTTATTTTATCTGGAGGTTTATAGCAAACAGATCAAAGAAATTAAGTCACAGAGATTGGAAAATTTCCTGTCAAGAAAAGGACTCAGCATGAGCAAATTCCTTTCAGATTTACTTTTCACTTCCATTCCCTTCCCTTTCTCCCTCTCCCTTTCTCCCCACCCCCCAATCCATTCTTTTTCCTTTTTGTTTTTTTTTTTAAAGAAACTCTGTATCGGTCCTTAGTAATATGCAATTGAAGATAAATTTAAATCAGTTAAATTTAATCAAAATATGGGCATCTCATATGTGTTAAAATAAACTAATCTCTGTAAAACAGTCAATCATTTTTCTGCTTTCACTTCTTGATAGACTACCTGGAGATATGTAAATTATGGATTCCATCTGGTTTATTACCATTGGGGATGCTTGAATGTTTATTTTTTGAAGACAGGTATCAATAAAGCTAAGTTACTTTCCAGAAAAGCTGCAAAGTAAGGTTATAAACCTGAAGTGTAATCCTCCTCCTCCAGATGCCATCCCAGACACAAAAATTTATAGACAGAAACATACTACCTTTTAAAGTCTGCTTAAGTGATCAGCTGAGGGGAAAAATTACCAAGCTACAGGTGTAATCAATTACTCTAAAATAGTCATTCTGAATGGCGAAGAAAAGTGGAGTGCATTATAATTTTTTTCTGTATTTGTCTCTCTTTTTTTTCTTACTAGTAGTGGGGAGGTGAAGGTAAGTCTGATTATGTTGCTTCCATATAAAGTATTTTTCCTTAGTCTGAGGTAGGATTGATTGTGAAGTGTTTTTCTTTTTATACTTATTTTCTTTACCTATTACTCTTGCTCTCATCATCTGACATGAAGCTTATCTGCTTAAATATATCATTTCTAAACTAAATGGAAAATGATAAAGAAAAATCTTTTAAAAAATCCTTTGAAGTTTACATTTCTAAATTAGCCCACAAAAGCATTATGGGTAAAACTCAAATCCTGCTCATTTTCCAAGGCATATGACATCTCTCTGCTCTAATAAGATAATGTACCTTTTGTGAATTAATAGTTTATCAATTGCTTATTGAATTAATGGATTATAAATATAATTTATAACCTACTAGAAATTGGAAATATTGAAATGTGCAAATAATCATCTTTGTTAGTATGTTTAAGGCCTATCCATCATTTCTACACTTCCAGGCCATACCAATAACCAAGTTTGTGCCAGGCAGTGGTCTAGGCGCAACAGACTCTAAGTATGGCTACTAATGAGGACAAAATAGATAGTGTTCCTTGTAAAACATGCAAAATTGTCAGATGTGCCACGATAATCTAGAGAAAAAAGTAAATCCTAGCACTTGTGCCAAAGCCTCTAAAATTTCCCAGTTAGTAGTAGCAATTTTTTAGGACTTTATTCTTGGATATTAAGTTCCTATTCTTGGGTAGTCACCACATCTGGTGTTTCCTTGAACTATGGAGTCATCTTAATTGACTGACCTCTTAGGAAAAAAATCCCAACATAGCCAAGGTAAGAAAAAGCAAATGCATATTTATACTCATTTTGTGTAAATGCATATTTATACTCATAGTGTAAAAGCCCCGAGATTTAGAAACAAATGGATGTAGGCTACACTCTCAGTCTCTGCCCAGTTACCACCAGTGTGGTCCTGAGAAAGTCTATGAACTCCTGTGGGTCTCAGAATTCTCATCTGCAAAATGAGATTGTTGCAGGAGTGTTAAATAAGATAAGATATGCAGAGCACCTGTATAGAAGATCTCAAGAAATGATAGCTCTCTCCTTCTATTCCATTTACATTTTTGACCGCCAGGTAAAAAGGACTCTCAGTCTTCACCTCTTGTCTCTGAAAGCATCTGGCAGATAGGAGGTGCTCACTAAATGTGAGCTCCTTGTCAAGTCTTTATGTGCCTCATCAGACTGCAGGTGTCAACTGGAGCATAACCCCTCTCATGTATTACCTCATTCATCCACACAGCAACTGTGAAGCACACTGATTTCAGTTGCCCCATTCCTCACTCCAGAAGCAATGAGTTGGGCTGAATGAATAGTGGAGCGCATAAGTGTCAGCAGATCTGGTTTAAATAGCACCCATTTCTGGGGTAGATAAGCTTGAAAGAACTGATGCAGATATACATATTAGGATGAAATTTCAGAATATGTGCTCTCCTGTTTTTTGATTAAACTTCTTTTTTGACCAAAACTAGAGAGTCACCATTATAATTGTGAGTGAAAGTAGGGCTCATAAAAGTGATTTTCTTTTAATTTTTCAAGGCCAAACTTGAATAAATTTGGGTATTACACTTTCAGCAGTAATAAAGCTAAGATTAATACGAAGGAATGTAATTTTGCATCTCTCATTCAGAAAATTTATATACTGTGTAACTCTATAAAGTTAAGCATTACTAGCCTCTCATACTCAGCTTTATTTGAGTTATTCATCAATGGATATGTGAATAAGAGTCTATTTAAGCATACTGTTGGAAATAACATTTAAAGGAAATAATATTTCTGGAACTATTAAACCAATGTATTTTTCATTTATCATAAATCAACTTCTCTATGACTCCCCACCCATCAAATGAGCAATATTCATTAATTTGGGGTGTTGTTGGATATTTCCTAGAACAAATAAGTCATTATTCAACTTTGAGTTTCAAGATTAAATTATTCCTAAGGTCACAGCTCTATGATAATCTTGAGAACCAAGTTTTGCTGGGAGGAATATGTTTTCTAATTTCCAAAATCTTCTTTTCACATTGCAGAAGCATAATAAAGGGGTCAGAGAATGAATGTTTTTACTCTTAGCCTCAGTGCACAGAAAAGGAAGGCGATCAGGGAAGGCTTTGAAATACAGGAAGAGGAAACTCTTCTTGTGTAGAAAAGACTCTGTGTGCTCTTGAGGAGATGAAGTTAGGGTATCTCTACGTGGGTCCCTGAGACGGGAGTCAGATGGTTCCACCGCCCAGGACCAAGATGGAGAAAGAAGGAATGAGATAGTAGGACATGAAAAAGAGTAGCAGCACATACCTCCTTCTCATTTTGGCTATAGCCTGAGAATGCCACTGAACTGGCCACAGTAGAGCAGACACAGTATTGACCTATTTAGGCAGAGGTAGCATGCACATGCCTGCTTCCATGTGGCATGGAAGGGATTTAGACCTAACTGAATCTCTTGGAGAGGAAGAGGGTGTAGGGAGGATGGGGGATTTGGTAGGTAGTTAAGAATTAAGAAGCAACTTGCCTTCCAGGGGAGAAGAACTAGGGGTAGACAGCAGCTGGAAGATAGATGAAACATGCATTGAGTCTCAGGGGTGCAGCCATTCAAACACACAACAAAGTGCCACACCCCATTCTGAAGCCAGTGAGAGCCAACATGAGTCCAGACACTTCCCCTCCTACCTGAACTTTATCTTGTGTCAAGAAGCCTCTCAGAGAGATGGAGAAAGATGAGGGAACATGCCCTGAAAGACCAAGCACCCTCCCCACAAGAAAAAGTGTTTTACATTTTTGAAAACAGAGTAATCTTGAATGGGCTATTTTGTGGAAGAGGTTGTTTAGCGTTTACTACTGAAAGGAAATGGGGGCTATTGAGCAAAATGAGATAAGTCATATAAATTAATTAATTTCCTGCATATCTGAGTTGTACCCTTTGTTACTCTTTGGAGACCAATTGAGAAATTCAAGCTCAAGACTTGAACTATATGAATTAGCAATTAGAAATAGCATTTGCCTACTCATATTACAAGGTTAACAGAGAATCAGAATTTTTAAAAATAGAAAAGAGTCTTCAATTAACTCTATACAATGCAACTGAGTATTGTTCAATGCATTCATTTAAAATGTGTCTATGTGCATTGTGTGTGTTGTGACTCCTGTGTTTTGAAGCTTCAATTCAGAGGGATCAAATTAAATTCAACATTTATTTTGTCCAAAAGAGCCTAGAGGCAAGAATAAGCAGAAATCCAGAGAAACATAATCAGCCTACCATCTAGAGCCCCAAGTAGCAAGTTAGGCTAGGGTTAATTTATATTCTACAGTGTGAGAGCTCTAGCAAGAGAGTCCTTGAAACAAATCTGGCAAAACAAATATATATATCTGTTTCAAATCCAACACTATTAATCTAAGATGAACATTTTTTAAAATTCAATAGATCTTGATTAAATGTACAGAACACCTCAAAAGCGACCCATTAAAACTAGTGACTTGAATGTTCCCCAAAACAGACCCTGAGATAAGGATCTGAACTGGAGGGGAGTGGTAAAGGGAGACAGGGAATGGAAAAAACTTAATATTGAGTAAGATAATGTACAGCTGACTACTGTGGGTAACTGAGGCTCAATCTCACTGGGAACCTCTGACGGAAGAGATTATTCCTCAGACTTATGCTAGCTGGTATTATTTTCTAACTGCCTTTCTCATCAGCTGAAGGATGCTCCTGGGGGTATCAGCTGAATCTAGCACTGTGCCCTGTCCCATGCAGTGCCAAGTGTGCCATAGAAAGCCCTCTAAAGGAAAGGAAAAAGTACATGCAGGAGGAAGCCAGCAGTGTGCACAGGAGAGCTAACAGTGTTAATTAGGCATTGAGGAACCTTAAGAGTGGAAAAGAGTGAATCAGTCATTTCTGGAAAGAGCAGAAAACGTCTGTGTTTTTAAATGAAGATGAACACTGGGAAGCACCAGTGTTCTGGTAGAGCCGACACAACATGTGACTTTTTTGTATATAACCTTAGCAGAGTAAATTTGTTTAGTTTGTAGATTTAAGCTACCATTTGTCTAATCATTCTTTGACACACTACTCAACTGAGTAGATCCATGGAATTGCAAAAGACGAAAAAGATTTTTGAAACATTTTCCACTGGAATCCAAAGTTAACTATGAAAATTAATCCTTCTCTGAATATCTCTAATAAGATGAGGTTCAAAGTAGACCAGTTACATTTAAAAAATAATAAGAAAGTAAATTTAAAAACATCTTTGGTTTATTAGGTACTTGAGTTTATGGTACTGGGGAACTAAGTGTTGCATATCTTTAGAATTGAAACTCAAATTTTGGTTATTAATGATCTAAGATAAGACATAGCTCTCCCCTCAAATCACTTAGATTAAATATACAACTATGGTTGAACAACAGTTAAAGAAGACTGCTTAATTATTTCCATGGTGGGCAATCTATTTGTAATAAGATGTTCATGAGAATATCTTGAGGGGAAAAGGGTGCATGTGTGTGTATGTGTATGTGATCCTTTTGAAAAATGAGCTTCCATACTGACATCTGGTCACAACATTATCTCTGGGGTCAAAATAGCTGTGCTTAACTTATTTCAAAGCTAGAGTAAAAGTAAGGTCAAAAATTTACAAAAGAGAATATTTTAGATGGTGTCAGTGGAAAGAAGAATAAGAGGCAAAATCTGAAGAGATACCCAAGGAACATGCCTTCATGCCTTTCCCTGTAGACTGACCCAGACATTTAGGAGACAATGAGAACCAAACTGATTAAACATGATTAAACCCTTAGTTTCTAGAAAAGTTCTAGACTCTCTCCTAAAAATACATGTACAGTTCCTTGTTTGAGAAGTAGATACTAGAAGGGAACTAGATACTAGAAGGGAACAATCTAGAAAAAAATCTGGATCAATCAAGTGCCTTAATAACATATGCTGGATCAATCAAGTGTCTTAATAAATTTGCTTATAACAATCAGTTTAAAAACTTTGGCTAGTAAACATCTATAAACATTATAGACTTCTTCTAATGCAGATAGATTTAAAAATATTTGAGTATTTTTTTAGAAACCTACATTATTTAGAAAGATAATTTTATAAAATAAAACAGTAAGTACATCTCAAAAACTGCCTTGAATATTGTCATATCTCTCCAAAACAGGGTTTTAGCATATATTAACAAATATATAAAGCAATTAACAAGGCCTAAGGAAATTAGCATGCAGGTAAATAGAAGGAGGGAAGAGAAAGGCCCTGAGGACCAGAATGATTTTCTCAGTGAGAGAAGCATATAGAGGTGAAATTTATGGTACAGAGAGCATGGCGGTGACTCCCACTACTCCTGTCAAGTTATAATAACAAGCACATCCAAAGGCTGTTCTACACTTAAAATAAAAACATTTAAATTAGTAGGAGTTATTTTTAAAGTAATAAATTTAATGTTTGAACTAATAAGTTATTTGTCCTACATAAAAAGAAACTAGTTTAGTAATCATTAATAGTCACTAAAATGAAATGATGCCAATAACATATATGAAAATCAATATTCATATAGAAGAAATTTGAGGAAAAATTTTACTAGCAACTTCTAAGCAAGTAAAAAGGCCATTTACCAAGTTTTAATTCATAAGTATGCCTGAATCACATGCTACCATTTAGTAATTAACTATTTGCCAGTAGCAAACAGCCTACCTATTCTAAGTTTTAGGTTACCAGTAAATGATTGCTATACCATTAGACTAAATGCTTTTTTTTTTTTTTTTTTTTTTTTTTTTTAAGGAAAGCATTTATCACAGTATTTGACAGTATTTGACAGGCAGTAGATATCTAAAAATATTACTTTTACTTAAGCAAGCCTGTTCACATTTCTTTAATAAGTATAAAAAAGATGTATAAAAAGATATAAAGATATGATATATTGGATTCCATTTTTCATGAAATGGAGTTGCTACTATTTTTTTTCAACTTTAGGTAGATGAAGTAAGTCCACTAGGCTTCAAAGTTTTAACTTATGGGACCTCTTGAGAAAAACCGTTTTATCTAGACTTGCCATATCAAACATTATATTATCTAGAAATACACAAGAGTGTATTGTTATTCCTACTTAATGTAATGCTTTGACTGAAACTTCTATATTAATATTTTCAGAATATCTGGCTTTAAAAATAGACAACTAACAGTCCTTCTCAGTGTTGTGGACTATTTGATACCCCTCAAATCTATAACAACAGTTTGGGAGGTATTATGACTCTTATCCATTCAAAATGAGCCTCAATATAAAAGATATTTACTGAAAAGATTCCCATTTATACATTGCCTAGTAATGTTAGTTTAAATTAAGCCTCTAGGATAAAGTGCTAAATATGAAAGACAGGGAGAGTTTCTGTCTGCAGAAATTTTCAATTATATTGGTAGGACATATTATGAACAGATAAACAAAACAAGAACACAAGAAAATTAGAGATAGCAGTGATGTGATATATGCTACTGATGGTTGGAGTAGAGTATACAATTCAAAAAATTTCTCGGGTTAAAATCATGATCAATGGTATCACTATAAACTTAAAGGATTTAATGAAATAATAAAACAATTCTGAGAAATTACTGAAAAAATAAGAAAAGATAAAACAGTAACTGGCAGAGCTGGAGAAATGAATAAAATGAACTGAAGGCCTCACTGGAATAAATAATTATGAAAGTAAAGTGAGATTCATAGTAGATAGACTGTAAAAAGTGAACAAAAAAATTCAAATCAGAAGTTCAATATTATTAGATAATATGATAGATATGGAATAACCAACGCACATAAAATTGAAGTCCTCTAAGAGGGTAACTGAATTGACAAATAATTTAGAAATCAAAGAATATATCAATAAAAATTTCCATAAATAAAAGAATAGTTGAATATATGGGTTAAAATGATTTATTTTGTCCCAGGAAGATCAACACAAAAAATCGACATTGAAAATTATATGAGTAAAATTACTAAACTTCAAAAATAAATAAGAAACTTTCTAGATGTACAGGAAACAAAATTAGGTTATTTATCAGGGCAAAAAAAAAAAAAAAAAAAGACCAACTAGAAGTTTCAGACCGATTCAAAGCTAGATGAATTGGGAGGCTTCTGGTAAAGGTGGTAGAGTACATAAACGCTGTGCTTGCTTCTTCTCACAGCCACATCAAAATTACAACTAAACTACAGAATAGCCATCATTGGTAATCACCTGAAATCTAGCTAAAGAGAAGTCCTACAAATGGAAACACAGGAGAGGCCACCTCGAAACTGGTAGGAGGAGTACTGCTGTGAAACAAGCTGCTTCCACACCTGTGTGTGGCGGTTGAGAATTAGGAGAAATATCTCAGCTGTGGAGGTCCCCCCTGGAAGCAAGGGTTCCTGGCCCCACACTAGGCTTCCTAGCTCAGGGTTCCAGTGCTGGGAATAAAAAGCCCCATAACTTCTGGGTGTGAAAACCAGTGGAGATTGTGGCTGAGTGAGACAAAGGGCAGCTGGAGTCACAGACTTTCCTTTTGGGGCCCACGCATGGACTTATTTGGTGACGAGCTCATTTGCTCTGAGCTCCAATGCTGGGGCAGCAGCTTGAAAGGTGCCAAGGACATACGGGGAGGAACTGACTTATCTGATTAAGGGCGAGGGCTGAAGGGGCAGCTTTCTCCCAGAAAAAAGAAGTGCTGGCAGAGGCCACTGTTCCTTTATTGAGCCCTCCTGCACCCAGCTTGCAGACCTAGGCAGCTGCCATAGCTCTCTTCATCAAAATAGCTAACACTGGTTGTCCTGCCTAGGTGATTCCTTGAGACCCCGCCCTTCCCAACTTGTGGGCCCACCCAAACCACTTCCACTGGATTTTCCATAAAAATGGCCTGTCTTGGCTCATGCTGCTGACTTTCCTAAAATCTCTCAAAGGTTCACAAACTCCAAGCAAGCAGTATCCGGCGTCAGCATGCCCCGTACCTCTTGCTGAGCAGCCCCAAGCCCGACACCAGCGGCAGCTGGCTTCAGTTTGTAGCTTGGCCCCTTGAGGCACTTCCAAGCCGAGTGTGGGTGGCAGCCATCTGTGAGTTGCTTGGTTGCTCATGTCAGGTAGCCCTGGGCAGGGCACAGGCTGCAGCTGAACTTGGTCTGTGGCAGGGCTCCTCCCAGGAGGCCCTGGTCTACATACCTAGTGGCCCACTTCCTTCTAAGCCAGAGCACCACCTAGGGTCACATCTGAGGATGACACACCCAAAAGGAAAACAGTGCAGGCACCAGAGCCCTGTTAAGGTGAATCCAGTTCTGTAGGGTCAGCTCCTGCACAACAGCTCCTCCACTGTAGTTATGGCCAGTCATCACAACCAATCATCCCTTCCACCGACAAGTAAACAGCAATCAAGTTTCAGCTACAACAGGAAGGCACATACAACTCAAACAAGGGACATACCTGGAGCATTTGGCTCAGGTGACAAGGGAAGACTCTGTCACTGGGATCCATAGCACACCTACTACATAAGGCTACTCTACTAAGACCAGGAGACATAGCAGCCCTACCTAATACAAAGAAAAAAAACACAAGTAGGCAGCCCAAATAGGAAGAAAAGAAACATGTCTTATATGAAAGAACAGAACAAAACTCCAGAAAAAGAACTAAACAGAATGGAGACAAGCAATCTGCCAGATATAGAGTTCAAAACACTGGTGATAAAGATGCTCTATGAACTTAGGGGAAGAGTAAATGAACTCAGTGATAACTTTAACAAAGAGATAGAAAACATAAAAGTGGAGATAGAAAACAAAAAAGAACCAGTCAGAAATAAAGAATACAATAACTGAAATGAAGAATACATTAGAGGGAACAGGAATGAATAATAGATTAGATAAAGAGGAAGACTGAATCAGTGATTTAGAAGATAAGGTAGCAGAAAATGCCTAATCAGAACAGCAACAAGAAAAAAGAATAAACAAACAAACAAACAAACAAAAAACGAGGGTTGTTTAAGGGGCTTCTGGGAAACATCAAATGTACCAACATTTGCATTATAGGGACACCAGAAAGAGAAGAGAGAGCAAGAAATTGAAAACCTATTTGAAGAGATAATGACTGACAACTTCGCTAACCTTGTGGGAAATAGATCTAAAAGCCTAGGAAGTGCAGAGAGTCCCAAACAAAATGAATCCAAAGAGGTCTACTCCAAGACACATCATAATTAAAATGCCAAAGGTTAAAGACAAAGAAAGAATCTTCAAAGCAGCAAGAGAAAAGCAGTTAGTTACCTACAAGAGAGGGTAATGTGCTGAGTAGATTAAGTCAGAGAAAGACATGTGTCATATGTGGAACGTAGAGAACAGTATAAACAAACAACAGAAATAAGCTCATAGAAACAGAGAGCATTTTGATGGTTGTCAGATGGGAGGAGGGGCTTGAGAGATGGGTGAAGAGGGGAGGGAATTAAGAGGTAGAAATTAGTCAGTTACAAAATAGTCATTGGGATGTAAAGTATAGCATGGATGTAGTCAATAGTATTATAATAACTATGTATGGTGTCAGATGGGTACTGGATTTATCAGGGTGATCACTTCATAAGTTATATAAATGTCTAATCACTGTGTTGTACACCTGAAACTAATATAATATTGTATGTCAACTATAAATAAAAAAATAAGAATATACAAATTATTTTTTAAAAGCTATATGACTTGGAGAAACACCTACAAATCCTTAGAGAACAAAAGAAGGAGGGGCGATCCAATAATTTCATATTTAGCCAATCTTTCTTTTATGTATAAGTACAACATTTAAGAAATCAAGAATATAATTCCCTGAGGCTCTCTTGAAAAAATTAGTAGGGTATTTGCTTCCATGAAGATCACTAGGTAAATAGCCACATTTTGTCTCTATGGCTTCCCAATTTTTAATATTTTATTCTTACTACTTTCTATTATTTTATCACCACTTAAGTAACTAGGAATGAAGTCATTCTTACTGTTTTTTGAAAGAAGCATTCCATGTCTCTGTTAACTAAAAGATAAATGTAAAAACTATAGCAAAAATAAATCCATTTATAAAACAACTGTGATCATAATTCAGAAGAGAAGAAACTTTTAAACAATATTATTGTTACTTATAAATAACATAACTAGCAAATGTGGAAAAGAGAAAAAAGGGAAAACTGACAATGTGGCAAGTAGGTTGATTTCTTTTATAGAAATGTCAATAGATTTTATGCTGATAAATCAAGTAATAGAGTATCGATCAAGATAGACTAGACTACGTTAACACACAAGAACAACTTATCTCCAAATCTCAATGATTTAACATAATAAAGGTTTATTTCACACTCATGCTAAATGCCCAGCGTAGGTGCATTGTTGTTCTATTCTACATTATCTTCTTCCAACACAGACTGAGAGAGAACGATACCCTGAAACATTCATTTCCAAATTTCATGGCAGAGGAACGGGTCTTGCATGAGCAATGTCACTTCTACTCACAACTCTTTGGCCAGAATTCATCACAGGAATTCACCTAAACACAAGATTATCAGGAAAGGCAATCCTATCTCATGCCCAGAATGAGAGAATTTGAATATATGGCAAAGAGCACTGATTGTTACCATATCAAGATATAGGTATATTTAAGTGAATTAAAAATAACATCAAAATGACTAAGAAAAAAATAATGAGGAAAAATTAGGAAATAGAGAAAAGAGAGGGAGAAAATCAAGAAGATGGGCGGAAGTGGAAGTATACTCATAGAGGGGAGTTGATAAAAATTAATGAAATAGAGAACTGAGTGTATCATAGATCTCTGCTGTCCAATAAGGAAGCCACTAGCCACATGCATGTATTTAAATTCAAATTTAAATTAATTAAAGTGAATTAATACTAAAAATTCAGTTTCTAGCTTGATATCCAAAATGTTGTTAATAGCTATGCACTGAACAGTACAGATGTAGAACATTTAGGTAGTCTTAGAAATTTGCATTTCATACTGCTGCTATCAATGTTTGTTGCTAAATAAAAAAACATAAAAAATTATTATTACACCTTTAAATGATGTGGATGAAAAGACACATACAAAAATCAGTAAAAACAGCATCATATTAAAAGAGAAATAAAAAAAATAGAATTATAATGTAAACTATGATAACAAAACTAAGAACAAAGGTGTATGTTATACTAACAAATTTGACTAACAAAAATAAAAAGCTCAGGTAAGATAATGTAAATAAAAGAAATAAAAATTGCTTATGTTTTTGAATGGTTAGTATGGACTAGGCAACTAATAACCATGTGTTATACATTTCATGTAATTATCATAACAAGTTATGAGGTAGGTAATTTTTATGGGCTGTATTGTGTCCCCCACCCCAAATTTATACATTGAATTCCTAACCCTCAATACCTACTAACTGATTGTATTTGGAGAAAGGGTCTTTAAAGAGGTAATTAAGTTAAAACGATGCCATTAGGGCAGGGGCCTAATCCAATATGACTAGTGTCTTTATAAGAGACAGAGATGCCATGAGCATGTGTACACAGAGGGATGACCACATGAGGAGGCAGCAAGAGGGCAGCCATTTACAAGCCAAGAAGAGAGGCCTCAGAGAATCCGGCCCTGCTGGCATCTTGATCTTGGACTTCAGCTTCCAGAGCCATGGGAAAATAATTTTCTATTGTTTAAGCCACCCAGTCTGTGATATTTTGTTATGGCAGCTCTAGCTAACATGGTAGTAGTATTATATTATAATACTACTAGTAGTACTATATATTTATTTTATTGTGATAAAACCAAAACACTGAAATGTTAAATAATTTAAAGATTATAAATTTTGAAAGCAGCAGAGGTTAACTGTGAAGCCAGAGAGTCTGATTCTAGATCTTGTCCTCTTAACCCATTTATCAAAACTGGTCATGAATTTGAACATAAAGTAAACTTTGATAATTTTCATGATTAAAATAATTCACATTATGTTCTCTGACCCAGTGGAATTAAGCAAGAAATCAAAAAGATAACTAGAAAATCCTCAACTGCCTGGGAATATAAAAATACACTCTAAATAATTCATTGGTAAGAGAAAGATTTCAAATCCAAAATTTAAAAACACTTTGAACTGAATTATTATGAGGATACCATAAATGAAAACTTGTGGGAGGCAACTAACAGCGTTTAAAGGGAAATGGAAATCTTTTGACACATGTATTAACAAAGAAAAAGGGTTTGAAAAAGGGTTTTAAAAAAGATTATCTTAACTTCCACTTCAATACAGTATAGCAAATCTAAAAATAGGAGAAGAAATAACCAAGAAGAGCTAAACTCAACAACATAGAAAATCATGTTACAATAGAGAAAATCGACAAAACCAGAAGCTGGTTATTTAACTGATAATAAAATTGAAAAATACATAGCAAGATTGATCAAGAAAAAAAGAGATAATTTTACTCAAGATCATAAAAGGATTCTACAAAATGGACAAATGTCCCCACCCCCCCAAAAAACTTAGCCAAATTTATTAAAAAAAGAATATCTGAAAAATGTCTGTTATTAAATGAATTAAATCCATTATTGAAAACCTTTCCCAAAAGAAAACCTAAGACCCAGATGGTTTTACTGGTGAAATCTCCCAAACTTTTAAGGAAGAAATAACACTAAATAGACACAAGCTCTCCCAGAGAATAGAATAAACTTTTCCCAACAATTTTTATGAGGCCAAGATAACCTTGATTTAAAAACATAAGTATTTTGCCAGAAAGGAAAATTAAAGACCAGTTCTTTCCATAAACTTAGATGCAAAAATCTTGAACACAATTTTAGCAAAACAAATATAGAAATATGTCAAAAAGATAATATATCTTGAAAAATAGACTGTGTTTCAGTAATGTTAAGTGTGGGTTAACATACCCCTAAATTAATGAACATACCCCTAAATCAATGCATTTCCCTCATATTATTTCCTCTCAAACAAAATCTTTACTTCTGACTTTTGTAATGCTGATATCTGAAGATATGTCATGATCCTTGGGAATAAGATAGTCATGTTTAAAAAAAAGTGCTGTGTTTTTCACCAGAAATAGAAGTTTGAGGACTTCATCACTAAATACCTGTTGTGTGTTTACATTGGTGACTCCATTTTTCTAAAGCCTTGGACATTTTCCATGCAGGTAAACGTTTTTGCCCCTTCCCTAAATGGTGTCTCTTCTGAACCTTCCTTTGACAACACAAAACCAGAAGATATTAGATTAAAGGTCAATAAATTTAATGATTGTGAGCTTTGATAACTATACAAAAATCTGTCTGTCCACCTACCTACTTACATACCATCTACCCTATATGAAATAGACCCAAGCAAGCACAAGGTTTAAAAAATAACAATCGATAAAGTAAATATTTGATTTAGGAACCTGGGGAAATAAGGATGCAGAGAAAAACATAAGACCTGCCTTCAAAAAACAGCATGATGGGAGAGATGGTGATATAAATAGATTAATAGATTATTAATAAATTTATTAACATGATGAGTGCTGTGATATGGATGCACCGAGGAGGAATTCCCCTGTCCAAGAGGAAAGGAAAAGCAAAGCAATTAAATCTCTTTGATAAATATTTCAGTTAAAATGACAGAATTACTAAATTAACAAAGGACACAGAACAGAGGACCCTCACTAGCATTCTAAACTTCAAGTAAAATTTCAGGTGAAAAAAATGTGTTTGCAAGAATGAACCACTTTTAGTACAACATTCATCACTATTAGAAGTTTGTTATAAGATACTTTTATAATTTTCAGATTTCCAAAAAAAAGAGGTAAAGTTTCTACAAATCTAATTACATAAACATTCCTACCATAGTGTCAGATATTGAGCTAGATATTTAATGTAATTCTGATATATAAGCTGATCTTCACAATGACCCTGAAAACTAGATATCAATGTAACATTCTTAAAGGTAGGGAAACTGAGGTTCAGTGGATTTAAGTTTGTTGCTCAAGGTTAAACAGCTAGCAATTGGCAGAAGGAGAACTCCGAATTAGGCCTGTTTGTAGCCCACATCTTCTCCTTTTTATACTACATCACGTTGTTGCCTGCAGTTCCTCGGCACAGACACACACATCATTCTCGACAGAAACGACTACATTGGTGACGTACCAGTAAAAGAAAAGTTGAAAGATGAAGGCAAGTGAATGAAACAATCCTGGATCCCTCAGATAATGCCTACATGTGCAGAAAGCTGGCCCCATTAAAGAGTTAAAATACATGGCCTTGGTGAAGTCAATTAAAAGGGGCTGTATGAATCAAGTGCAGTTGGATTTGGAGGAAGGTATGTTTATGATTCTGTACACCTTAGTGTGTGTGTGTGTGACTAATGTTGATTTGAGGCTTTATAGAGTAAAAAGTGCTGACAAACAAGTGAATAGCTTTATTAATGTACTGTAAAAGGATAAATGAAGCTTGAGAGACTTTGTTTGCCCTAGACTCAGCACACTGGGAAAGCTGGCAAAGGTAAATACCTCCTCGGGATGATCCATCGTACCTCCCGCTCAGTTTTTCACTTGTAATCTTCCCTTTAGATTTCCTAGAGGTATTAATTCTCCATGCTCACAATTTAAAAACACTTTATCTCACTTTGACACATCTCAAAATACTTGGCTAAGTTATTATATTCATTTATCTACCCCACAAGCCCTCTCCACTCATCCCTTATTCAAAGTTAGCTCTTCTGAAAGGTGGACCCAACAGGTGTCCTTCTTGGGACTTTTGGAGAAAAATGCATGAGAAACGTGTGTACTGGAGGAGGAACAAACCGATACTGTCACAGTGGGATTCATGAGCCCACCCCACTCCCCAACATCGTGCTACCTCGAAGCTTCTTCGTAACAAGAGAAATCCATTTCCATATTCTTAGAGTTTTTATTTTTCAAGAGTTTTTCAAAGTGCAAATACCCCAAATTGTTATTAAATAAAATGTATCTGGAAACAGCTAAGAAAAAGGCAAAGACTTAATAGGATCTCTAGAAGGAATTCAAAGGCAGCCCACACATTTTCCTGGGCGGATGATAAATGTCCTCTTAGGCTTCTAAAGTCCTGTCGGTAAACTTTTCCAACTACTTCGGATCCCAGGTCAGACTTTCCTTTTCTTGGGAATAAACTTGTTCCTCCAGACCAGTCCTCACTGATAGGAACTGCTCCAGGGAGAGGCAGATGCACACTGAAATCACACATGGGTAAAGAAACGGTGAAAATTCATCCAGCTGTTCTATTTAGGACCTCCCGGCATCTGGAGGGAGCATGTTTTGGCAAGTAGGGAAACATTCGGGTGTCAGCGCTGCTCCCACTCTCACCAGGAGCAGTGGCGCAGCTCACACAGAAACTGCACAGCCAGACGTGGGGACCACTAGGGTCGCTGTCTCGCTTTGCAAAAATGATTCGCAGGCTCTGACTGGGCTTTGTACAACTGTATTAATTAACTAAAATTCTAATCTTTCAGGTTAAATTCTAGGTGTGCATTTCTGAAAACTTAACATATGATATGTCCCTACAAGACAACTTGAAATTCACTGAAGAAATGAATGTTTCTTTTTTTGCTGTTATTTTATAAGCATTTTTGGTATCATCTGCCTTCTGCTGCACACTTTGTACTTTTCATACCAACACACACACACACACACACACACACATTGTTGTTATTTTATAAGCATTTTTGGTTTCATCTGCCTTCTGCTGAACACTTTGTACTTTTCATACCAACACACACACACCCACGCACACACATACACACACACACACAAAACTAGACATACCTACACCTACTTACCTGGCCACACACACACCCATATGCACAACCACAGCCACACACACATGCATACCTGCACCTACTTACCTGGCCACACGCACACCCATATGCACAACCACAGCCACACACACATGTACCCAGATACATTCACCCAGCCACACACTAGTACACACACATAACCACATGCACCCCCAAAATACACCATACATTCTCACACCCCTACAGTCACCCACTCCCCTAGTCACTCACACACACCTGCACCTCCCATGCCCATAAAAATATCTACACATACATATACATAGCCACATACAAATTCTTCCTCCAATCACTGATGCCTCTTCACAGATGCTGCACAACCACACACCAAACTCCTCATAGTACACGTTTCTTTTCTAACAAAGCTGCTTTCTCCTAAAACACTTGTGCCTGAGAAACAGATCTATGAAAGTCCTCTATAGTTTTCCGACTTTTAATCTTCCCTTATAGGTCAGTTTTTATTTGTTCAACCAAGTAATTTGAGTGCCTTTGGAAACCTCTGAAAATAGTAAACAGTATCTAAAAATGTTCCAAAAATTAAACATCCACCAGTCAATTTCACCTAAATATCACAATATTGACCAACCAATCTGTTTAGAAATTGTATCACTATTCAGAATAACTTTGCTGAGGTATGAAGGAGGCTAATAAATGATCTTCCTTTTTTCCCTGCAGATATAAGCCACTTGAGAGCCCAAATGTTAGGCAGAGTTTAATGTAGATGGAACTGGATTGGAGGAGGTAGCTTTGGAGAACAAAGAGCTTCGTAAACATCCTTGTCCAGAATTAGATACTCTCCAGCCAGTCACCAGCAGCACTGAACAATGGCAGTTCCTCCCCGACACAACCAAGAGCACACCTGATCTCTCTACAGAGAGACACACCTCAAGGAGAAAAGATATAGGTCAAGCATGCCTGTTCCTTGTCCTGAACTCACTGACAAGGGTAGTCCATTCTCCTCTCATGAGGAGAAGCGAAGGGCACAAAAGGAAGGATGTGTCTGCACATGGCAAGTGACATTGGGAGTGGGGAGTAAGTGTTTCCTCCTAACACTCTCAGCTTTTCTTTCCTCTTTACCCTTCAGGCTTAACCAGTGAGCTGATGCATACCAGGGGTAGGAACACCCTGCTCCATGGAGGAGACCAACAGGCGATTAAAACCACCTACCCTCACTTTCCTAAGATCATTTGACCATTTGTTCATCTTCCTTGGACCACAGTTGAACACTGTAAATTCTACTCTCAGAAGACACCGAAGTGTGCTAGAACCACATATTAATTAAATCAACCGCAGAGTTACTTAGGAATTAATGCTGAAAATTTGTTCTATTCAATTTCCTATCTCAAATTATTTCCAGTCTTATTGTCCAATATAGCTCGTCAGCCTGAATTCTTTCACTGCTCAACTTTAGCCAGAGGAGTTCCGGATGACTACACAGTCAGAAATCCCTCCAATAGCTGACGCCTGACATCGTCCCCTGGTGTGAGTTGTCCTTTCAGTGCCCTAGATCCTAAATTAGGTTACATCAATCTTCTCATGTGTATGACTTTTCGAGGAGCCCAATGAGTCAACAAAACACAAAAAATCCTCAACAATGGCAAAACAGCCACTAATTTAACAAAACAAACAAACAAACAAACAAACAAACCAATCCCTAGCATTTAATAAATCGTCCCAGGCAGAATTATGTTCTCAGAATCTGGTTATTCTTTTTAGCCAAAGATTATAGCGGAAACTCAGTGGCTTCTGAGAAAAAGAAGGTAGATGGACATTTTAGTTCCAGCTCCGTCAGTTTACAGGTAAGTATGACCCAGAGTTCACAAAATTCAATTAAGAAAACCTTCCATTTAAACAATTACATATGGCAATACTTAGCTACCTAATATGGAAAGAAAATTCACTTATGCATACTGTGCCCTTACTTGGAAACAAGCATTTTAGACACATTACCTTCTTGAAAAATTTAGAAAATTGCAATCATGGCTGTCCCAGTCATCAAATCTTATTTATGATGTCTTTCTTATTTAACAGATATATACAATAAGCAGAACTAGTAAGACATAATTAGGAGACAAGTTTAGTTTTGTGTCCCAATATTAGTGTAAAATTTGTTCAGTGGGGCTCGTTCTTATCCTGTTCTTAAGCTCAGACAGATCCTATGGTTTTTAAGGTCACTTTTAGGTACTAGAAAGTATTGGGATTACTTTAAGTGGCAAGATTTCAATTTGGAAATTGAAATGTCCAATGCAACATAAGGTTTCTAGTGTGATTCAGGGTTAAGTGTCCCCTCCTCCAGCTGGAGCCTTTGGCAGATAGGAAGCAGTAGAAGGGAGGTCCAAGCCTCTCCTCCCTACTCTATCCTATGATTTGTACCCTTCCTCCCTTAACTTGGTAATTGTAGTTTCTCCAAGTTAAAAACATAAGATAGGTGCGGTGGCAAATGGGCAGGGAATATCCCTCCTGACTGGCATTATGGGAAGGTAGCTTTACTTAGTAGGCATTAAAGTTGATGTTTTCTTTCTGGGGACTGTGCTTTGGGTACTTGGAGAACTTCCCCACTGCTGGTAGTCTCTTGTTTGCAAATCTTTTGACATGGGTGAATGCATTCTTCTCTGGTGGCCTCTTACTCCCTTCCCAGCCCTTAGGAATCTAGAAGAACAGTTTGAACTTCTCTGCTCAGACTTATTTGCCCCTGTCTGATCAGGCATGTGACCAGCTTTCTATGATGTGTCTCCATCCCCTAGGCACATGACTAATGTCTTGTGAAAGGGAACGCTAGTGCTTTCAGGTTCATTTTATATTCAGGACACATGGAATCAGCTACCTGCTACTGGGAATCCATTTTTCATTAATTCGATCTCTGCCTCTGATCTTATGACTCTCAAATTAAAACCTCAGAGCTTTTGTCTAAACTGAAAATGCATCTTTCTGCTGGACATCACACCACAATAAAGCTGCTGCCCTATACTGCTCTGATCTACATTCCCTGCCTCAGAATCTCCATCAAGTATGTGTACATCAAACTCTATCACCTCCAGAGATAGCCATTAGTGCCACTGTGGATACTGTGAGAATGTGTCATCTGGAGACCTCCAATTGACCAAAGGCCTGAACTGCTGTGCTCTGAATTCCACAGTTGCACCTGCACATTGTTTGGGCTGTTCCCAACCAACAATGGAGCATGACAAAAATACTAGGAAGGTTTGTTCCTCAGAAACACAGGGTTCTTTGGACAACTGACTAAAACCAAGATTCCCTGTAAGCCTTGGGAGCTTTCCTAGGCCTCTTACTCAGGTAAAGCCTTGCATTACAGTCTGATGGTTCTCTCAGCCTCCCTTCCTATTTTCTCTCACAGCTATTTGCCCAAATAAAATTCTTGCATGTTTAATCCCATCCTGGGCTCTGCTTCTCAGGAGATCTGATGAACAAGCCTCTCACTGACACCCCTCTCCCATCTTCCTTTCCTTTGAACCACCTGTAAGACTCAACTTGAAACCAGTTCCCTAGTGCTTATGGCTAGTCTGGTCAATGAACTGTGAGAAGTGACATCTGTCACCTCCAGACTAGAACATTTACTTGCAGGTGCAAGACCCACCAGCACTGTCTTACCCTCTGCCACAGCAACTGGCAACTTTCCAGACAGTGGCTGATCTATCAGCCTGAGTCCCCAGAATGAAGAAGATGTGGATCAGAAATTCCAGCCAGACCAAAATGGACATGTAGCAACAGCAAGAAATAAATGTTTGCTATTTTAATCGACTGAGATTTGAAAGTTAATATTAATGCGACATAATCTAGGTCGCCTTGATTGATAAGCTCCTATTCTCTAAGTATCTTTCTCCTCCAGTGTTCCCTATCTTGATAAAAGCCACTCCCAGTCTGTGATTTTTGTTACATTTCTTTCCCCTTGTCTCTCACCAACCACTAAATTCTATTGATTTGTTCTCCAAAATGGTTTCAATAACTGTGTGCTCTCTTTTTAATTTCCAAAGTAGCTCTCACTGTGATTCTCATCATCTATTGTCAACTATAAAACTATAACCATATCTGGTCTCTGACCCTCCATTCATTTATTTGTGCAGCTAATCTTTCTTTCGGCACATTATCATACCTTGCATGCAATGGGCATTAAGACATTGAACTACTTAGAACTTTCAGGGTTTTGTTACTGATTAAAAATCTAAATTCCTCGGTAAAGCTTTCAATACTATATTCCCAAACTAACTTTTCAATCGTATTTCATACTCAAATATACAATCTCCTATATTTTAGGCAGCTCCTTCAATGGAGGATTCAGTTTTTAGGAAAATAGTGATCACAATCTCATTTAAAAAAATTGTATAAATGCTAAGATGTACAAACCCTCCCACAGACTATGTATGGGACTGAAAAGATCCAGCCAGGCATAGAAAGAAGTCTTTGAGGTTCTGTCCTTCAAGACTCAGGCCACATGAGAAGATAACTTCGCTTTTTAAATTATGTTATAAAGCAGCGATGGAGGATCTCTAAATTAGTCATCCAAGGCTCTTCCATCTTGAATTATCACAGCTACACTTATTTTCTTCACAAGAACTCCAAAATGGGGATATTCTAAAATATCTTCCTTCGTTTTGTTTATGAGATTTTCTCGAACCATATGATAACAACTCATTATCAACGACAGAGAACCAAGACCCCATCTCTTCTCATTCGGTCGCTCAGCATATATTTAATAAGCACCTAATGCATACAAGGGACAACGTCTTTTCATATTTGAACCCCAAGAAAATAGCATCCTGCGCAGAATGGCCAATAAATAAAAGCTAGTTATTGCTAAGTTTCGGGAACACAAGATTAATTACTTATGGCCCTTGTCCACAATGACCTTCAAATCTTTGGGAGAGACAGTGAAATAAGCACTAAATGGAAATACAAGGATTGTGCTGTGAGGACCTGGAGCATGAAAAAATTCATTCTAATTGTGTTAAACCACAAAGGTTTAAAAGAAAATGTTTCATTTGAGCAATGCCTTCCTTCTTCACTGTAGAGAGAAAAGCATTGCAGAATGAGAAATCAGAATAGCCAGTATAAAGAGATACAGAATTATCCGAAATGATTGGGAAAGCAGAGAATACAACTGAATGCTCAATCAGAATACAGAATGAAGTAACAGAATATTTGGCTAGAGAGGTAACTTGCATTCATATGATAAAGAGCCTTGAATATCAAAATAAAAGCTTTGAACTTAATTTTTTAGGCAGCTGAGTGAATATTATACTAAAATATTATGACCTAATACATTTTAGAAAAATCATTCTGATGGCAGTATCCAGGATTAAGAATTTTTTAAAAGTTATGTCATAGGAAGCTCAATTTCCCTAATGAAATTTGTTCATTGCTCATTTTCATAGTGTATCTTAATATTACACTGTTCTCCCCCAGAAGGTTTCTGAATGGCATTAAAGGAATGAGTAGATAAGTTCCTTTTTATCATATAGTCCTGTTTAGCATTCAATCTTGTTGCCTTTGAGTAAAATATTTTCATATAAGTTTATAATAGCTAAGTGATCTTACATCTATTCAATAGGTTTATGAGTTATTAAAATGATTAAGAACTAAGAAACCATAAAATTATTCTGATGGATTAAACAATTAAAGGATGATGGTTATTGCTCTATCAACGTTTTTCTCATTGATCTGTCATTCCTCCCATCTCTTTTGGGTTGAGTACAAGTGTCCTCTATTCTTGGCAGTCTTGGTCTCTTGCTTCACTGTGATGAGCCCAGGTATTCACAAGGCTATTTTCATGCTTTTCCAGATTAATATCCTGTGGCACAGAAGTGAAGAACGTCCCTTTCTGATTTTAGTTATTCAGCAAGAGTTAATTATTGAAGAATTGCTTTCTGCTCCAAAGGTCAAAAGCTGAAATTGCCCTACTTTGATGCCTCCCAGCTATAGGAGACGGTGGGTATTCAAATTTGGCTTTAGTATGAAGCTGGTATGGTTTTAGGAAAGTATAATATATGTTTTGCTATGTAGAAACTGAAATACTACAAATAATCTCAGAAGCTACATTTTTTTGTTCAACATATCCACAGACAGAGAAAAGAGAAGGCTAGCAGGTAAAAGTAATTTCTTGTAGTTTCCTAGCAGTAGAAATCATAAATCACAGGAAACATTAATTATGCTTCAGCTCCATGAGCATATGGGTCGGACTCCACAAAGACACAATGAACCAAAAACCTCAAATGCCATCAGTGTTTTCCACCCTAATGACCTGTCTAATAGGTAAGTATAATGTCAAAAAGACCATACCATTTTATAGGAACCATGTATGATCCTATGGAGAAAGTAGCATAAAGGAATTCAAAGCCTCTCAATCAAAGTGGCATTTAGCTTAGCAGACAGGTTAAGGGAGAGTAATTAGTTGTAATCATCTGCAACAGACATGTACTGGGATGGAAGAAATTCTGGCAACATTTTAGTGAAAGACACACCAATAATGGCTGTTTCAATGTCTCTTCTTCTAACAGAACAAGACTTTCATTTTAATACCACGTATACGTATTATAATCACATGAAATTTTTCTCTGTGTATTTAAATGAAAGCATTCCTTAGCCATGCTATTTGAATTCCTGGAAATTATAGAATAAAATACACAACTTTATACCAACAAGTTAGAAAAACCTAAAAAAATCACACATTTTGTCGAACAAACTATAAGAAGAAATAAACAAATCTATAGTCACAATGAAATATTTCTCACTCTTGAAGATAAAGTATTCTATTCTCAGTGACTGATTAGAAAAAAATTAAGAATGTAGAAAACCTGAATACAATAAACAAAGTCGATTCATTGCAGCATTATTTACAATAGCCAAGATATGGAAGCAACCTAAGTGTCCACGGATAGATGACTGGATAAAGACGTGCTACGTATACACAACAGAATATTACTCAGCCATAAAAAGAATAAAATCTTGCCATTTTGACAACATAGATGAACATAGAGGGTATTATACTAAGTGATATAAGCCAGACAAAGACAAATAACATATGATTTCACTTACATGTGTAATCGAAAAAATAAAATAAGTGAACAATCAAAACAGAAACGAACTCATAGATACAGAGAACATTTTGATGACTGTCAGATTGGGGATGGGGTTAAGGGATGGGTGAAAAAAGAGAAAGGATTAATATGTATGAATTGCCAATTATAAAAATAATCATGGGGATGGAAAGTACAGCATAGGGAACATAGTCAATAATATTGTAATACTATGCATGGTGCCAGATGAGTACTAGACTTATTGAGGTGATCACTTTATAAGGTATATAAATGTCTAATCACTAAGTTGTAACCCAAAACAAATATAATATTGTATGTCAACTGTAATTGAAAAATAAAAAATTATTAAAAACATTAAAAAATGGATTGAGTGGATATATATAGAATTTTGTAAACAGAAAGAGTAAACATTTCTTTCCAAGCACATATAGAATGTTTAGAAAAAATACAATATGGCAGGTCAAAAGGCATATCTCAACAAATTTGAAAAGACTGAAATCATACATATGTTCTTTGACCAAAGTTCAATTAAACCAGGAATCAAAAGATAAACAAAAATGTATTTTAAAAGAAAGTAAAGAAAAAGTCTGTATATTTAGAAATTAAGAAGTAGACTTAAAAATGCATGAGTCAAAGAATGAAAATGAAAAAATATTTTGAACAAAATGGTATAATAACAATCTTAAAAATCAAAACATAGGGAATGTCTATTTAGGTCCTCTGCCCATTTTTAAACTGAATTGTTTGTTTTTTGGTGTTAAATTGTATGAATTTTTTATAAATTTTGGATATTAATCCTTTATCAGATATATCATTGGCAGACATTTTCTCCCAATCGGCAGGTTGTCTTTTCATTTTGTTGATGGTTTCCTTTGCTGTGCAAAACCTTTTTAAGTTGATATAGTCCCATTTGTTTATTTTTTCTTTTGTTTCCCTTGCCCAAGGATAATATCAGCTAAAATATTACTAAGAGTAATGTCAGAGAGTTTACTGCTTATGTTTACCTCTAGGAGTTTTATGGTTTTGGGTATTGCATTTAAATTTTTAATTAATTTTGAGCTTATTCTTGTATATGGTGTAAGAAGGTGGTCTAGTTTCATTTTTTGTATGTATCTATCCAATTTTCCCAACACCATTTATTGAATGGACTGTCTTTTTACTCCATTGTATATTCTTGCCTCCTTTGTCACAGATTAATTGACCATATAGGTAAGAGTTTATTTCTGGGCTCTCTAGTCTGTTCCGATGATCTATGTGTCTATTTTTATGCCAGTACCATGCTGTCTCGATTACTAAAGTCTTATAGTATAGTTCGATTTCGGGTAGCATGATACTTCTCACTTTGTTCTTTTTTCTGAAGATTACTTTGGCTATTTGAAATCTTTTGTGGTTCCACGTAAATTTTAGGATTATCTGTTGTACTGAGTGAAAAATGTCATTGGTATTTTGATAGGAATTGCATTGAATCTATAGATTGCTTTGGGTAGCATGGGCATTTTAACGATGTTAATTCTTCCTACTCATGAGACATGTGAAAAGATGCTTAACATCACTAATAATCAGAGAAATGCAAATTAAAACAATGAAATACCTCACACTTGTCAGAATTGCTATCATCAATAAATCAATAAACATGTTATTGAGGATGTAGAGAAAAGGGAACTCTCCTACATTGTTGGTGAGGTTGCAAATTGGTGCAGCCACTATGGAAAACAGTATGGAGGTTCCTCAAAGAATTAAAAATAAAACTACCTTATGGCTCAGCAATTCCATTTCTGGGTATTTATCTGAAAAACTCCAAAACACCAATTCAAAAGGATACATGCACCCCTTTGTTCATTGCAGCATTATTTATAATAGCCAAGATATGGAAGCAACCTAAGTGCTCATCAGTAAATGAATAGATACAGGAGAAGTGGTACATATGTACAATGGAATGTTACATGGTGAAAGGATTAAATACAATTGGTAGTTACAAAATAGTCACAAGGATGTAAAGTACAGCATAGGGAATGGAAATAAGTCGGACAGAAAAATACAAATACTATATGATTCCACTTATATGTGAAATCTAAAGAACAAAATAAATGAACAAACAAAACGAAAACAGACTCATAGATACAGAAGACAAACTGATGGTTGTCAGACGGGAGGGGAAGTGGTGAACTGGATGAAGAAGGTGAAAGGATTAAATACAATTGTTAGTTACAAAATCGTCACAAGGATGTAAAGTACAGCACAGGGATGTAAAAAGTACAGTTGATAATATTGTAATAACTATGTGTAGTGTCAGGTGGGTACTAGACTAATCAGGGATCACTTTGTAAATTATATAAATGTCTAACCACTATGCTATACATCTGAAACTAGTATAAAATAATACCGAATATCGACTACAATTGTAAAGATAAAAATAAAAAAATGAAAAAAAAAGAAGATGCAGATAAAGCAAAAAATTTACACAGTGACATGCATATTAGAAAAGGAATAAAACTCAAACTCAGTGAACTAAGCATCTATTTTAACACAATGAAAAAGAAACAGAATGTTAAATCTTGATAAAGGACAAGGAATAAAATAATAAGTAAGATTAATAAAATATAAAAATAAAAATAGAGTTAGATAAAGCTAAAATTGGTTCTTTGATAGGACTAATAAAAGTGGTAAGTCCTTGTTTAGACCAATATGAAAAAAAAGGTATAACTGATAATTAGATGTCCCTACCAGCCAATTCTAACAAACTTTTAAAGTAGAAATAATGTCAATCTTAAAAATACTTTTTGAGAGAATAGAAAAGTATTTAGGATCTCAACCTATTTTATAAGATCAGCATAAAGGAAATTGAAATCTCAAGGCCAATTTCATTCCTGAATGTAAATGAAAAAATTGAATTAAAAAATAAATGAAAAGATTAATTCATGACTGTACTTGACAAATTTTGCTGTTCTTCCACATCTGCTCTACTTCGTACAATGAGAGAATAACCTACAAGTACTGTATCAATGAATTTTTCTTCTTTCATCTAGGTTTGGCCAATGGGAAGCATTAGTCAGAGATTAAAAGAAAAGAGACTAGGAATTCCTCCAATTCCTGTCAGATATTCCTCTCCACTCAGCTCTCTTTCTTCTGGTTCTATTAACCATTCTCAACTCTCGTGCCTGCAAGCCAGGGGATACTAAAAAGGCTCCACATTTTACTTCTTGTGGCTTTTTTATTTTCTGGTCCATATCTTTTAATGCCTCCTTATCTTCAAAATACCCTATTTCATTGGGTCTTTGCTTTCCTGCCAGGACCCATGACAAAGTAGGGTTTATTTAAAGAATTCAAGGCTGACTAACTGCCCTAAAGTCAATCAGTGTATTCATACATATTACCAGAATCAAGGAAAGATATCATTAATATTATCTCAGTAGATGCAGAAAAAAAAATTCTC
>NW_006443124.1:12337246-12347720 GCF_000325575.1 Pteropus alecto
ATATATATATATATACATATATATATACACATATATGTATATATATATACACATATATATGTGTATATATATATATATATATAATAAAGTAAAAAATGAAGGAAACTTCTTTGTTCAAGTAAAAGAAAGCTATTAAAAGATCAGTAGAAAACACCATTCAAAATAGTAAACATCAAAAGTTTTCCCTGAGATTGGGAATGAGACAAGAATGCCCAGTGTCATCATCGTTCATCATCGCACTGGCAGTCTCACTTAGTTTAGTGAGGCATGAAAAAAAAATGTAAAAGGATTAGAAAGGAAGAGATCACAGTGGCAATGAGGGAGAAGAACACTTTGGTTGAACTAATTTCTCTACTGTATGACCGACTGACTCTGAGAACCCTCTATTCCATCCCTCTCCCTTTGGTTTATTAACCAAAGAGCACAACTCTATGAGGTAGACAGTTTCACACTGGACACTCTGGACTGGGCCAATGAATCTAAAAATTATACCAACCACAAAGAAACTTCAAAGAGCCCACATACTGAAGACAGGTGAAACATAGGCTATGCCTTTCCCCAGGTGCTCTCACCATGTACTCACAGCAAAGATGAGTCGATAGTAGTCAGAACCTACATTCATGGCAAAGCCTTCAGAGATCCTCATGTAAACCAAAGAAATGCTTCCTGCCTTTCCAAACTGCAGTCTTGAATTTCTTAAGAATTTTCAGATATTCAGAAAAAAAACCCAAAAGCCTGGTGGGAGTCAAGGGGATTGAAACTGCCAAACCCAAATTATAAGAAAATTAACATCACAATTAAATAGACATAGTATAGATAGACAGAATAAAACTTTAAATAAATATAATTAATATCTTCAAAGAGTCTTTCTTATCTATAGTAAAAGAAACATGCTTCTCTCAAATAAACCTTGGTGCTTAAAGATTAAATATAAATAGATATAATTCTCAGTAATGCATATTTAAGATATGATCTATTTCATATAGTTTAAAAACATATATATATAAAATATCGAATATATATAGATATACACACATGCATATAGATTTATAAATGAATGCTGAAATTTAAAAGCACAGAATAATGAGCTGAAACTAAGAAAAAACCTAGACAAAGTATAAATTAGTGAGATAGTAGATTGGACAAAATCAAACAGTTCAAAATGGTAAAGAAAAGGAAAATATGCACAAAAGATGACTGGCATAAATATGTACAAACATGCCCATGTGTCATTGTTGTAATAGTGAAAAATTGAAAATGTTCTAAATGCTCTTTATTTGTTCAATGGTTAAATAATTTATGATGCATCCATATTTATTAAATAGTGCATCCTAATATCTATTAAATATTATATATATTGCATACCTTATATTAAAAAATGGTTTTCTATTTTTATTAATTACTACATATATCACAAGCGTTTCATTTACTTGTAACAATTATAAGTAAGCAGTAGCTTAAGAAAATTAGGGTTTTCATTGTTCCAACTTTATTGAAGTCTGATTGCCAAATAAAAATTGTATATATTTAAGGTGTATATTATGATGCTTTGATATAATTATGAAAGATTGTGAAATTTTGATAAATACATTGTGAAATGATTACCAGAATCAAGCTAATCAGCATATCCATCACTTTCACAGAACACTTGGGTTGACTCCTTTAGCGAATTTCAAGTTTATGACACCTTAACTCTAGCCATCATTCTATATTATAGGTCTTTAGAACTCATTTTTCTTATAACTTTAAGTCTGTTCCCTTTGAACAATATCTCCCCTTTCCCCCACCCCCCAACCTCTGGTAAACTCCATTCTACTTTGTTACTCTGAGTTCAACTTTTTTAGATTTCACTTATAAGTAAGACATTGCAGTATCTGTCTTTCAGTGTCTGGCTTATTTCAGTTAGGATAATGATCTCCAGGTTCATTTATGTGGTTGCAAATGGCAATATTTCCTTCTTTTTTATAGTTTAATAATACTTCATTGTGGTGTGTGTATTTTCTTTACCCATTCACCCATGGATGGACACTTAGGTTGTTTCCATGTCTCAGTCATGGTAAACCCCACCGCGATGAACATGGAAGTGCGACTCTCTCTTCAGATAGTGATTTTACTCCCTTTGGATAAGGTCCCAAAAGTGAGATTGCTGGGTCATATGGTAGTTCTATTTTTAATTTTTTGAGGAACCTCTATACTGTTTTCCATAGTGGCCGCACCATTTTACATCCCACTAACAGGGCATGAGGGTTCCCTTTTCTCTACATCCTCAATGCTTTTTGATGTTAGTCATCCTAACAGGTATGAGGTGATACTTCAATGTGTTTTTTTGGAAAAACATCTATTCAGGCCCTCTGACCACTTCTTAATTAGACTTTTTTGCTATCAAGTTCCTTACATATTTTAGATACTAACACCTTATCAGATATGTGATTTGCAAATATTTTCTCCCATTTCATAGGGTGCCTGTTCATTTTGCTGATGGTTTCCTTTGCTGCGCAGAAGCTTTTTAGTTTGATGTAGTCCTACTTGTCTTTTTTTTTCTTTGTTGCCTGTGCTTTTGGTGTTAATTCCCGAAACTTGCTGTCAAGACTAATGTCAAGGAGCTTTATCCCTGTTTTTTTTTTTTTTTTCCCAGTTGTTTTATGGTTTCAGGTCTTACGTTTAAATAATTAATCCATTTTGAGTTGATTTCTGTGTATGGTATAAAATATAGATCCATTTTTATTCTTTGAAAACTAAGGGTTTGTATCTGCAAGTATAAGGTTGCAGGCATGATTCAGGAATGTCAGGGGCAATGTGTTGGTGATTCACTTAACCCTTCCTCGTGGCGCAATCATGGCCCTTGCAGTTCCACTCATTACATCCATATATCAGGCATCAAGAAGGAGGAAAAGGACGAAGAAAGCAGGAGCAGCATCTGTACTAAGAAAACAAAACTTTTTCTGAAATTCCTAGTAGATATCTGCCTAAATCTCACTGGCTAGGCTTGTGTCAAATGGCTATGCAAGCTACAAAGGACACTGACAAATTTAATTTTGTTGTTTTAGTTAGGCGCATTGCTGTTCTCAATAAAATTGGGATTCCATTGCAAAGAAAGTGATACTGAATATTAAGTAAAGCAAATACGAAACAGTTGCTACAAACTGTAAAAAAATGATAATGATCTATATGTATTAATACAATATACTGCTGTCACAGAAACATATGCATAACATCATTGCATGTTAAATGAAAAAACTCTCAACCAATATTTTTGCTTTTATGTGTGTTTTGTGTGTATACTCATGAAAATGTATTCACAAAGGTATTACATTTTATTACAATTTTTTGGGGAAAGTAACCAGGGGAAAATACAAAAGAGTACCCTACGAAATATCAAAGTTTGTTATATCTAAGAGAAGAGAGCATGAGTAGGTTTTAAATATTTCCTTGTGCTTTCCTGTATTTTTTCCCATTGTTTTCTACATTTAGCATGTTTATTTTAGTAATCAAGAGAAAAGCAGGGGCATATATAAAGAATGATATTAGCTAAGAGAAGTTTTATATATCTTGGAAAGGTGAGCAGCCAGAATAATTTTAGAGGACAAAATACTCCCTGGTGGAAAATCTGATTATTTCCTTCAGGAGTGTTCCACTTGTTTGCTTGCCTTGTTTCATTTATTTGTCTGTTTTATCAATTCTCAACATCAAAACTACTTTATATTGAAAGTATTTATAAATAGAGATAGGATTTTAAAGACACTTGTTTACTTCCTGTTTTGTTTAATGAATTCATGTTGATTGGCAGTGTGCCAGCTTGATTATCACCTCCCTAGGTGCAAGAAGACAGCACTCTTTTCTGGAGAAAGCCAATATTACCTAAAGCTAATACTTTTTACAACTGTTTTAGGTTAATATTTAAAATCATAGATGGCAGTCTTAACTTTTATCATGTGGGTGTCTGCCTTCTCCATCCCCCCCTTTTTTCCTTTCTTTTAGCCTATAGTTTAATTACCAAAGAAGCAGAGGCCAGATTATGGGATAGAAGATGAAGTCTAATCAATCCATTACCTCCCAAGGCTCACCTTCTAGGATGTATAATTTCTCCAAGCCCCTTCATTTTCAGTGCTGCTTGTTTGCTCTTCAGCTTACTAATGTCTTATTCCTCAATAAATCAGAGACAAGAAAGTATATGAACTGAGGCCATGGGGAGTATATCAAACATTTGATGCCCTGGAGCTGTCATCTAATTCTTGCTATCTCTTTGAGGTGATTTAGCTCAAAGCAGTGGATTTTGGAGGAATTTGATTTCCTTATCTGTGATAATGCCAATTCATATTTATTTCACTGTATTGTTATGAAAAAGTGAAACATTTTAAGTTGAAAGAATTTTGAAATCCTACAGCATATAAATCCAAAAGAAAAAATAATCTTTTTTTCCTAATAATATCTGTCTATAAGATACAGGAGCCAATCCTACTTCTAGAATATAAAAGAATTTTAGTTAATATTTTAAATTCTTTTAACCTATGTCACATTTTAAAGTGTTTCCTATATTCTAGGTCATCAATCTAAAAGATTATCAATTAGAAATATACATTATTGATTCAAGAAAATTACTTTTGTTCCCAATGAGAAGGAGGCTCCTTCTTTCTGTTGACTAGGATCTTGCCTAAACTTCTGAATCTCAGAAGAGGTATTTAACTTTAAGCAGCACATTTCAACAGAAAAAATATTGGTAAGGGGTAAGAGTGAAATAACTAAAAAGTTAGTCCTCTGATTTTTCTGATATCCATTCTTTAAAGGGAAAAAAATGCGGTATTTTTTTCAACATTTCTCTGGAAAAGTAGTTTCCATGACCCAAAGCCTGAAGCAGAGAACATATATGTCTGCCACATTTAACATTTCAGTGAGGCCAAAGACAATAAAATAATGATTTTTATAGGTATGTTATTAGAATTCCCCTTTGTTTTTGAAATTGTGATTAGAAAGCAAATTCAAATCTTATTTTACCAAATTACAAGAACTAATTAATTAACTGATGCTGAAACGTAGCATAATACATGAGGGCTTTTTGAAAAAAATAAGCAATATAAGCTTTAAATCTGTCTTTTAAAATGTCTATATCATCAAAGTGAAATTATATGATCAAGTTATGGTTATCTCCATTGAAAGAAAAAAAATTCCTATTGCAAGATCAGGAGCTCTGCCTCCAGACAGGGCATAACTCTGTTCAGGACTTCCTCTTTTTCCCCAGAAAATGCAAATTTTATGATTCTCTTCTGTATATCTAGGCTTTTCATTTTGAAAGCCATATGTCTTGGGTCTTGCAGTCTAGGATCACACAGCTCTCAGCAGAGCCACTCTACCAAGAAGAATAAAATAAGAAAATTTGGCATTTTAGCTTTTAGTCAAGCACTCATCTCGTGTTCTTTCTTCCAATTGTGTGGCCCAATGTTCACTCTCCTCCCTGACCAAGTATAGTCTTAAAAACTGGGTAATACAGCAAAATATCATTGAAATCTCAGGATGATTTTAATTCCATGATTAACTTCTTCCAGTTGCATTTGCATTTTAATTATCTTTCATTTTTTCCCAAGTACAGGTATGAATTTCAAGTATTAATTTTAGTTAACAGTAACTTGAGCAAGAAGAGTGTTGGAAAAAAAGAGAGAGGCATAAATTTTATGTGCTATACATTATTTATACCATTTACCTCCAAATAAATTATACATATTTATGATGTTTCACTTTCCTCTTACATAAAATAGAATAATAATTCAAGCCTTTTTCACAGAATTTTATAATAAATGACCAATATGTTAAAAAATTCAGGAATCAGAAACTTTTGTGTTTCCTTTTTGTATCCCTCCCATGTTAATGATTTTTTGCTTTTTATCGCATTTCCCCTTTCTAGCTAAGGTTCTGCTTTCCACTCTTAAATTATCTTTAATAAATGAAGTGTCAAATCAAACTTTTGCATCCGAATTGCACATAGCCCTCCTAAAGCAAGAAAAACAAGAGAAATAAACAAGATTCATGAATAACACACCCACATTATTCCAACATCTTTCATGGTTCTTTTAAATATAATTCATTAACTCAGTGCCAAGACAGCATCTTTTTGTTCTTCTCTGCTTTATATAGATACTCTGTCAAATGTTTGAATTCCTGTTTTTGTATTATTAAAAAGAAAAGTAAAAGGAAATCATTGTGTAGAAAAATTGACATGTTCGTAAAAGTAAATGGTAAAATCAGATTGAGAGGAAAGATTCTTCATGAAGAGACACACTCACTATAAGTGAAAGAGTTCTGTCAAATTTCTCATTATTTCATCTCTATTTATTTATTAAAGATTAAAAATAAAAACTTTTGATGTGTATGGAAAATGCTAAGGTGAGAATGTACAGTTTTATTTCTGACTCTTGACTTCAGTAATGTAGAAATGAGGTGTTTATTTCATGCAGAATCTAAAGAAATATTGTAGGGTGGATTAGAGAAACTTTTGAAACAGATAAAGGACAGTAATGAGAAAAACATCCTTTCAGAGTGTGTGTGTGGTATGTGTGGTGTTGTGTGTGTGTGTGTGTGTGTGTGTGTGTATGTGATTTAAATGTTATGGTGAGTAAAGGCAATACAGTGTAGAGATTAACAGCACAGGCTCTAAGATCAGATAGTCTGGATTGAGTTCCAATTCTCTCACCTCCCAGCTGTCATAGAGCAAATTATTTAACATCTGTAGGGCTCAAGTTTTTAATCTGTAAAATGAGTATATTAATAGGCACTAACTGTGTGTGTGTGTACGTGATTTAAATGTTATGGTGAGTAAAGGCAATACAGTGTAGAGATTAACAGCACAGGCTCTAAGATCAGATAGTCTGGATTGAGTTCCAATTCTCTCACCTCCCAGCTGTCATAGAGCAAATTATTTAACATCTGTAGGGCTCAAGTTTTTAATCTGTAAAATGAGTATATTAATAGGCACTAACTGGTAGAGTAATGCATCAGCAGTTAGTCTTGGTTTTGTCGTTTCATTAACTATTTTCTAGAAAAAGAATCTTCGAATATAAAATAATAATTTAAATATATCCAGCATAACAAGGGAGATTTTTTGTTTCTTAACAACAATGAAAGCTTTTCTAATATCTTTGTTACATCAAGCCTCACAAAATGTTCCTCCTTGGCACGGATAACTTCCCCTCCAATTTTGCGGAGGAAAACAAGCCATCGAAAAGAAATTTCATCGTCTTCCCACCACCAAATTTAGCAACTTTCCTTCATTAACACTTATATTTTCATTTTCCATCCTGTATCAACAAAAGATATGTCTTTCCCTCTTCTCTAGCTATACAACTGCCAAGATCATTTTACTGTATTTAGGCTAATTCAACCCAAATTCATATTAAGTCTAGACTTTTTCCCTAAGCTCCAGATTCACATCCAAGAGCATATGTGAAATCTCCACTGGAATATCTCAGAGATCCCTCAATGTTCACATATCTAAGAAGAAACCTTGAAATGCTCTCCCACGGCAGCCTGGCCTTCCGGTGTCCTCCGTCATCATCCTGGTGTCTCAAGCCAGGAAAATGAATGACTGTCACTGATTCCTTTCTTTTCCTTGGCTCTTACCAGCAAGTTCTGTTGATTTTATATCTTAAACATCTCTGTAATTCATATTAATAAAAATTTAAAAGAGAATTTTCACCATGTTAATTCAACCTTTTAAACGTTGTTTTGGTTTTTCAGTTAAAGATGATAGAGAAAGGCTCTTTTTATCCCAACCCCACGAAACCCACTAAAAACAACCAAAAGAATACACAGAGAAAAAGTCTTGATTTACAATTATATGATAAAACATAAGTTATGTCTGCCATACTGGGGAATCTAGACCAAAACAAGGGAGAACATTAATAATAGCACAAATAGGCTTAAGTTGTGAACAAGAAACATTTGTTTAAAAGCAAATGATTTGGTCCTAAATGAGCAACAAGATCTGGAAGGAGGGGAAGGCCAACAAAATTCACAAGGATTATAAGCTGGGCAGGGACACAGGGAAAGCGGAACAGAATGAATGATTATGTCCAGATTATAACCTGGACTGTTCATGGATGAACAAAATGGGGTGAAGGCAAGAGGAGAGACAGCTATTACCTACCACCAGATCTCACAACAGAATTGTGACACAAAAGCACTTGATATGTCTGAAAGACTGCTAGGACACTGAAAGCTGAGATCAGTGGTGTCTCAAGGCAGATGAAATCACAGGGTTTTTAAGATGAGAAACCTAAATCTATAGTGTTCCAACTCACATCACTTCCACCTCCGCCCAGTTCTCTAACTATATTCTTCAAATAATTTAATCCATTAAGAGCAGAAGAACAAAGAAATTTTAAAATATGTATAGACTCTCCAAAAAAAGTTGGGAGGAAAAACGAAAAGCTGGCAGGTAAAGAAAACTTTGCAAGAACAATTTCCCAATAGATCAAGAGTTCAGGCAGATAATTCTTTGTGGTCTCAAATAAATTTTAGACAACATTACCTTTCATAAAAGAAAAACTCACAAAAGAGATAAATGAGTTGCTAAGGCAGCAGAAGAAAAAAAGTGAGCTAGTTGAATATAATAATAAAATTAGAAAAAGAGAAAAGATATATTAAAAACAACTAAAATAGGATTAAGATGACTTAAACCACATTCAGATACATGTTGACAGCCAAGATGAAATTATAAAGACTAATGGAAAAAAATAAATTTATTGATATGATTATGGAGAAGATAGAATGAAGACCACACAGCGATCTATTACATATATAATTAGTATTTGTGAGGCAGAATTTAAAATGAATGGAACCGTTTTCTTTGGAAACATGGCAGAGTGATAGATGGCCTCAGATCTCTCCCCTTGAATCAACAATAAGGTGAACATCTAAAACTCAACAAAAAACACCCAAACTGCACACCAGCACGTCTGAGCGTGAAATCTGTGCATAAGAGGTACCACAGGTCAGAACCCTGGGTGTCGGGTGGTGGACCGGGAGTAATAAAGAAGCTGCCTCTCACAGCCACCGGAGCTCCCTGCAGTAGGAGGAGGAGGGGAGAAGGAGCGGCAAGTTCCCGGAGCAGCCCTGCCTGGGAAAGCTGCAGGACCCAGTCATCAGGGCAGAATGCAGAGAAGTGGGATGGAACTGTGGTGGAACAAAAATTGATTTTTGCCAGCCGGGGTTGCAAAACTGAGGCTGAGCCACAGCCCTCAACCCTCAATCCAGAGAGCATCTCATGCATACCATCCGAGACCAATCACTGCGGAGCTCCAGAGGAATGTGAGCAAAGGCTGCTGAGACTGTCACTGACACTGACAGGACTGAAACTGAGGGCAAGTGTGATTAAATAACTACAAGAAAATTTAAAAAGCATTATTAAGACTTTATATAAAGCAGGGATCCAAGAGGCTTAGACACCACCTACTGGAAACCAAAAGAAAAGTGCCTTCTTTGCAATAGACTAAAGAGAGACCTTTATAGAATAAATTTTCTTTCTGGAAAAACAGTAGCATACACTTCCATTAGTGCCCAGGCACAGAAATAGTCCATTAAGCACCATGAACAACCAAGGTGACAAGGCATCTCAGAAAGAAAGAGAAAAGTCTCCAGAAAATAAGCTTACAGACATAGAAATATGAGACTTAAATGACAGAGAATTCAGGATAGTACTTCTGAAAAAACTCAATGAGATCCAAAACAATTCAAATCAATAATTTCAGGAATTTAAAAAACAACTAGATGAGCAGAGCAAGGAGATTGAAACCCTCAAAAAGAACTAAATAGAACTTCTGGAGATGAACACACTGCAAGAATTGAAAAATGAAATACCAAAAATGAAATAGAGTTAACCAAACGGAGAAAAGAATTAGTGATATGGAAGACAGAAATCTAGAAATAAAACAGAAATAAGAAGAGAAAAAACCAAAGTATGAAAAATAATGAAAGAGAAATTCAAGACCTAGCTGATACCTTCAGGAGAGGAAACATAAGAATAATTGGCATTATCGAAGGCCAGGAAAAGGAACAGGGATAAGAAAGCATTTTCAGATAAATAATTTAGGAGAATTTTCAAAATCTAAGGAATGACCTGGAGTTTGGAATTCAAGAAGTCAACAGAATACCCAATTATCTCAACCCAAAAAGGCTTTCACCAAGACACATTGTATTAAAATTATCAAAAATCAATGACAAAGACAGAATTGTCAAAGCAGCCAGGGAGAAAAAAACAGTAACGTATAAAGGAAAACCCATTAGATTATCATTGGACTTCTCAGTGCAAACCTTACAAGCCAGAAAGGAATGGAATTATATATTTAAACTATTAAGTGAAAGGAACTACCAGCCTAGAATAATGTATCCAGCTAAGCTCTCCTTTAGATATGAAGGAGAAATTAAGACTTTTCCAGACATACAAAAATTGAAGGAATTCTCCACTACGAGGCCTGTACTACAGGAA
>NW_006443124.1:12352153-12364257 GCF_000325575.1 Pteropus alecto
CTTTTTCAAGACTTACCTTACAATATATTTCAGCAAAAATAAAGAGAATTCACAAGGAAAAATTAGGATATTAAAAGCAATGTTGAACAAACAAGCAGTAAAATATAATGTTAATTCTTTTATTTGTAAGGAAGACATAATTGACACTGATTAATTCCGGACGGTGATAGTAGAATACAAGTAGAAATATGTGCATCAATCACCTTTTATTAGGTACTGTTGTGTTACAAACAACTCCAAGCATCTTAGTAGTTTACAAAACAAGTTGTTTTTTTTTTTTCTTACTGTTTTATTTGGTCTACAGATTGCTCTAAGATGGACTTTTACTAAAAGATCTCCAAAATACAATGTTAAATGGACAAGAAAACAAAATATAGAGTATGTATATGTATAGTATGATGAAGAAGTATGTATAACAGTACTGTACTGAAAACAGAGTCTGTTGACTAGCATTATAGTCCACGGTGAGGTAAATACAGAGAACTGAGTGGGAGATGGGAAGCGAAGTGTTTATTATAATCTCTCAGGTTTCAAGCCTGAAATGGAAAATCTACATTAAATAACCCTTCAGAAACCTCCCCCCCCACCCCGAATCCCTTTTACACGTTTTACAAAGTCTGGGCTGTTAAGAAGAGGAGCTAGTTCTGTTTGAGAGAGATGGGCATAGAGGCTGTGTGTTGTCACCAACTGAGGAGGGGCAAGGCTTCAGTCCAGAGTGTGGCAACCCCTTCGACTAGGAGGTGAAGAGATGGAGACTGCAACTTGGCGTTGGTTGGAAAATTTCAGAGTTTCCTGGGTAAAGTCTGAAACCTGTACATGGATGGCAGGGAGCAACCGAAGAAAGACACTGGCCACTCCAGATTGAGAGGTGGCAGTTTTAATAAGCAAGGAATTTACATGTAAGGCTTGTCTTGGGTGGCTGCACAATGAGTAGATGCTGCACTTGCCTGCTAGAATCTTAAAAATTTACACCACTTAAATGTGCACAATCACGTTTGCAGTCCAAATGATCTCAACAACACATTGCTCTCTCAGGGATGCATCCTTGAAACAACTCCTACTGTGGGAATGGCGGGCAGAAACTACATTCCAGGGGAGTGTGTGAGGAGCTCTGATGGCCCAGGTCCAGCTCTTGGGTCAACCGGCAGTCACATCCTCTCAATGACCCCTCCAACACATGGGCCCCTCTGGCTCACGGGAGCTCTGAGCTATCAAGAACTCTGATGGAGATGACAGCTACATGAGTCACTGTGCACTCCAGTGACATTCCCACGGCTGAGGCTGAGAACACGGCTTCCCTGCAGCCTCAGCTGGCCCAGGCACTGTGTAACAGAAGGAGACATGACTTTGTGGTCAACAGAAACAGAAGACCATGCCCCTGAGCTTTTTTATCAACTGAATAAACTCTAGAATTTATTTCCGTATATTGGAGGACTGAAGTCACAATCGTTACTGATCTTGGAGATATAGCCAACCCTTGGCAGGTAGATGTTAAATCAAGATTTAATTTTATTTAGACTAATGCAAAATGTGACATATCTTACACTGCCAGTGTCATGAAAGGATTGGCTGACTTTCTATTTGTTATGCATAGTGCTCAACAAATTAAATTATTAAAGCCTCAAGATTTATGAGATAATCATTATCATTATCACCATTTTATAGATGAGCAAACTGATGCTTAGAGAGCTTTGCCCAAAAATTAGCAGCTAGATTCTGGCAGGGCTAGCACAACTCAACAACTGTCAGATCTATTAGTAACTTTTAGGGAATTGGTATGGTAAGAGTGCGTAAAAATAGTTTCATAATCAGAAAATGGCTTTTGGAAATTAAATAGAAGAAAGAAGGGAAATTAATATTTTAGATGTTTACTGTGTACTAGAAATCCTCCTGTTACTACAAATATCTAGTATACAGTAAACATCTAAAATGTTAATTTCCCTTCTCCCTTCTATTCCTCCTTTCTTTGTTGCTGTATAAACCTAGAAAGAAAAGAGCAACAGAAATTCACATATATTTTGCCATACCATATACTGTAAATGGGACTGAGAAATGAGAGACAAAATTGTCTTATCAGCTCCAGCTTACTCACTTAGGAAAATCAGTTTACCTTACTTTTTATCAGTGAGCAATTCCCAGTTAGTCTTGAATGCATCAGCCTTTGAATAACAGCACTTGTCAAAGTTTCTGGCTTATTGGAGGCATGTATCTAGTGGCTGCAGGTAATTTTCTCATGCTTTAGAAACAGTGAAAACCAATTGGAGAAACATGGGCTTTGGAATTAAACAAAACAGAGCTGCAATCCTAATTTCTCCCCTTACTAGCTATATAACTGCAAATATTATTTGCCTCTTGGGGCTCCAGTTGCTTTATTGTATTTTCATAGAGCGATGTGAGAATAAAGTCAGGTAAAATGAGCAAAGTTCCCTGTAGAATACTCAGTGCAATGTAAGGACTCAGTAAGTGGTTATTATTTTTATTTTAGTTTGCTTTTCTCATCTGCCAGATTGAGATGATATTTCCATTAACTCAAAGAGAAAGAGCTGAGAAATGCTTTTAAAGGATTTTTGGTGCTGCAGAGAAGAATTTCTTGATTAATTAATAAGCGTTTTCTTACGAATCACTCATTGCATTAGACTAGTCTGATGATAAATTCCATAAGGACACATGGGATCTTCCTCCCCTTTGTACAATGGCACTTAGTACAATACTTGCATTGAGTTTATGAATGTTGCTGAACTTAACTATATTTCAGGGTTCCATTTCTCCATAGCTGAAGTCCAAATTTCTCCTACTATGTCACATAGTCCCTCATCTATGATGTACCAAGATGTCTGGAATAGTTCCAGAGACGTTTTTCTGATTTTTCTCATTTAAGCTAATGACATTTTACTAGATTTAAATGTGCTCTGTCTCTAAAAATCTTAAAATCTATTAAATCCTTTTATATTCTAGAGAATCTTTGCATAGACTAAAGAATAAAAATCAAAAAGGAAAGGTTAAAAGCAGGAGGAGGTAGAGGAGCAAGAGAATTACAATAAGGAGATATAGAAAACAAGTTCTTGGAAGAATTATCAGTGAGACATAATTATTATGCATTAACAGCCGACAGCTAGCTTAGTCCAAGGAAGCTGTCTGTATTCTCTAAGTATTTCAGACAATGTGGTATTCATTTATAAATTCTTGACAGCTCTTTAGATAAAGTGTGTATAATAAGTTTGTAGCAATCCATTATCTGCCAGTATGTACTTTAATGTTAGAGTTAGAATATATTTGAAATAATTTCCCCAAGTCCTAAATATTCTTCTCTTCAAATATTTGACCTACATATAAAGATCATTAAAAGGATTAACATGAGTCAAAAGGTTTCCCCTTTCCTTCTTTGATTCTTCTTCTGCCCTATCTGTAGGTCTTTGAACAGTGTTTCTGGCTTGATCAATTGAGTCTATGTAATTGTTTTGAAAAACACATTCAGTCCTCAGGAAGGAACAGCTACCATTATCCTGCCCAAACCAGCATTGTCTGCATATGCCAAGAAACTCTGATGAGGAAATGGTGCAGATCTGGACTAAGAGTTAAGGGAAAGGAACCGGGAAAGCATCCTGGCAGAGACAGCCTAACATATACACTCCATGTTCGATCCTCAAGGTTTTTCAAAGAATCCATAAATAACTGAAATGCTTTCTTGATTTTTGATAAGGTGACCTAGCCAGTCTGCTCAAGGGCAGAGTGTCTAGAGTAGCCTCTTTACTAGCTGTCAGGGAATCGGTTTTATTCATTCCACTCCCAAATGCAAACACAGACCTCACTGATCTTAGAATGCTTCTAGGTTTTTATTTTCCTCTACTTACTTTCTTACAAATTCTAGTCTTTGATGAGAGTGAGTATCTCCTTTACATACAAATAAGCTGCTATTTCACTTGTCACTAACTAATGAAAATGTCTGAGTTGTTCTTCAAAAGTCCCAACTCAAGTAAGCAGCTCCATTATAAGGGTGAGTCCAGGAGGATTTTCTCAAAAGCCGTAAAATAGTAATTCAAGATCATGTAATGACAAAACAGAGCGAGCTGATGAAAACCATGAAGCAAGTCCATAAGGACTTTTCATTCCACTTTCTGGTTTTACTTGCCTTTTTTGGTTGAAAGTAAATTCCGCCAGAAGGTAAAATGAAAAATAGTAGAGAGATAGTAGAATAGGGTCATCATAAGTGCCACATCCACCAGAGAAATCTTCTTGTGTCTCACAGGCCCTCCTGGCTTAGCTGGCTCTGGAAGGTAGAGGGCGGGGCTGTCGATTACTGCAGGAAGGGGAGCGCCAGGCTTCCGTGGGAGGAGTCCTTGCAGCAATTCCTGCAGCAGTCCACAGGGCCACCTAGCAGCTAATGTCTTTGCTCCCTCTCCTCACCCTTGTAAAAGAAAAATTGCACTAGTCACTTGTTAAAAACAGCAGGGAAGACTTTATTTAAGACTGCTGCAACAGGGAAGAGATCAAACTCAACTCCCTGAAACAAAGGTGAGAAGATTTTTGAACATGAAGATGAGCTAATGGGAAAGTGCTGAAGGACTCAAGCAGGAAAGTTAGTCCATGTGATTAGGCCATCTCTGTTTGCTAATTACCACTTATGGTTTACTGAAATTAGGCTCCTACCCTCTGAAAGAGATGGGCGGGGTCCTATCTTGAGGATTACATTTCAAAAGGAGGGCTTCTGGTGTAGAAGATTTACATCTTAAAGGGGCAAAGAAAGAATTTACAATTTCAAATTTTCTAAAGTTAATGCTGGGAAAAAAGGGAGGTCAGGGGGCTTATAGTCAGGAAGAAATCTGTCCGAAGTTTAGTCAAGCTTGGGGGAGTAAGGTCACCTCAGTCACCCTAGGTGACTGACTATTCAGGTGCAAGAGAATGAACTACACTGGCTTAAAAGCCTCCTGCTCCACAGGATCCTGGACATCTAGAAATAGTTCCATAGGTCCCCACAAGAGATGTGACCAACTACGAGAGCCACCACATTCAGGAAGGCCCAGGGTTATGGCTTCTCACAAGGTCTTTCAGTCCAGATACAATTTACCATTTTTTCGTATAGTATCACAACGGTCATTTTTACCATGTGCTTTCCAAGCACAGTTGACATTTTATCTTTATCATGTTTTTCGGGGGAAAGAACAGAAATTTAACTGAGAGTCAACTGTGGAAGGGGAAGGGATTTTTGTTATCCTTCATTCTTAACAGGTATCATAAAAATGCTGTATTTTACATGTTTGCCTTTTATCTGAATGTTCTCTAATCTTCCAAAACATGCACATCCATGAGAACACACACAATTACATACACACCCCTACACATCCGATCTGTTATCCTGTCCTCCACCATTCAAAACGGGCTGAGATTCCTTCTTAGTGAAAGCACTCTCCTGTCAGAGTCATGGGGAAAGGAATGAACTACAGTCCTGTGTTTAGAGCAAGATTTCATTCTTTATGGCTGAGTAATATTCTATTTTATATATATATATATGCCACTTCTTTATTCATTTATCTATTAATGGACACTCAAGCTGTTTCCATATTTGGGCTATTGTAAATAATATTGCATTGAATAGAGGCACGTATGTCTTTTTGAATTAGAGTTTTGAATTTCTTTGGATAAATACCCAGAAGTGGCATTGCTGGGTCATATGGTAGTTCTATTTAAAAACTTTTGAGAAACCTCCATAATGTTTTCTATTGTGGCTGTACCATTTTACACTCCCACCAACAATGCATTGGGTCTCCTTTTCTCTATATCCTCACAAACACTTGTTAAACCAAGAAATGTTTTGATGTGGGGTGGCACCAGTCATGGCCCCACAGATGGGAGCAAACATCAATTGTTCCCCTTTGGTACATATTTCTAATCTCCATGACTTCTGGTCATGCCTGCCAGAATCAATTAGCTATAAAATGTACTCTCTGACCAGAAAACTAGTTTTCTTGCAAGGTATAGTTATTTATCATGAGCTTTTCATATTTTGGAGAATACCTGCTACAGGAAATGTTTAACTCATGTTTTGAAATTCTTTGTGGCACTAGTTGGATGGTAAAGCCAATTATCTTTTGACTTTAATCCTGGATCATGGTAGTAAAAAATATTGCAAGTACATAGCAGCGAATGTCTCTTCTTTTTTATAGATTGAGGGCATAGGTCCAGTTTATCTAAAAGGAGCATCAAACAATAAAGTTATAAAAATTAAAGGATTAGAATAGTGCTGAGGGTCATTCTTCCTTGTTTTAATTCTTATGGTGCTATAAACATACATATTTTACAACATGCAACAATAATCAAAGATATAATTAGGGCCACAAATCTTGTCTATTTTGTAGTTAATAACAGCATAGCCAAACGGGGTGAAAAAAAATTATCCTACTTCTTACACAAGCCACTCATTTGGAATACAAAAAAATCATTTTGCATTAAAACATAGATCACAAATTACTCAGAAGGAAAGCTGATTTTGTCTGGCGGACTTAGGAAAACTAAATCAAGGAATAATGTGGGGGAAAAAGACCTAGATTAGTCACAGTTGATCTCCCTTTGCAGTGAATTTAATTTACTCAACAGTGTAATTCTCTGTAACCTTTTGAAAATAGCTACTTTCATCAAAATGCAGTTCTACATTTTATTAATTTAGTTATCTAACTTAAAAAGATAATAAAATTATTATCTCTTAGGTAAATTGGATAAAAAAAATCCACATACAGGATTTAAGAGGCTTGCCCATGTAAGGAAGAGCATTTTTACTTTGAATTTTGAGGAGCTTCCATCAGTTAGTAAAGTTGTATCTGTTGGTATATTGTTATTTTGACCTCTAATTTTTGAAAGCCCATTATATAGAGTTATCTTGCATTAACTCAGTGTTCTGTGTGAATCAGAACTCCCACTGCACTCTAAACACAGGACTGTAGTTCTTCTGACAGGAGAGAGACAGTTTCAGAAAGCTTTTTGGCAGCTTATTGGTTTACTTGTTTGCTCCACAAATATTTGGTGAGTGCCTGCCATATATCAGACATGGTGCTGTTTGCTATGGATAAAGCAACAGATGGAAAGATATTTGTGTATGTCTGCGTGGAGCTTAGGATCTAGTAAAATAAAAAAAATAGACCCTCAACCAAAAATTATCAGGGTGGCTAGTGTTACATATAGGGGAGTTCCAGGCACTCTGGCAACAGGAAGCGCTCCTTGAGGAGGCTGATGTGGAAGATGAGCGGAGACTTGAAGAATAAGCAGAAGTTATTGGATCATCTTATTCTATAGTCTACTTTTATGTAGAGAGACCTTATCTAAGAAAAAAGTTAAATGTTTCTGTCATTGTATGCTTCCAAGCATCCCAACCCACATGAATGCCTCAGCATAAATAATAAAAGAACAGGGTCAACGGCTTCTTATTTAGAGATTTAGCTCTCCTAAGGGCTCTGAGCACTCAAAGTATTTGTTTCCCTTTAATCCTAACTTCAGTTCTTTACCTTGTCTACAAAAAAGCCTAAAGCGTCACTTGTGATTATTGAGAACTTTTTGTATCACCTCTTTTCCACAACCTCTTTCTTCTCCAAGCCAAGTCAACACAAAAATTCACGCCTTCACGTTAGAACCGAAGTTCTTAACCCAGGATACAATTCAGGGAACTTGTAACTTGGATGCAAAAAAAAAATTACATCTTTACACTAATTTTTATTTTACTTTCCTAATCTCTCACTAAAAGATAGCATTTCCTACATTACGAATACAGGCCACAAACCATGGAAGCATTAGCAGTACCCCTGACTTTAGAGACCAATAGAAACCAAAAATATTTTAATATTACATATAAAAAGATACGATGTATAATGTTTTTATAGTTGTTATATATACTTCAAATATTGTTCTTTTTTTCACCACTAGTTAGAAGTTACAGTGACTATTAGATGTGCCACTAGATCATATGTGATTGTGATCTTTCTACTTACAGTTGCTCATAATACATGACTGGCCAACTACATGGCATCTACTAGTATTTCCATCACCAAATGGTGGCAAGTTCTTACACTGGTGACTCAGGCATCGATGCTGATTTCTGGTATACTGTACCTACAATTGTTTATTCATCAACAAATAGACAAGGATAAGTCATCTTCATTGTTTGTTATGGTTTCACAAAACTGGATAGTTCAAATGAGATTTCTTAATTCCCTGTGAAGACACACATCTGTCTTAATATGGCCTAGCCTTCACTCTAATATAGCTTTTGAAAATAAACTTTAACGTATCTACATTTTGAATGTACTGTCTTATTATTTGTGTCAATAAAATTCATCTTTAGTATTTGATAATTGAACTATAATAGATTTCTTTTGTAATATTAGGTGTATTATTCTTATTTTGTACATTTAGAAACATTTTTATGGAGAGTTTATAGGTCACACCAAACTGGCCAAGGAGTAATAAAGGTTAAGAATCCCTGCATTAGAGTAGTACTCTCCTGGTTACACCGCAACTGTAATGCTGAAAGAAATCCCTCTGGAGCTTCCAGAGGGAGAAGTAGCCTTGTACGGCAGAATCTGCGTGTTTACATGAGGACTATGGCAAAAGTGACCTCTTCAACGTCTATATAGTCATGTCTCTGACATGCAGACACATGATCATCAGCTTAGATTTTTAAAAAACATTTTTACTTAAGTATAACACACACATAAAAATGTGCACAAATCATAATATATAAATTACCACAAAGTGATCATGTCATAGAACTACCATCCAAGTCAAGAAATAGAATGTTCTAACACCCCGGAATTCCCTTTTGGCCGCTTCCCAATCACTATGACTCCACTCTCTTGACTTCTAATCCTATAAGGTAGTTTTGCCTGTTCGTGAGCTTTATATAAGTAAAAACAACGATAAGATTCAACTATGTTTATGTGTGTAGCTATGGTCCATTCATTCTTGTTGCATTGTAGTAGTCCACTGTATGAACGTATCACATTTTATCGATCCATTCTACTGTAGATGTACAATTGGAATTTTTTACAGTTTGAGGCGATTATAAAATAATGCTCCTATAACATTACCATCCTGCTAATTAATCAGTATGCACATGCTCCATTTTAGTTGACGAGTCAATTTTCTAAAGTTGTTGTACAAATTTATATGACCACCAGCAATGTATGAAAGTGACAGTGATTCCATAGCCTCATCAACTTTTGGCAGTACTTAGTATTGTCAATCCTTTTAGTTTTTAGCTATTATGAGATATCTCATTGCTATTTTAAGAATATTTTGTACATAAATTCTATGAAAGAAGTTAACATACCAACTTTTAGAAGAACATGTTTTAATTTTAAATAACTACCATAGACAAGTTTTCTTTAAATATATGGATGCTTCTGTAAAAATTAAGACCACTTCTCTGTTATATTGTATGTAATTGAAAAAAAGTCCTGGTTTTTCATCTGCTGCCTTCTTTAAGGACTTAGTGACAATCAAACCTTACAAGATGCCTATCTCCAGGAGGCAGGAGAAAAATGAATAGGTGTTAATAAGGCAGTGTGATAAGGAAGCGCATGATCCTGTTTCAGAAGGTCTGGAAATTGAGCTCCAAGCTTAGAAGATAAAGGATAAGTAAGCTCTAAATAGGTGAACAAGTCAGGATTAGGGAATTAAAGACAAAGGTAACTGCTTAGAAAAAGGTCCATCACCACCAACTCTTAGTAAAATAAACAAGGTGGAACCTGGCAGCATCTGAGGTGCATCGAGGTCAAATGTTCTAGAGAACTAGCCTGGGGAAACTGTTGGCAGCTCAGTGAGAAGACTCTATCAGGCTGTTTAATGCTCGTGTGCACAGACACAGCATCTGTCCATTGTTCCCGAACCCGCGTCATGCTGGGTATTGCGGGGTATTGCTAGGTCCCCCAGTGCCAAAGCCTAGCATATGTCTAGGATAAATGGCCCAGAGGGTGACAGACCTGCAGACACTTTGAAGTAGACAGCAAAGTAAGATGAAGTAGGTACCTCCCTCATCTGCTAAAAGCCAACCTAAACGAAAACATCTCAGTGGAGTCTGGTGTGGTTTCTTGATAGTTCTGAAGAAAGGTCCTCCTCTCTCTCCCCCACCCCCACCGACTTTTATTTTAGCATGTTCAAATCCCTTGACAATTAGACACAATTTCAGGAAAAGAGGAGATGGTCAGGGGAGTAAGACTTGCATCTTCTGCAGTTTGAGTGGTTTTTCTCTAAAGTGCTTGGTAAACCATTTGCAGAGTGGATTAGAGATTCTCTAGGCAGGTGTGATGTAAAGACAACAGGAAAGAAAGTGGGAGAACCTAGAGAAGAGTACAGTTTGGTGACAGTCCACAGAATCTAGATTTAATAGGAAAGAAAAGGAAGACAGAGTGAAGCTGACATGTCTGGTAAAAGCAGCAGGCCAAGGAGTTCCCGAATTGCACCATGAAGATCAGGAGAAACAGCACAGAATGAAGGAGGTGGAAGGAGAGGGAGGCAGGGTAGAGGGAAGCAGGGTCAGAGAGCAGAATGGATATATTGCGGGAGTTAAAAGCTTGCACTTGGGGCAGACATCTTGTCTCTGGTTTTAATCTAGGATCTACCATTTATTTACTGTATGACTTTGAGCAATAGACTCAACTTCTCGGAGCCTCGGTTTCCCTCTCAGAAAAATGGGGTTCATTATAGCACCTCTCACAGTTGAATTCAGAATTAAACGAAACAATAAATCCAAAGGTGATAGCTCAGTGCCCTGGCAGGTGATAAGGGCTTAACCTGTGGCAGCTATTTTAATTGGTAAAGCAATTCCTGACATGGGATTCAGAGTGACAGAGTGTCCACAATGTGGACAAAGGAGTGTGTGGCCAAGGTGGCAGGGCAGTTTAAGGCTTTGGCATTGAGGAGGTTAAGAATATTGTGTTGGATGGCAATCCGTGTAAACTCTGAAGTCCCACAGCGCAGTGCTGTGATTTGGGGTAGAGAGAAATTCTATGAGCAGGATGTAAAATGTACATTAATTAGACAGTCAGCAATGACCATGTGGAAGAAGAGTATGAGCATCAAGGAGCAGGACTGTTTTCAGGAGAGTGGACAAATGGCAGTTCACAAGTAACAGTGAGGAATTAAGAGGTGCGAACTTCATGCCCAACGCTGACAGATGTAGGTGACTGTGAGAGAAGGAGCAGCATTCATTTGAAAATGATGCAAGAGGAGGAGTCCTCGAGGAGAACCAGGTTTCAGTTAAAGCAATAATGGAACAGTGTTCCGGAAAGTGGGAGAAGTGTAGCAGAATTTGTTTACTGTGGAAAAAGCATCAGAAGGCCACTGGAAAGGTATGAGAGGAAGAACAGCCCAGGTGGCTGTGCAGGGTTGAGGCAGCCCTGAGCAGGGGCGTCCTTCAGGGGCTCTGTATGCAGTGGTCCCCAACCTTTTGGCACCAGGGACTGGTGGTTCTATGAGAACCTAATGCCTGACGATCTGAGGTGGAGCTGAGGTGGTGATGCTAGTGCTGGGGAGCAGCTGCAAATACAGATGAAGCTTCACTTGCTTGCCCACCGCTTACCTCTTGCTGTGTGGCCCAGTTCCTAACAGGCCACAGATCTGTACCGATCCGTGGCCCAGGGGTTGGGACCCCTGCGACCCTACAGAGCCCAACTGGTGACCTGTAACTCCTTTTAAAGACCTTCTAAAAAGACTCAGACTTTGTGCTGTCAGGATTGAAAAGGCAAAAATGCATAAATCGGAAACATAACACACAGATTAAAAAGAAATTGATTGTAAGAAATTAAAATGCAAATTAAAAAATAGTATATTTAATAATACTCAGCTGTAACTCTCATGCTAGAGCATCCCAATAAAACCCCAGAAACTTCTCTAATGAAATAACTGCACTGTTCTATCTCAAAAGCAGCAGGATTTACCTGGGCATAGTCAAGGCAAGCACTAGCTGCTTTACTTGGCAAATTCCTGGAGCTGTGAGGCAATAATTGTTTTTTAGGAAACCCACTTTAGATAATTCCTTCAGTTTTAAAATGTTGGTGTTTAGACTGTCTTAGAGCATGCCTCTCATCTACTGAGAGGTCTTTGTGTTGCTCGTAACATGG
>NW_006443124.1:12364280-12430367 GCF_000325575.1 Pteropus alecto
AAACGGGAGAGATCTGCTGTCTGAAAAACACAAGTGCCAAGTCAACTATGACTGTGGCTTTGCTTCAAATTCCAAGAGCTTTTCACACAGTGGGGTTGATGCTGCCAAGGCCAAATACTGCATATGAAATAAAAGAAGCATCCATAATGAGGGACACAAATGAAGATAAAACCGTTGTGTCAGAAAAAAATAAATAAAACAGTTATGGAGGGGAACTGGGTTAAGATCTCCTTTTTATTTAAATTCGTTGTTTTGTTGTCTTCAGGTGAAGAGCCCAAAGGTGAGAGATCTTTAAGCCTGGGTAGCGGAGACAAATTACTTTTAGAGACAAAATTTTAATAAATTTTGTTAAAAAGTGAGAAGCAGGGCGGACATCTGTCTGCCAGGACAAGCAACTTCAGACCAGGGGAAACTCTTCAGCTCATCCAGACATTTGGAATAAATCACTGGCTGCCGGCTGGAAATAACTTCTTGGGAAGGATTTCCTGAGACACTAATATTATGCTCGGAAATTCAATGCCTCTGAACAAAGAGAGCACTGTTGGGGAGTTCTGCCATGCATCCGGCGCACCTGGGCACTCTGCTCGGAGGCCTTTGCAACCACTGTTTGAAGTTGTAGGGTCTCCCTCAGTGAGCACCAGCAGCTACTATATTTGCACTTGGTTTAGAAGAGAGAGTGTGAGAAGAACATGGAACTGGGAGTTAGGCAGACCTGCAACGAAAACTCTGTTTTGCACTCACAATGTACGTGACCTTGGGCTAGTTAGTTATTTACTCTTTCTGAGGTTGACTTTTATTTTCCTATGTATAAACTGGGGCTAATACCTCGGGGTATCTCATGTCGGGAGAACTACATGAGATAAAGTATGTAAGGCATCTAGAAAAGCTCCCAGTTATTAGGAAATACTAGGTAGTATATATCATATGAATAAAGCCTCAGACCCATATGCTTATTGAGCAAAGGAGTAAGATATCCATTATAAAACAACCTAACTGTATTCACACTAAGTCCATAAGAATTTACAAAACAATTCTCTAATTCAGGTCCCAGCTTATCGTCCAGGTTTTTCAGGAACCACATGAATACAGAGGTTCTGCAGTGGGATCCCTTATGTTGTTCAACCAAATTTCAGGCCCTCACACTAGTTCGAATCCCTCCTACCACATTCTAGACTCTGAACCTTGCACATGACCACCAAGGTCTTCAGTAGCATCTAGGGAACCAAAGGCTTCCCAAAGGGGAGAATTCTCTCTCCCTCTCTCCTTTGCTCCTCTCCTCCAAAAGCCCCACCTCCTGTAGAGCAGGGTCCCCAAGCCCCAGGCCATGGACCGGTAGCAGTCAGTGGCCTGTTAGGAACTGGGACACACAGCAGGAGGTGAGCAGTGGGCAGGTCAGCGAAGCTTCATCTATGTTTGCAGCTGCTCCCTGGCGCCGGCATCATCACCTCAGCTCCACCTCAGATTGTCGGGCATTAGGTTCTCATAGGACCACTGGAGCTTGGTGCCAGAAAGGTTGGGGACTGCTGCTGTAGAGGCTGTCAGTTGAATGGATCTAGTTGATTTCATTACAAATATACCCAAGTGGGAGTTGGAAAAAATGGGGAGTTGTTATTATAGATTATTTGCGGAGAGGGGAGAGATGAAGTAGCATGTTGCTGTGGGGAAAACAATAAGAAAGTCTCAATAAACAGCTCTTGTGGAACCTTAATCATAGTGGTATATAAGAATTTTAAAAAATTATTATTCATGTGAACTATTTTAGACCCACCAACATGGACCTCATGTTCAATGTCACTGGCTATGTACTCACAGTAAAGAAGGCCCTGTACTGATAAGATATCCTTGATGCGACGCAGCAAGATATTTTTGTTTATCCAGGGCTTTCTTTGATCCCTCACATCTGCTGAGTCTCATAAACAGCTTTAGTTCTCTAGTACTGTTCTAGAACTGTGCTTTTTCTCTATTAAAAGACTCCAGGCTATTTACATACCTCCTGGAGATGTAGCAGAAATGACCTACTTCTCAAAGCACTCTTTGGTTATTTCTCCAGGGTTCCTTCATAGTCTCTTAAGTACTAATTTCATATAATTATAGAAGTGCTTCCAAAAATCTTTAGATCCCAACATCCCTCTTCCTCAACCAATGAACTATAACTTCGCTTTAGAAAAACTCTATGAAATTTATCCCAATGAGATAAATCTGAAGGAAAGCTGCCCTACCTCCCTCAGCTGAATGCGTGGCTGATAATACCCACTGCCCAATACAACCCTGAAAACTACCACTTCTCTCACTCTTTGGTAAAGGGTATCCTGAACTCAGGGTGTGGTGTAACTAATTTTACTCCTTTGACTCAGTTCAGAATAATCTGCACTTACCAGGTACACATAAGGGTTTTGAAATACCTGTATAATATAGTTCTTAATTCATAGATTAATGAAACGTGATCCTCTGAAGAATGCTGTGGAAAAGTTCATGGTGTCGCAATTCGACTATGGAGAGAGGAGGCCAGCCACCTCTGCCTCTTCTTTTTTGAATTTAATTCCTAACACCGCCTCCATTCTCCACTTCTGGATTGGGCATGTGAGAAGCTGCCTTATTTTCCTCTTTATTCTACCTGTATCTTTGTGGTAGCAGAGGGACAAATATCAGGGGAGTAGCTACACGCTGCTTCTCAGCATGCCAATGGCAAAATTGGTTGACTACCTAGGACAAGCTCAGGTTGTGCCAATGAACCTGACCGGTCTGTGGAAATCTGAGCACACCACACCATCTCAGAAGTATACTTAATTATCTCATTCCCACAATGCCCTTTGGAAAGTCTAGTCTACAATATGCCCAAGATATAGATTGGTCTCTAATTTTTAAAAAATGATAGTGATTGGAACCCACTGTCCAATATTACTTAGCACAACTCTATTTAGTCTAGCCTGTGTCTCCACTGGTCTCTTGAGAAACAGTTTGAAACTTCTGGGCCATAAATCTAAGCAAATGACCTAGATGGTTTTACAAGGTTTACTGCAACACTGCCTTTAGGGCCAAGTTCACTTTCCAATGCCCCTCTTTTGCAACTTTTTTTTTAACATTAAACTATCGTTCCCCAGGCACATGCAGTGCTCCAGTAAGTGTGTGCATTTCTTACACTGGTTACAAAAATGGGCCCTTGCCACTGAGAGAAGTAAGAAATTAGAAGTAAGCTTGCATAGGACGCGTCTCTCCCACCCCCTCAACAAAACAAAACAAAACAAAACAAAACCCCAAACCCAGGAGGTCCTCAAGCACCAGCTTTTTCCATGAGATGCTAATGTTTCAACCTGACTCCACAACACCTTCTACACTGGCCACTAAGACTTTAGTTCTTCTACCCAATTCTTGCTTTTTTTGCCAATTCTTAGCAAGTAATCTAAGCCTTTTCTGTTTCCACTGAATCTAACCGTAATAAGAGGAAGACTCTGGAAGGCCTTGCTACCTGCAGTGCTGACAGAGCTTTAGCTGTATTTAGCTTTCAACAACATTTGATTGATCTTTATTCAGTTCTCTGTACGAGTTCCATGGGTCATTTCTCTACAACCTTAAAACTTTTTTTTCAAATTTTGGAAAACTAGAAGTCTTTTATCTAATTTTGCTGGATAGTGAAGATATTGGCATGCATTCTTTAAAATTCTAAGGCCTTTTTTTGTGATGGGGAGTGAGAACAAGCATAATTTCATGTATTTACTGGCCATTTTATTTTTCTTTAAATGATTATTCAGACTTTACCTATATTTCTATAGAGCTGTCATATTTCTTATTTTGAATGAGTATAACAATTGTTGTCAACAGTGCAGAAAAACTAGAACAGACATGTACTGATTATTAGAGTAAAGCTGTCACAGGCACTTTGTAAAGCAATTTGGTCATAACTTCTAAACTTAAAACATATACTATGAGCCAGCAATTCCCTTCTTGGAATTCATTTTAAGGAGGAATCTCCCTCATGTTCTTAATGAGATATATAAAGGATATTCATTGCAGTAGTCTTTGGCTATCAAAAATTTGGAGATTAATTAGTTGCCCTTAATTGCAAGGTACAGCTAAATAAATTATTTGCTCCACATATAAAGACAAAGAATAAATATCCAGAATATATAAAGCACAAGAAATTTATGACTACATTACTCTTATAAAAAAAACATCATAAGGCCACATAGAAAACTAAATCTCTTTTATCATCACGCCAAATCCCAGGTCCCTCCTAGAAGGGAACCACTGTTATCGGCTCCTTGTGTGCCATGTCCAAGGCCTTTCCCCACTTTTCTACTTTTTTAAAATCTCTTTTCTTTTTGATATCTAGAATTTTTATATACACTTGATATGAACCCAATTTATGATAAATATACTGAAAACACTTTATCCCAGTCGGTTATTTATTGAATCTTCTTTATTATAATAAAACTTCTAATTTTGACATTAGATTTATTGGTCTTTTTCTTTATATCTTTTGAGCATTATGTAATAAGGTTTATGCTATCCCAAGTCATAAACATAGCCATATGTTTTCTATTACTTTATAGTTTAGATTTAATATAAAGTCTTTATCACACATAGAATTTATTTTTATGAATAGTTTGTAGTAGGAATATAACCTTGTTGCTTCCCTAATGGACAACCAATTTCCTCAAAACTATTTATTAATACTTTATATTTCCTACACTGACTTGAAATGACAACTTTACAATACAATATATTCTTAAATGCGCCTAGGATATTTTTGATATTTTATCCTATTGCCCTAATCTACTGAATTCATAGAAACCAAATCAAGATTGCAAAAGAAGCAGCAAAGCATTAGTTAGAATTCAAAACCTATTCATGTAGAAAACAATCTTAAATTTTTGCTAGAACAATTCCATATAATTCATAGTGGTTCTACTTTCCTTATTGAAAGTGGACACAACAGTTTTAATTATGGTCTACTTCTTGAGATTAGCCCCTTGTACAAACGATACATATTGAACTTTACCATGAGAGACAAACGGAGCCAATGAAACTGAAGCAGTAGAATAAGGGAGACCAGTCAAAGAGAGGTGGTTGTTTCTACTCTACAAATGAGAAAGCTGAGGTACACAAAAGTTATGGAATTTCCCCAAAGTCATCCAACAAGAAAGTGGCAGAGCATAAATTTAAACACAAGCAGTTCGTCCAGATCGCATGTACTTAACCACTACCTAAAGTCACCTCCAATCCGAACGAGATTAAACAGTCGTGAGTCCAGAATAGTGCTTGAAGTGTTCCTGTAGTGTTTACTCCAAGCATGGCTGTTTACCTACACTTCCCTACTTGGCCCCACAAGAGCAAGCAAGTAATTTCTGTATGACTACAATTTTGAATGTCATAGAACTTTTTTTGCCATGAAGTTAAATATAGCCAAAGATCTTAAGAAAAACTGTTTTAGGAATATAACATAATAGTCTTTTCTCATAAATGCATGATTATGTACCACAAATTATTCTAAGATCTAGATAATATAATAACATAATAAAAATTATTCTATTTCCAATATCAAGTAGATTCTTTACTTACAATGTTGGCACAATTACAGAGTAATATTGTATGTAATGATCAGCACATATCTAATATCCATGGAATAATAATGTTAACCTTTGACAACTGAGATGCTGGCACTACCCATTGGATGATGTGTCCAAAGTAGTTAGCATAGTGCCTGTCATATCTCTGCCAAGGAGGATATAGTAGCTCTGATCATTGTAAATAAAGTCACTCTAAAAGATAAGCAATGCAAGCATAGTATATGCTGTTCTTAAAAACAAAAACTGGAAAAGAAAACTATAAAGGTAGAATGCATTTACCTTTTCTTTTGTAACAGTAACTTATTTATTTGAGATATAATTGACACATAGAATTATATTAGTTTCAGGTGTATGATATAATGATTCAATATTTGTATATATTGCAAAATGATCACCACAATAAGTATAGTTAACGTCCATCACTACAGAAAGTTACAAATATTTTTCATGTGATGGGAACTTTTAAGATCCACTCTCTTAAATATACTACTTTCAAATATACAATACAGTATTATTAACTATAGTCTCCATGCTGTACATTACATCACATGACTGATTTATTTTATAACTGGAGGTTTGTACCTTTTGACCACCTTCACCCATTCTACCCAACCCCACTTCCCCACCTCTGGCAACTATCAATCTGTTCTCTGTATCTATGAGCTTGGCTTTTTTTTTTTTTTTTTAAGATTCCACATGTAAGGGAGATCATATGGTATTTGTTTTCCTTTGACTCATTTCACTTAGCATAATGCTTTCAAAGTCCATTCATTATGTTCTAAATGGCAAAATTTCACTTTTTATGGATGAATAATATTCTATTTTTTGTATATACATATATAGACATATGTATGTACACACACACACACACACACACACACAATTATGTTTATCCATTCTTCCATAGATGGACACTTAGGCTGCTTCCATGTCTTGGCTGTTGTAAATAATGCTGCAATGAATATGGAGGTACATATATCTTCTCAAATCAATGTTCTCATTTCCTATGGATAAATGCCCAGAAGTGGATTTCTATTTTAATTTTTTGAGGAGCCTCCATACTATTTCCTATAGTGGCTGTACCAGTTTACATTCCCACCAAAGGAGCACAAGGGTTCCTTTTTCTTCACATGCTTACCAGCACTTGTTATTTTTGTCTTTTTCATAATAACCATTCTAACATTTGTGAGGTGATAATCTCATTAAGAAATGGTTTTGATTTGCATTTCCCTGATGATTAGTGATTCTGAACATCTTTTCATGTACCTGTTGGCTATTTGTATATTTTCTTTGGAAAAATGTCTATTCAGATCCCATGCCCAGTTTTTAATTGAATTTTCTTCTATTGACTTGCATGAGTTCTTTATATATTTTTGGATATTAACCCCTTATGAGATATATGATTTATAAATATTTTCTTTCATTCAGTAGGTTACCTTTTTATTTTGTTGATAGTTTTCTTTGTGAAGAAGCTTTTTAATTTGATGTAGTCCTTAAAAAAATACTTGTTTATTTTTGCTTTTGTTGCCTTTGGTTTTGGTGTCAGACCCAAAAACTCATCACCAAAGCTCATGTCAAAGATCTTACTGCCTATGTTTTCTTTTAGGAGTTTTACGGTTTCAGGTCTTTCTTATGTTCGAGTTTTTAATCCATTTTGAGCTGATTTTTTTGTATAGTGTAACATAGTGGTCCAATTTCATTCTTATGAATGTGGCTGTCCGGTTTTCCCTGCATCCTTTATTGAAGAGACTATCCTTTCCGCATTGTAATTTTATAAATTAATTGACCATGTATATGAGGGTTTATTTCTGGGCTCTCTATTCTGTTCCTTGATCTATGTGTCCATCGCATTAAACAGACTGTTGCATTCTTGAATAACACTTAGTACTGAAATGTTCTCAAGGTTCCAGAACAACTATAGTAAAGAACAATTTCACTAGTATACACAGTTAGATTCTATGTGGTCTGATAGCAAAAAACGATATAAATCTCATTCAACTGTAAACTCCTAAAGGACAAAGAATGCAGCTGAAAAGTTCCAAAGAAATATAGTTATAGTATCAGGTTGTCTGTCATAATCTTTGTTTTAACCTCTGTTTATTATAGAGAGAATTATGGAAACATTTAAAACATCATCAATATAATTAGGTTCAATTTGGCTCTGGAAGCAGTAAATGGTTTTTGCAGTATTAAGAAACAATTTTAATACCACAAATAAATTCCTTGATTTGCACAAACCAAAATTAGCTTATACTCTCTAGCCTCGGTAGGCAGTGTTCACTCCATATTGAAGGAATCCGAAGGATCAAATGGTTAATTGCTTTATGTTCAGTCCTTGAAGACCACAGTGCTCTGAATGTGAAGAATCATCAGAATTGTCTCTTCGACACAAGAGAAAATTGTAAAATAGGCAATAAGGTCAAATAATTTAAAAACATAAAGGAAACTGAAATATTTTGAGCAGCGAGAACAACCAATACATTTTCAGTCATGTCAATGATGCTTTATATGTAAATTCTGTTGGTTTCCATGAAAAAGATAAATACAAATACTACCTTTTTATTAATGGAGTGCTCAAAAGCTCAAATGACCTACTTAAGATCATGCAATGAGTCAGAAATAGAAATAGACACTCTCTTCTCAGCACTATTTCTTAAATGAAAAAACAAAAACATCATCTTGAGTCAATTAAAATTGGAATCCTATAAATATGAAAGAAATTATCAAGGAGCGTGATTTTAAAAGAGAAAAAATAGACTTTATTATATATATATATACCATACACACACTATACATGTATGCACTGTGTACTGTCTTTTGGCATTTTAACTTGAAGGGATATGGCCTTAATTCAGGTTGGAAAGTTTTTCTGAAAGCAGCAGCAACAGTTTTCCTCCTGGGCAAGTAACTATGCCAGAAAGCCACCATTCATCTCAGTCTCTCTTTTCCACAATAAATGGACATGAAAGAACTAAATGAACATTAAAACAAATCTTGCCATATTCAGTAAATCTCTCCAGGGTTTTACAGATGGATTGAAATAAAGCACTGCCCAGATTCATTTCACGAATTAACATAAAACAATTAAATAGCAAAAACTCCAGGAAGTTAACAGGCCAGTATGAACAGATCTGTACAAATCGAAGGGGAAATATTTGATAGTGGAGACAGGAATTAACTACAGAGTAAATTACTCCTGAGTCATAGAGGAGAATCTTTCAGGTGAGTCCATCCCACCCCAGAAGCACAGATAGAAGCAAACATTGGTCCTAGAGGACAGTAACATTCATAATTGCAGCACAGCACAATATGAGCAAGAAAAAATGGAAACATAAATAAGTAGAACTGCGGAAATAAACTTGATAAAGATTCTGTGCTCAAACACTGAACTTTGAAGAATTACTGGTATCAGGAAGAGAAATTCTTCCTTATGAGTGACCAATTGTGACAAACAAAATTAGGGTGCATCTTGGCTCACAGCACTACCTCATCTGTGTTATTCCACTACCCTTCTGGCCATCTCTGATGGATATAGAGGTAGAGAAAATAAAAAATAAAATTAATTGAGATAATATCTTTCTCCTGAGAATCTGGAGTTTGAACAGAAAGACACGAGGCCTCATGGGGACATGGGTTGAGTCACGACAAGGGCAGCACTCTACAAGAAGCTCTCTGAATGTCATTTGTGGAGGTCTCAGATCCGTCTCTCATCCCTGCCTCCCAGAAGCATGATTGTTTAGTTTTTTTTGGATTGTGTCCAGCTCTGTCCAATAACTTCATTTTCTGTTTTAGTTCCCGAGAGTCAAAAAAGAACCCTGCTTAATATATCTGTCCAGTCTAAAATGTCACGGAGGGATGTGAAATGTGAGTGTGAGACATGGAAAAGGACTGAGCAAATGGCACTAAACATAATGCTCCCAAACACAACCAGAAAACATACATTAGACTTATCCACTCCTAATTAGGAGATAGTCAGTAATTGACCAACAGACATATAGAAGATCTATATATGTTTTTTTTTGTATTTACATTTAACAATTTACATATTTTGTATATATTATTCCACAGTGTGTTCCTAGTTCTTCTCCTTCAGTGCCTAGAGAGTCCAGACCTTACAAAATAATGCTGAAACAAGACTTATTGCTATCTGGAGTTTCTATAGTCATGCATATATGTTATATACACACACACATATATATAATATATAATAAATCAGGTAAGCTTTAATAATAAAGATTGTGGTGGAAAAACAGGGAAATGAGTTGCTCCTTTATTTTGAAACAATCTGGCCAGATGATGCTTATCTTTATGACAAAAGATATGGAGAATCCAAGAAGGCAGTGATTTAGTTGACATATATCTGAAAGGTAGCTTTCTTGGACATGTGGCCAATTCAATGTATGCTAGCAAAATACATTTTATTGGATGACCAAGTTTTGAAAGTAAGTTACAGGGATATCAACCATCCTCTGCATCTTCTGCAACTGTGTGTTCCTGTAAGTGTTTATGGGAAAGCTGACTATTCTATTGCATTGCACAGGATAAAAGTATAATCAGATTCTTGAAATCCATTGAAAAAAATAGTCTCAGTGCTACTAAATTAGAACTCATCAAAATTCACATTTATGAAACTTCTGGGTTTATTCTTTTATTAGATCCTTCTTATATTTGTTTTCAAGTGACCTTTTCAATATGATTGCTGGTAAACTACAGAGCCTTGCTACCTCTTGGTGGTTTATATTTTGTAACCTAATTAAAACTAATTGTCATGAGCCCGAATTTCATTTAATGCGTATTCTGAATTATTGACATTGCTGAACTGCACTTATTATTCATTTGGTGGAACTTAACTATGTTTTATTATGATAAAGCTTTAATACATAATGATTTTTAATATCCTTGATAAGGCCAGAAAAGATCTGTAACTGTTTAATTTTACCAAAATGGAGATATATTTGTTTACTGCTTATTTTACTTCTTGCAAAAATGAGAACTTAAAAAATGATTTTTACTTTGCTAATTATTAAATGAAAGTCATAGTATTTTATTTTTAAAAACCTATGTAATACTATAGACCAACTTCACCAAGCTGTATTTCTAAAAGCTCAAATGGTGTAATACTCTATGAAATGTGGGATATAAGTATATTGTTTAGTTTATGAATGCATCGATGGAAATGCATTTAATAACAGGCATAGTTATTAATGGAGAAAGTTAAAAATAAAGCTCCACCCATTTATTTCTTCTGAGATTTTAAAGTAAAAAAAAAGCAAAAACACAGATGGGGCACTAATGTGCACTCTTATATCCAACAATGATATGGTTAAAATTCAAGACACCTTAACAAGTTGGAAATTTAATAATTTTCATGATAATAATTTACTGAGATTTTCAAAGGAGTTTCACATATAAATTGTGATTTGATAATAACAAATAAACTATGAATTGCAGCAAGTAGTATGCTCAATTTAAAATGAGGAATTTGAAGTTTAAATTGTTCATGTTCTTACCCAACACTACACAGCTGGGATTCATATCTTGGTTTTCCGATTCTAAATTCTGGGTTTTTCCCACAGTGCACAACAGAACATGTACTGTTGCCACTCCTCAAACTATTTTTTTTGAACTATACTTTTGAAATTTCCATCGGAATCCATTTATGAGCCATGAAAGAAAACTAACTCATGACAATATACCAAAGGTCTCTGAGATTTTTCTGAGAAGAAACTATTTTTCATTTCTAAAGACCTTTGAGATTATAGAGATGGGTAAATTATTGATAACAGAAAAATTCCAGAGAAAGATAGCTCCTGCTTTTAATTTAGTCACTTAGTTATTAATTCAATGAATATTTATTGTTTTGCTTACTCTGTACAAAGCACTGGTGATAATTAGTAATGAACAGACAAAAATTATCTGTTTACGAGTACAATAGCAGATAGGAACAAAAATAAGCAATTAAAATAAAATGTGATAAGTAATCTGATAGACATAATATTGTTTCTAGATGATAATATTGGAACTATGGAAATAATAACTGTGCCATCATCCCAGCCATATAAAATGCGATAAGAGATTGGAGTGTCTCAGCACAAAGATTTTGATGTTACACTTCTTGAACTTCAATTTCTTGATCTTAGCTGGATGACTTTGGAGTTTGAAGTTAATTAATTTTATAAAAACTCAGGGTCTTCTCATAAAAATTGGGATACCCCAAAAATGTAACCAGGGGGAGAAGGCATTGAGAGGAGATCAATACATTCAGAAAATTCCACAAAATTCTCTCTGTTGGAAGTCAGGAAGAACTGAGAGCATGACTTGCCTGGTCCTCCAGCCACCCTAGAGTGTCTCTGCTTAGCCAACAATAGGTGGGAGTAGAAGGCCTGTCCTCTCTCACAGAAAGATGATGCAAAATGTTACAGAGGAATGAGAAAAAGAAAAAAGAATAGGGATCCCCTCCCTCAGCACCTTTGGTTGGATGTTTTGGAACTTGGGTAACTGCAGAGCTCTAAAGGATATAAGCAATTTGAGGACAAAGTGGAATTTAGAGAATTTTGCTGCATTTAATTAGCTGTATCTTTGTTAATATTCATTTTTGGGAAATCTAAAAGTTGGGTCTTATGTTTAATTGCATTTATTGGCTGGACTATGTTTATATTGTGTAGAAACTGAACCACTTTGGACCCAAGATTTATTTGGCGTACATGGGTTGGTTACACACAGGTTGCATAGACGGTTGTTACAAAATGCTTAACATAGTGCTTCACACAAACTCAAAAACAAATGTATTGTCACTAGTCACAATGTACAGTTTAGATACTCCTGTTTTTACTATTTATATCTTATCTAAATCTAATTTAATTTGAGGAAACCTGTAAAAAATGCACAGAGAAGACCAAAATCCAATAATATTGAATATATTTAAGAGAAACAGCAGACAGAAGAAATTGTCTACACAAATACTAAACAAAGCTATGATAGGTAAATGTAAAACAAAGCTCTTTTCTTTCTATGGCTAAGACAAAGAAAAATTCAGTGCATTTCGTGAGTCCAATTGTCTAGTAAAGCTGAATAAATTTTTAGGAGAATGAATTTTAAACATATTTACCTGGGTTTGAGTGCTGAAATAAATTAGTCACGAGGATCTTTACATTAGCAAGACTGGATAACATGGTACATTGTATCTTTGACAAAAGTTTTAGTGTAGAGATATGTCACATATAGCTATTTATTATCTCTCCTTTTGAAAGCCGAGAGCATAATAGGTTTCTGCAAAAGCAATTCTACTGATATGTAACTTTCTGGTGATTTACCTTATTACTGAGATACAGCTTGGAAACAATTTGGCTAATGAGCCTAAACCAGATTTACTGAAACAGTATCTCCAGGGGTGAGGCCCAGGATAATGTATTTTGAAGTTTCCTGAATGACTCTAACAATCAGACAGTATCAGTGAGCCTGCTGGCTGCTCCCCCCAGATCCAACTGCTTCCTTGCCCTTACAGGAATAAAAATCTTGATTTCTATTGCTTCCAGGCTTCCCAGAATAAGAATTAAATTTTCCAGCCTCCCGTTCTGTTGAGTATCTCTATGTGACTACATTTTATGCAATAGACTGTAATAGCAACTGAACCCTTCTGGACTTGTCCTTCAAGTAGAGGCCATGCCACTTCTTTATTCTTCCCTCAACCTGCTGCTTGATGAGTATAAAGCCTGGAATTCTCTCATTTACCATGGAGATGGGAACCACAAGCAGGGAGAGCAGAGAGAAATAAAGTGCAGAGGATGGTCTGTGGATGATCTCATGGAGACAAGCCCTGGACTGTCTCCTGACTATTACTGTGTGAGAGAAATAAGCTTCCGTCATGTTTAAGCCACTATTATTTGGCTAGTTACTCATTAATATAGACAGCTCTCAGAGTCATTTTATAAAACAATAATATAAACTACAAATAGAATCATTGATTTTGTCCTAATAGTTTATATGCAAATTTAAAAATGTATCGGTCTTAATTTTTAAGGACCCTCCTGGAATGTGAAAGTATGATCATATTATCGACATAAAGAAGATTCTTCTCTTCTGGGCTACCCTAGCAGGAAGTAGCCATTTCGTCTGAAATCTACACCTAAGGTTTCTTAGGGGGAAAAAAAATGTTTGGACTCGTCCCTGACTCAGTCTTTTAAATACAGGAATATACCTTATCAGAAGGTTTGTACTGTAATTTGGAACTCTTGTAGTATATTTTTATGAAGGTTGTGAAAGTGTATTAAAAGGTTGAGATCAAGGTCAAGATGAGGTGGTCTGACCCCAGGTTATTTCTATTGAACCAAGTTGTGTCAGAGCCAAAATTACAATAAATGTCAAGAGAAATTTCAAATTATATTTAAGTAGTTTACTGTTCCATAAAGAGATTAAAATTTAAAAGTAGTGCTCCCTCGCCCCTCTTCTAGAATAAGCGTGTATAAAAGGAAACTTGGAAAATCATGCCTCACCAGCCTGGGAGACTTCTTGACGATTTTCCACAGAATATCAGAAAAACAAATATATTTAATGATACTTCAAAACATGGTCATTCCATTTCCAAGAGTTAATTTATATTTAGTTACATATGGAGGGGGAAAATTGGGGTTATTTTTCAAAATTCTTTAAGTGCTGAGAAATCTGATATGCTTGCTACTTTCTAGTACTTCTCTGGAACAAGACATCCCGTTTAGAAGCTAAATATTGTTGAATGTCACCATTGTCAATTATTTTAGGTATAAATGAGGGGGCCCAGATAGCGGTGACAAATGAGAGGTTTAAGGTAAATGACTTTTAAGATGTTCCCTTCTAGCTTCTAGAATTCATCTGAATGTATAAATTCTGATATGTTTCTTCTAAACTCAAAACAAACAAAAGTAGTCTTATGACATCACACCAGTTATCACTGAGTGGAATTTTGCATTGGGAAGAATGAGAGTTGTTGAGCTTCCAGGACAGTCTTCACAAAAGTAGGAAGTGAACATACGCCCAGAAAGCTACGCAGTTCCTACCGAGGGCAAGAAGTGGGCCTCTCCAACTTGGAGGAGGCCCGGCATACGACACACAGCACAGTGCCAAGCAAGTTAGTTTTCAAGCTTCATGGCAGTGCCTACTTAATACTGCCTTAAGTCAGATGCCATCTAATCTAGAAACCTGAAAAATTCTATGAGTTGCTTTTTTTGTGAATTTACAAGGACATAATCTCATCACAGACATCAAAGATGTGTATGTGGTTTAGTTCACACATCTGAGGAAAGCGTCGTCAATAACCCACTCAAGGGTCTTTCCTTTTTCTTTTACGCTAAACATCTAACTTTTTGAGTTGCCCAAAAGCCTTTTTTAATGATTTTGGTTAATTTTTTGGCAGTCCGAGGCTGCGTTTTGGAAGTTAGAAAGTAAAGAATCAATGTTCAGAATGGCTATTAAATACTTAAATAGCTAACGAATTGGGAAGGGGTAGGAGGTGAAATGGAAAAGAAAGTCCTGTTGCAGGGAATCTGCCAGGCACATCCCCTACATCCAGAATACGGACAGAATAAGAAATAGGTTTGAAACTGACTCTCGAGTTTCAGAAAATGTGGAGACAAATTTAGTGTAACTTATTTACTATCTACTCAGGACAAGTCAAATAATGGTTTTCTGATTCATTTGTAATTTGAAAAATCATTAAAAATTATTTACCACTAATCCCACAGCAGATAGTGTTTATTTTTTCCCTGAAAGATTGTCAATAACTTAGCATTGGCAGCTTGCATAGTGCAAAAAAAGATTCTGTCAACAGAACTGTGGAGCTGAACCTAGGGCTACTGGGAGCCACCAGGGTTCATGGCAAAGATCCTGTGCTGGCTCCAACACTCAGGCTACAGAGCAGCTGCCTGGCTGATTACTTGATCCACTTCTGTAAAATTTGTTCATTATTTCTCAGATTCACTTTCCATCCTTATTTTCTTGAGGTATTCAGCTTCAGAATTTTTAGACTTGAAGCATAGTATTAACTATTTGTTGTGGCCTTTTGCAAAAAGAGTAGTTCAGCTGGTTTGACAAACTTAATTCCTTGGAGTAACTACAAGCACACAGAATTACCTTACAGTGCTGAGTCTGGAATGCCCAGAAAAGAGAGCTAAGCCAGAAATTGTGTTATGTTAATGAAGAGGGTTACTTTAAGCCTAATTAGACACAGTGCTTGGAGCCTTGACACAGGGTCCGGGCAAGTGATATTGTAGGCTGATGCTGCTGCTCCTTCATTATTCCTTGGGAAAAAGCATTTACTCCCTTTGGGTCTAAATCTCTTCATCTTGGAAGAGAAATTTGTTAGAATAAATATTTCCTAAAATTCTCCTATTGTAAAATTACACAAAATAAAAGTAGTTTATTAATGACTGAAAATGCTTGTGTGTTTAGCAAAGAGCTTGACTTTGAGACTTTGTCAATAAAACCGGTCCTAAAACCACGCAGTAAAAAGAGCACTTGGACGTCCTCGTGCTGTGGTGTGGATGGCCTTCGCTGCCTTCCCTGGGGGCGTGGGGCCTCACCTGGGCTCCCCCCACACTCTGATGTCCACATATTCTTGGACACAGAACCTTGGAAATTTCTTCCCCAAAATAAATATTTTGGTAAATATGCTTGATCTTCACAGGATCCTAGCAAATTTCAAGCTATTATAATAAATAATATCATATAAGATTTGTCATTAGGAAAGTAACGTTTGTGAAAACTGTGAAAAATAGGAGTAGAAAGTGAGAACAGGTTTTTCATAATTTTATGACCCAGAGATCTTATTTGTTACATTTTATTGCTTATCCCTTCACAATGTTGTAGATGTGAAGAAATTTAGTCGAGATCATTTGGTGCAGTGAAAATGCTGTGATACTGATGATTAAATGTCAGGTTTTCTTATTGCAAGAACAATATAACACATTGTATATGGTTTAGAAAAGAGGGAAATGCAAAGAAGGAAATAAAAATATCTAAAATCTTATTTAAGAAGATAACTGTCTAGAAGAGACTCATCTTGTGACTTTTTGCAAAAAGGTCGAACACATTCGACCCCTGGCATGCTGATTCCTTGTATTGATTACGGGGGATCAGCTAGCTGGTTACGAGGCTGCTCAGCTACAAAGGCCCAGTGTCCATATGTCTGTAGGACAACAGCTCCGTTTAAGTATTCATTTAAAACAATATTGTCTCCCATTCGTACTCAGGCTCTATCTCCTCTTTTGCATAGCTACATATTTGTAGTTATGGCCGGTGTTAGGCATTCTGCTGCAAGACAATAAAAACACAGAACACTTAAAAAAAAAAAAGACCACGAATATTGAACATATTGGCATATTTACTAACCTTTGTGTTTACATGCATGTATTTTACAAAGTACATATTATAATCCCTAGACTGACCAAAGATGAATCATTGGAACTGATACCTCTGGAAGAGCTACAAGTTCAGCCCTACTAACTCTTTTGCAGTTTCAGGAAGACACTATAAAGGCCATTCTTTGACTGATAATATGTATCTCCCCAATAGTTATGTCAACACTTACATCAGTACTTCAGACACCACCTCCTTTTAGCAGACCCACGACCACCCACACTATCCCTAGAAGGACTCATAGATCTCAGCATAGGGTAGTACTCATGGCTAAGATTTATTATAGCTACATAGGCAGATCAGTAGGGGACAAAAACATGTCAAAGTCTGGAGGTTTCTTGTACTCTGCCTAAAGGGGTGAGACATGCTCAATCTTTCCCAGCAGTGAAACGCAGATTATGTCTGCACTGTTTCTGCCTGAGGAAGCCTGTGTGAGACTTGCAGCCTAAGGTCTGTAACTGGGGCCTGGTCATGTAGGCACTCTCTGCCTAGCCATAGCTGCTAAACTCCTATACTCCTTGATTGAAAGCTGGTGCTCAGCATAAGTCACATTGTCCAGGCAGATAATATAGTAGTCTTATTGGCCCTGGGAACATTTTAAGGCAACGTCAGCCGGATGCCAGCTCTGCCACTTACTGGCTGCTTTGCTTGATCTCTTAGATTGTTTTCTCACTTATTAATTGGGCAATGTAATAAGGAATAGGGTTGTGAGATCTCAACTCTCATGATGCACTTAGCACAAAGCCTGGCACATAGCATTCTATGTGAGCTATTATTATTGTTAAAATTATATTACTGGTACTTATAAATCAATGATGCAGGACATTCAACATAAGCTTCATAGATATTGAGAAACTATGTAAGCTCCTTGGTAATGAAAATAAGCATTATGTTGATTTATGCAATTTTATATGTCTGTAGCAATAGTTTTGGGGGGTGGTATTTTGTTTAATAAAGCTATCCCAACTGTTTAAAGGGTTAAAAAAACATTATAAGCAAGTGTTGAAAAAATACAACGTATTTTGATTTAAATGATCTTCAAGCTGTCAAGAGATTTTATTTGAATTTTGATGTGAAGGTTTGTTTTTCTTACTACTGAGAAAAGAAAAGAGCAGAAGAAAAATGAGTTGAGAAGTACTACAAAGTCATCATGCACCCCTGTCCTCACTGGCCTTATACCTGACAAAACATACCTTTTATTTAATGAGTGCTTAAATGTGTCAGGTACTGTTAGATGCTTTTCATCTTTATTTCATTTGTGAATTAGGTATCATTACCCCAAATGTACAGATGAGGAAACTGTCTATGAGCCAGAGAATCTAAGTAAGTTGCCCAAGGTAGCCCTAGAAAGTGCAGGTCTAGTAATTCATACTCAGGAAGGCTGTACTCAGAGAGTGTTGTTCTATGTCTCTGAGCCTGAAAGAACTTTCATGTCCAAAAGTCCACCCAAGCTAATCATTCTTTCATGTTACCTTTACCTGATTCTAAATGTTCAAACTGCTGGATATAGAGGAGAGGAGACTCATATTAAACAAGGATTTAAGAGTCATTTAGAGATTTAATTATCATTCTGCTTTCTAATAGGTTTCCCTCAAATAATTTCATAGAGATGAGTTTTTTAAAATGCTAATCTCATATAAAGGTGTTATTAGAAGCAATCTATTAGGAATAAATGTTTTCAACAAACAAAAGCAGTAAAAGACAATAATGTGTCTGGAAAACTAGAGAGGGCATTTTATCCAGACTTCTTTTTTCCATAGAGGTATATTATTTGCATTGTTCTCTTCAGAAAACTTGCCTTGATGATATATTCAAGGTGCACCGTGCACGCGCGCGCGCGCACACACACACACAGACACACACACAGACACACACACAGACACACACACACACACACACACACGTTGAAAAAGAAAGAATGTAGGAAACCCCAAGTAATGTGGCCCAAAGCCCTAGGGAGCCTTCAGTAAGCCAGTGCATTCCCAATTTCTTGGTCTAAAAAGGGGAAAAGTCACAGGATCTAAAACCTCTTGAGCTCAGTGCCTCCATTTTGAGGTTTCTTGTGTAATGTAGAGAACTCCCCGCTCCCCCCCAAACCTGGTCTCTCCCGTTCCCCGCGTCCTCCCCTCGTCTGAAACGGTGAAAAGAGAAAATCAGGATTCAGCATGTAGGGTGTGGAATAGCAGTAGAGAATCTGCCTCCCAAAAATTAAAAACAGGAGAATAAACACATGCATAAAATGGCAGCCTCATAACACTGCAACAAATGCAGCTGGTCTATGACCCTAAAAAGCCGAAATAATTTCTGACTCAAGAGAAGTATGACATCTTTTTGAAGCTCTGTACTACCCACTGGAGTCCTATGGGAGTGAAACCATGTAAAATGTTCCAGAAGTTACTTGTTTTAAATTGAAGCATCCCAGGAGGATCCAGGGGGACTTGGAATAATATTTAAAAGTAATTGTGTGCTATCAAAGTCACACCATAGACAAATTTTGGGGAAGAACTTCTAACATGATTTCCCCTCCTTGGTGTTCACTTTGAATTTCTCCTTGGACTGTCATCAAAGAGTAATTCTTTCTAACTAGTGACAGAATACAGGCCTCAAGCAGAAATTTAGATCAAGAAGAAGGAAAATAGACAGATAGCTAAAGATAATAGAATACAGATATAGATATAGCTACTAGGTTCCTCATTTACAATTGAAGATAAAGGATGACTTTCCTGTAATTTTTATTTCCCTTTAGAGAAAAGTATCTAACTTTGGACTCCATAGAGCTGCTACAATCTCTTTTTATTTTAACCCACACCAATAGTGAGAACTGTACTTATCTACAATGTTAGGCAGCCAGTCCTTGCCAGAGGCATATTAAGGTTCAGACACATAGGAAAACTGAGAACTAAACCAGAGAAACCTTCAAATAAGGGCCAGGAGATGGACAATCTAATAAGCTTAACAACTTCTTTCTATCATGAAAGGATTTACTGTTCCTTGGGGACCAGTCAGGATGACTAGTTTCAGAGTGCTCTGGATCTGTTATCCTGACATAATCACTAACAGTATCCTCTATCATTCTCAAAAGTGCCCCATTTCAGATGCTGGGCCTTGACTATAGAGTTACTTTAGAAATTACTACATATATATATATGTATATATATAAAATTATCCAGAGAGGAATATGAATGTATAGACCCAATATTCCCAACAGCAAACCTCTAAAAACAAGTTCAAAACCAGGTGGTACCTGCCTTATGGTAGAAGCTCTGGTCAGTCAATGGCTTTTTAACTTCCTTGAGTAAGAACTGACTCTGTTAAAGTTTGCCAAGAGATTCAGGTTCAGTATTACTATTTATTTGTCTTATGAGTTTTGTTAGCCTAGTTCCTTCCGGATTCTGGTGGCTGTAGACAACAGAAAGTAAGTTATACTGTTCAGAAGCTTTCATAAGGTACCATTCATAAAGTTTATTTATTGCCCATCAGTGCTTCTCAGGCCAATCTCATAAGGCCAATATCACTGACTTGTTAGTGTGTTAGGTTTAGAGGAAACAAATATGATTAGTTTTATTTCTTCTGTTTTCTCTTTTGAAGTTGGAGTCAACATATTAGGATTTATTGTTTTAAATATTATCACTGTAATTCTTGTCACTATGTGTTATTTTCTTGAGCTTTGAAGAAAAATAAGAATTAGAGAATATAAGAAAAAAAGAACAGCAGCCTCCTTACAGCACAAGAATAAAAGTAGCTGACATTTGTTGAAGGTTTATTAAGTACCAGGAACTTAGGCTAAGCCATTTACGCATTAAAATTCATCCTCAGAATCCTATAAAGTAAGCAATACAATTTTGCACATTTTACAGATGGGTAAGCTGTAGCACAGAGTTCAAATCACTTGACCAAGTTCAAGTTATAGAGCTACTACGTGTCACAGTCAGGGTTTCATTCCAGATTTGAATCTAAAGCCTGCATTATAACAGCTGCTTACATTGCCTATCTAGACTGTGACCACATAGTTAACTCAGCAAACATGTGGGCATTGAACAAGCAGTGTTTGTCAGTCACCTCTCTGTGACCAAGCCTGAGCTAAGGACCATGAGGCGTACACAAGGAGTTTCACTCCCACTGCTGCCCTCCTGGACATTTTGTGTGTATGGAGAGCAGTGGTCACAAACAGCTGCATGTTGAAATCACCCGGGGAGTTAAAAATAAATGATGCAGGGTGGGAGGTGGGGGCAGGGGATGTCTTCACCTCCAGAGATTCTGAGATGGGTCACATTCTGGGCACAGGGATTTTTGAAAACTCTCCAGATGATTTTAATGCGAAGCCACTGAGGCAACCAACAATGTAGAGTAAGTGTTAACCCAGGTAGAAAAGTCTTTCCAAATATTCTTCTGAATAATCTAGCTGATGAAATAGGTTTGAGAGCTGTGTGACCAGGGCAGGCTGGAGCTGTCAGAGAGAGTTGTGTGAGAACTTAAGGTTGGCCTTGAAGTCTGGACGAGGTTTGAGAAGGTGGAAGAGAGGGCACAAAACAGAAAAAAGAGTGAAAGCAGGAACTAGCTTGCTTCTAGGTGGGGGCAGACAAAGCACTTGCTCTTCCCTCGGAGCACGGCAGCTCCCAGGACTTGGGCTCCAGCAAGCACTGCGGCCCCAGCTGGCTCACAGCTGCTTCTGGTAATCAGACGAGATTATCTGCTGCCAAAAGGACTTCATTTCTAATGAGTAGTTGAGCTCAATGGCTCAGTACCCTGTAAGATCTGCATCTGGGATTCACCTCTAAATGGCATTTCAACTCCAAGAGAACCCTGAAGTGTACTTAATACCCATCCATCCTCCATATCATCCACATCATATCTTCTAGGAGAAATTGATAGAGATTTGTATTCAGAAAACCAGGACAGGTTTCTTAGGAGCATCATGCCTAGTATGTTCCAATTACTTCTCATCCCCTGTTCTAAGCATCCCTATGTTCCCTTAGCAGTTCTAACACTCGGTCGAAAACCAGGGCTGAGACCCAAAAGTCATTTCCAAGCAGCTTCTACACTCGGTATCATAGAACAGGTCGGTCCCTGGTTTTTCAACCATAAACCATAAATTAAAACTTTAATCCCTGAAAGATATCACAAAGGGAAATGAATCAGTGCATACAGTATTTCTAAGAGGCAGGTCATAAAAACCACCACAAATAGTTTACACAAAAGGAGTAGGTCCATATCCTACTTACTAAATAATAAATTCTCCCACTTACCACCATTTCCCATGTTACTAAATTCACACAAATATAAGCATCTTCCAATAGTGAACACACTATCACTCACAGAGGCTTATTAATAATAAAATAAAACATGAAGGAAAGAACATTGAAAGAATCCCGAGTACTATTCGTGGTTCTGCCACAAACTGCTTGTATTAATTATTATGAACATGTCACTCTAACTTCTCTGGACCCTACGTTCCACATCTATAATGTGTGAGGAGGAGATAAAAAACCTCTAGGGTCACTTCTAGCTCTAACCTGTCTGGATTCCTGGATCTAGATGGCCTAATCCCCTGAACATCCATGAGGACCACCTTGGAACACAAAATGATTACAAGGACTACAGGAAGTCATTAGGTAAGTGGTGTTGCTGGGCTGAGTGTATTTATTCTATTAATTTAAGGCTTGTTTCTCAATATATCTCTATTTTAATTTGACATTAGTTTTAGGCCCAACATGGCAAAATATAATGAGAAAGCCATGTCCTTGGTAGCTAAGCTCCAACTATGGCCCCTATGAACCACACCTCCCACTATTCACATCCTTATATTGCCTCCCCTCCGCCCCTCCCCATTTAACCCACAGAATGCAACTGAAGGGAAGCTGAAGGACTTCCAAGACCAGAGCAAAGAAGCCTTGCACCTTATCCTTGAAACGCTTGTTCTGGAGGAAGCTAGTCATCATGTATAGAAGCCTGACTACCCTGAGATCACCATGCTACAAGTAAGCTCAAGCTAGCCATGCAGAGAGGCTGTTAAAATAAAGCAATTCAGAAAAATTGTAGAATATAAAATCAGCAAGGAAAAGAAAAAAAAAGTTGTGTTTCTATACACTAACAATGAACTACCTGAAAGAGAAATAAAGAAAACAATCCCATTTACAATAGCATCAAAACCAATAAAATACTTAAGAGTAAATTTAACCAAGGAAGTGAAAGATCTATACACTGAAAACTATAAAACATAAATGAGAGAAATTGAAGAAGACACAAATAAATGGAAAGATATGCAGACTGGCTACAAGAAATTTACAATAAGTAATATGTGTGCTATACATCCTATATATCATTAAACTTTATAATAAACTTATATATGGATATGCACACATATATACGTATGTACATTTTTTTTTCCAGAGAGCTAGTAGTTAAACATTTACCAGCTCACCGCTAGATGTATTTACATAAAAATAATGCATAAACCAAAGGCCAAAGAACAACATGTAAACAAAGATGTTTTTCAGGAGAAAAACGAGTAGAATTGAGTCATTACATCATTTTAACAGAAATGCTGAAGCCAAACACTTTTTAATCATAACAGTAGTGCCATGTTGGGGCTGAAAATAGAAATTTAATTTTAGTAAGATAATATCATCCATGACAATAATGTTATTAAATATTTTAGTTCATTGAATTTATTTTTATGTCTCCAATATTAACATTTGCTTTGAATTTTGTAATACATAAGAAGTATAAGCATTCATTCATTTTCCAATCAATGGATGGATATAGTCAATATATGCCAGGTATTAATCTAGGTGTTGGGATATATCAGTGAACAAAATAAAAGAGTTTATTCCTATTTTGTTCATGTTTAAATACTAGTCTAATTAAAAATATAGTCCAATACTTGTATTGGTAAATTTTTCTTTAGAAAAAGTCTGTGTGTTGTTCAAATTTGAAAATAAAATCAACTTAAAACCTTCAAAAGTAGAACAAATGGTGTGTTCACTGCTGAGAGAGCTGAATGGTGACACAGCGTAAAACTCAGTCGAGTCATGGGTAAGTAGGGCGGGGCCTGTCTTTTGTTACCATTTTGTTTGTGTATTTGTGTTTGTGTGTGTGTGCATGTAAATCATCAAAAATAGACCATACTCAATACTTATCATTTCTAAAGAATAATTTAATTGTTGACTAAGCTCTTATACCTGAAGAATTTCCTCCTTTAAAAGAAGGGGCTTTTAACAGGGTAATTTAAAGTATATAGGTATATTAGTCAGGGTTCTCCAGAGAAACAGACCAACAGGATGTGGATGGATGGGTGGCTGGCTGGCTGGATAGATGGATGGATAGATCTATGTTAAGAAACTGGCTCATGAGATTGTGAAGCTACAAGTCCAAAATCTACAGGGCAGGCTGGCTGGAGACCCAGGGACAGTTGCAGCCTCAGTCCAAAGACAATCTGCTGGCAGAATTTCTTCTTGCTCATGGGAAATGAGTCTTTTTAAAATTAATGCCTTCAACTGATTGAATGAGGCGTACCTGCATTATGAAAGGTGATGTGCTTTACTGAAAGTATACGAATTTAAATGTTAATGATATTCAGAAAATACCTTCACACAAACATCCAGAGTGTCTGACCAAATACCTTGGCACTGTGGCTCAGTCAAGTTTACACATAAAATTAACCATCGTATAGGATATTTAACATCATCACAAATTCATTCAGCATTTATTAATTAATAATTTGCAAAATAAATATGAAAACATTTAGAATGTTATACTTATCTCTTTTTTTTCAGCTAAGAAATCAGTTCTGGAAAATAGCTATAAATTGAACTCTACTCTGGCAAATAACCATGAATAGAATCCCACTGCACTTAAAATTATTTTAGGTTTTTCTATTATCTGTTAAGTTAATTTGACCTGCAACAAAAACCAAAACCAAATTAAACTATAATTATTAGAGAGTAATTTAAAGTCCAAAGGAAAAAGGAAAATAGTGGATTTGGGAAAGACTATGAAAAAATAAAGGTCAGTTGTTGCACTATTCGTGTTACATTTTAAGTTCTTTCACTAAAAATAAGGGCACAATGGAAACTTAAAAGTACAAATAGACACAAGACAGAGAGAGCTGAGGGATGAGAAAGCCATAGGTTCTGCTGGCTTGTCAAAGGAAGAAATTGCTGGGGAGGATCAGAAAACTGGAGAACAGAAATGAAGTTGAACTGGCAGTGATGAAAGGACTATAATGGTTCTCAAGCTATAAAGAAGAGACTAGAAAGAGAGGCATCCCATAGATTTGCCCTAAGAACATTTGCCCTCTAAAGCAACAATGTGCCGAGGTTTAAGGCCGAGGAAACAATAAAGAGAGTCAGAGTGCAGTCAGTGCACAGAAATCGGTGATGATGCATCTTCTGATGACTTGATGCTTAAGACCCCACACCTCAACTAGAACCATATCCATTTCCACCAAAAGCCAACTTGCCAACACTATGTCACCCTACATCTTCATTTTAAATTACCCAGCTGAAATGAATTATCACTGGAGATTAAATTAAATAGCCCAGTCATGGCAAAAAATAGACCTCCAAGTTTTCCTTACACAAGAGGAATTTATTTAATTTTACTCTGAAATAAGAGTTATGATCATTGTTATGGGCACTGGGTGGTGCTCCACCCAGAACCCCTGGGACCCCTTCTCTTTCTTCATACCCTTCCGCAGGATCTGATGTGTGTTTGCCTCCAGAGTCTGGTACACAGGACTATCTTCCACTGGGACTTCAAGTCCTGGAATGGCTGGGCTGCAGGAGCAGAAAGCCAGAGTGTCTGCAAGTTGATATCTGCACCTCCCCACCTTTCATCCCTAGCCAATGACTGGCAGGGGAATATAAAAGCCCATCTCTTTACCTCAGGTCAAGACAATTCTGAGTTGTGGCTTCCACTCTACAACTCCCCTGCAGGACTTGCAACCTTCCCCAGGACTTAATCTGAGGCTAGCCCCTGGCTAGGCTTCTGCCCTGCCATGTCCTGCCTCTCCCACCTCCTTACCAACTTATCCTGGGAACACTTCCTAGTGGATCACTTGCAAAGACGATCCTTGTCTCAGACAATCAGCAAAAGATGAATCTACAGTTTATATTCTTTTGGCCTTTAGGGTCTGTCTGAACACGAGATGTGAAACAAGAGAAAACAAATAAGTCCAAGACTGTTTTAATGAGCCCTTGATTCTGTAGTCAGAGTCATAAGCAAACAGTGAACCAGAGGCATCTCACCTCCACAAAGCTGTCAGTCACAGTGATGTCATAGACGTTATCAGCAGTGGCTTGACTCCAAGATGGAAAGTAACATGATGTTGCAGAGGGAAAATGGACTTCAGAGACAAACAGACTCAGAAGCAATGCTGTCATAACAAATTTCTAGTCCTGTATCCATAGAACTCTTAGATTCTGAGTCTATAAAATGGCAATACTGACTTTAAAGGGTTTGAAAAAGTAAATGAGTAAATATTTAAAAGCATCTGATACATATAAATACAATTATTGTATTTTGCTTTCTAAAGGAAAGATTTTGCCACAAGGAAAACAGCTGTTTGAAGCATGCTTCCTTACAGTGAAAGGCCTTGGGGTAGAGCCCTAATTAATTTCTGTCATTAGCTACCAGCTTACATTTGGGAGAGAGTGACATGGCAATTATTACTGTTTACCAGTAACCTTAGGATTCTCTTGAATTATTGAGGCTTGTTTCACTCACCTATTGATACATGTTTATTGAGTAGTTATATTCCAGGCACTGAGATATACAGAGATAAAATAGACAGGTTTAAAGCCAATAAACAAGTTAACAAATAATTAAAATAGAGATGGTGATAAATAGCATGAGAGAAAGAGTAGGGGGATGGGAAGAAGTAACTCCATAAAGGGAGGGGAGCAACACTGGCCAGGAAAGTAAAGAAATGACTCTCCAAGGGAGGGGTTTTTGACCTGAGTCCTGAGAGAAGATAAAAGCCAGTGTTGTGAAGATCCAGGGAAGAACATTCCAGGCAGAGGGAACAGCAAGTCCTAAGGTGGGAGAGACTTTGGCGCCACTGGAGCCAAAGTGATCTGAATTCAGTATAGTATGAAAAAAATAAAGCCAGAGAAGTGGGCAGATAAGATGATGCAGTGCCTTATGGGTGTATTGAATAGTCTGACTCATTGGAGTACAGGCATGGAAGTGTTTTTATTTCCAGTCTTTGCTTCTAAATATATTTTTATCAAATCTTCCTTTCCTTCCCCTCAATGACGTTTCAAGAAAAATATCACTTTACAGCCAACTTCAGATATAAAACAAGCCAATCTAGTAAAATTAAATACAACCTACAACTTAACCTCAAATGTAGCTTAAAATGCTCTGTTCCTCTCTTAGCCGAGGCTGACTGGTATCTGTCAGTGTTTTCACTTTTCCACCCCCCCTCCCCTGCTCCCCCATCTCCTTCCTTACAGATCTCTCTTTCTCCCTGAGGGCTGTGGAGTCTTAGACAGACAGGAGGAAAGGGCGCAAACATCTCTGACTTCATGGCGCTGCTGCTGGTCCTCCTTGAACACCCATGCTCTCTGCTTCAGGGGTATTCAAGGACTCATGCGGGTGTGTGTATGGGTTCTTCGGAAGGCCCTGAGGAGGACAGCCAGCTCCTTGATGTGCACTGCCCACTGTGACCTCGTCTAGTCCACCTTCACTTGGTGATATGCTCCGCAACCTCTGGCTGAAGCTTGGGTCCCTTTCACGTGCCTACCTGGCCCTCGGAAGGATCATCATCTTTTACCAAACAGCGGAGGTGTGACTTTCTAATTCTTGCTCTTTCCACATCTATTTTCAAATAGGCACATGAGATTAATAAGTCCACTGCATAAGCAAACTTCCAGCCAGATGAAACTCACACTTTTTCAGGTACTCCTCATCTCTGTGTGTGAATCTCTCCAAGAGCCCATCCTCCTCGCCTGGCTGGAAGCAAAATAATCCCCTCTTCCCTTAAGAGAAGAAAAAGGAATATCTACAGCACTCTCCCATAGGCTGATAACTCAGTAATTATCCTTTAGTCCAAATTTAGGTAGACTGATAAGGGACAAGTAAAGAGGCCTGAAAGGTGTGGTGATGAACTTGATGCTACCTTTTCATACCAGGTCCTATGGGGGTAAATCTGATGCCATGATTTCCAGTGTAGAACTACTTAGCAGCTCTTTCACTTTCAATACAATCTTTTGTGTTGAATACGATGCAAAGCTTTTTGCTTTGGATACAACTATGTGATGTACCTATTATTCATAAATGCTTGGTGACTGTCACTGGTGCTTGTCATTGAAATTCAGATATAGTAAAGCATAAATGTATTTATTCATCAGAATATATTTATTATTCATTAGTGTGATTTTTCTTCACTAGAATTTGAACACATTCCTACTTTTTCTCCTAATTAATCTTTTCGTTATTTAAGGTCGATCACTAATGAACAGTTGTAATCTCTAATATACTCTCTAGCAAGAGATCACACTTTTCCTAAGTCCCCCACGCAATCATCTAAAAAATTATCACACTAAAGTGTGTGTTTTCATCTCTCTCTATCCCGGTTCTGTTATAAAAAAATTTATCCTTTAATTAATGCAGACACCAGAAAGGAAGCACGATGGGTTCTTTTCCTTTTATAACTGAGCTTCTAGGTTTTGTTCGTGATGAAGGAGAAAATTAGGTAAGCTGGATGCCTTAGTTTCATACTGTGTAAGGAAATAAATTAGTAGAGTTGAAAAAGCCCTTATTAATTAACCACAGCCAATGCATACAAGGTTAAAATAAGAAAGATTAAATGAAAAAAGTACATTTTTTTTGGATTCTAAAAGTAAAGAGAGAGACATCAGGAAGTCATAGAACCATATCAAACCTTTATCTCTGACAGTCAGTGATGATAGATGATTAAATAAAATCATAAACTCATAAATTGGCACATCATTCTACAGCTAATGTGTCATGTATCATGTATTTAGTACATGAAGCAGACCAGCTCTGAGGAGTGTGAGGCTTCAATGAGTTTTAAAGAGAGTAAATTTCAGAAATGGTTTGCATGGCATTACTAGTCATAGGATATTGGTGCCCAAATATCTATTCCAGATATCTGTTTAAGCACAGATCTAAGTAGTAAAACACAATGGCCTAAGTTATATAATCAGTGATGGCATCCTCTTCCTTTTCTCAAGCATGCAGGTATAGCAGATCTGGTGTGTAATATGTTCCTTATTCTCAAGGACTCACCCCTGCACATGTAGCCTTTGATTTCATTAAATGTGTGTGATGATTAAAGTCCTCTGAAAACACTGGCCTGCAGTCACATAAGCTGACAGCAAATTGTGTCATGTAAGTGAATAAGATAGCTCTTCTTACCAGGAAAGAAAAGAAACAGATAAAAACTTTTGAAATATATGGCATATTACTATTCATAGAATATATCCTATGGAAAAAACTAAAACAACAAAAAGAAAAGCTATTTAAACCTTTTTTTATTGATTTGCTTTAATGTGTCTTTTTCCAAAGTTGAAAACTATATATAAAGATAGAGACAGAATAAGAATAGAAGGCAAAGGACAGTCTCTTAAATAAATGGTGATGGGGAAAACTGGACAGTCAAATGCAAAAGAATGAAACCAGACTATTATCTTATACCATACACAAAAATTACCTCAAAATGAATTGACTTGAATATAAGACCTGAAACTATAAAACTCCTAGAATAAAACATAGGCAGTAAGCTCCTTGACATTGGTCTTAGAGAAAAGTTGTTGGATCTGACTCCAAAAGCAAAGGCAATGCGAGCAAAAATCAACAAGTGGAATTACATCAAACTAAAAAGCTTCTACACAGCAAAAGAAACCATCAACAAAATGAAAAGGCAACCTATTTGGAAGGGAGAACATATTTGCAAATCATATATCTGATAAAGAGTTAATATCCAAAATACATAAAAAATTCATACCACTCAATAGCAAAAACAAAAAAACGAACCCAAACAATTCAATTTAAAAAATGGGCAAAGGACCAGAACAGACATGCTTCCAAACAAGACATACGGATGGCTAACAGGTACATGAAAAGATGCTCAACAACACTAATCATCAGGGAAATGCAAATCAAAACCACAACAAGGTATCACCTCACACCTGTCAGAATAGCTATCATCAAAAAGACAAGAAATCACAAGTGTTGGTGAAGATGTAGAGAAAAGGAAACCGTTGTGCACTGTTGGTGGGAATGTAAATTGGTGTAGCCACTATGGAAACAGGATGGAGATTCCTCAAAAAAATAAGAATAGAACTACCATATGATCCAGCAATTCCACTTCTGGGTATTTATCCAAAGGAAACAAAAACACTAACTTGAAAAGACATATGCACCCCATGTTCATTGCAGCATTATTTCAATAGCCAAGATATAGAAACGACCTAAATGTCCATCCATGGATGAATGGATAAAGAAATTATGGTGCACGCACATGCGTGCGCGCGCACACACACACACACACGTGCATACACATACACAAATACATACACACATACATACACACATACGTACACATATATATGCATACACACATACATATAATAGGATACTATTCAGCCATAAAAAAAGAATGAAATCTTGCCACTTGCAATAACGTGGGTGGACCTAGAGGGTATTATGTTAATCAAAATAAGTCAGACAGAGAAAGACAAATACTGTATGATCTCACTTATGTGTAGAATTTAAAAAACAACAAAAACAAAGCTCAGAGATACAGAGAACAGTCTGGTGGTTGACAGAGGTGGGTGAGAGGTGGGGGTGGGAGAAATAGCTAAAAGGGATCAACAGGTACAAACATCCAGTTATAAAATAATTAAGTCATTGGGATGTAATGTGCAGTATGGTGACATAGTTAATAATACTGTATTGCATATTTGAAAGTTGCTAATTGAATAGATCTTAAAAGCCCTCATCATAAAAAAAAATTTATAACTATGTATGGTGATGGTGTTAACTAAAATTATTTTGATGACCATTTCTCAATACATACAAATATTGTTATGTTTTCCACCTGCAACTAAACAATTACACCTTAAAAAATACTAGTTAGAAAAAGGGGCAAAGGCGGAATTATAAATGTTAGCCAAATTGTTTTGAAGCTTTTTGAGGAGTTAAATTGGGACATGTAAAAGGTCTTGGTTATATCAGAGAATAAGCTACATGCATGCGTGCGCCACTGTAGACACTTGGTTGGGAAGAGGACTTCCCTTGCCCTGCAGGAAAAGTGATCAAAAACCTACCATCAGAGCATGAGAAATCTGACTGACTGCTATGGTACCTCAACCATAGTAGAATCAGATGAAAGAACCCACTTCTCAGGAAAAATAATGCAAGTTTGAGCTAAAGAACAGGGAATAATATGGAACTTCCACTTACCCTACAATCTGACGGCCTTTGAGTTCACTAAAGGTATAATGGCTTACTAACGATCTAGATATGAAAGCTTGGACTAAAGCAATCTAGGAAGTGGCAAGGTCTCTAAACCACATACAGACAGGATGAAAAAATTATTGAATCAATATTGCGGGCACCCACAGAGATAAAAATGAGCAATAACGACACTTCAGAATTTAAATTAAAAAGAAAAGTATGGATTAAAAAACTCAATTTTTCTCCCTCTCTCTGCCTCTGTCTGTCTCTCATATACACATACACACAAACACTGGGGAAATGATAGCACCTTCCACTAATAAAACCTACTACGTGACTGAAGGAAAAGGCATATTACATCAAAATAAAGAAAACAAGGAAAATTATTTCTTTACCATTCTCTCTTCTTCTGGCCTTTGCATCAGTCACTTCCTCTGGCTGCAGTGTTTTCCTTTCCTTTTGGCCTAACTCCTTGTCATCCTTTAAGGTGACAACTTAAAAAAATCACTGCTTTTATAACACCTTTGTGGAAAGCCTGCATGCTCATTTTGTACCTCAGCTCCAAACCCACTCTTGTATATTCTTTTATAAAATGCTTGGGCTGAGACCCCACAAATTACACTTTCCAGACTCCTTTGCCAGCTGGCTCATATTAGATTCTGTCAACAGAGGGGACTGGAAGGCAGAAGGAATGGAGAAGGGACTTTATTCTGTTTGCTGTTCCTGTCTGTGTTGCTACAGCAGTGGCAATTCATCTCAGCAGCAGCAATTGGTTCTAGACACAAACAACTTTCAACACTTACAGAAAGCAACCTCAGAAATGCTAGCAGCAGCCAGATGTGCCTGCTCCTCAAAGATTTGAGACCCAATTCTGCGGGGTCCCTGGTCCCAAATCCTAGGTTATGTAAACTTGTTTCCTCCAGCCTCAGGGGTAGCATCTGCTTCCTGCAATTGTTTTGTCTGGGTGATCTCCATGTTATGGTTTTGTCAGTCTTCCAATATCTATGTATTCAATTCTCAGGGTTAAACCCATGGTGTAGAAATTCTTAGTGTGATTTCTTTTTAACTGGACCAACTGATGTGGCAGTGTGGCATCATGAACGAGGTCAGGAAATAGGTTCTCAAAGATTTATCTATCCTAGGACTGATTCACTTATGCCATTAGCCTTGAATGTTGTGCTAAGCTCCTGATGAATTGAAAATGGGGTACCAATCATCTCTGGCATACACTGGCATCGCAGTTTACTAAATTATCACTATAGTAAGCAAAATCAGGTGCGTATTAAAGCCAGTGTCTTGGGAAACCCGGGGATTCCTGCATTTGACCTTTACGGTAATAGCAGTGACTATAAAGCCATGGGGTGAGACTTATTTTATTTATTTATGCTTGTTGGAGAACTTATAAGAAGGAATATACAAGCTCAGTTTAAGAAAAAGAGAGCTTTTACAGCAGTCCTAAGAGAATCTTTTATTTCTTATAGCTGGGGGATAGACATTGCTTGAAATCATATGCAAAATTTAATTGTGCAAGTTAAAGAATTACAATACAAGTTGATTTTGCAAACTTGCAGTCTTTTTTTTTTTTTTTTTTTTTTTGTGAAAGTCAAGGCATCAATCAGAAAAGAGTGGGTCCCAGATCCTTGAAATGAGAGCATTTAGGTCAATGTGGATGAAAATTGGATTCTTGAACTTCCAAGTCACTCAGAGTCTCCTCCGAGACTCACCTTCTCTTGCGTGAAGACCCTGTAATAACCCATTTGAAGGAGATGCCTTGCAAGCTGGTGTCATATCCATTACCCCTTATTACGTATACTCCTATAACTAGAGTCTAATATTCCAGGGAAGACAATGCAATACTTGACAAGGTAGAAGATCATTTATACTCCCAGGGAATAATAAGATTTAGCTAATTTATTTTGACAAAACACTGGACAATATGTGAAAATGGATGCTAAGACTTTTTGACCAAGGAAGATGGAATATAATTCTGAATGGGGCCTAATTTACTGATATGAGTACATTTATCAGAGATCATGTATTTATTGTGAGACTGAGATGGCAAAAATTTCCTGGAATGGAAAAGAAAAGAAACCCAAAGCCTTAGAGAGAGAGAAACGCCTGAGAACATTCTTTTCACTAAAGAATTAAAAAATGCATTAAACAAAAAATCACATTATGTAAACACCGACATCCTTGAAATTTATGATACTGCCATTGAGGTGACTCTTTGATTTCAGTAAGAATATTCCAATGGAATCCCAGGGACAGAAATGAATTTAATTTAGTTGCATTTAATTGTCACAAACAGGAGGAGTGAAATGACTTCAGTAAGAGGCAGGACAAAATGGTAATCAGAAAGTTTTGACCTTAAGGCTCTTTGTCAGTGGCTGATTGATTATGATGTCTCTAGGAGTGAAAAAGATGAAAAGCCTATTAAAAGAGTATATGATTCATATAACTGGAAAAGTTCAAAATCTGGGGGCCAGAAACTTGACTTGAGTCTTTAGGATGAGAATCACAGCCTCTTGACAAGAGGAATCCAGGTCCCCTTGGAAAAAGCCCTGTAGCACTTCCATATGTAAAAACTCTGACTCTTGCTCCAAGCCTTCCCCAAACGGACCTGAGACCATTAACAAGTCAGGGTGACTGTGATCTGAGGGAAAGGCAATAACCAGATCTTTCAGAGCCACATGCTCTGAATTGACACTCATTTTTGTGGATCAAAACACCATTGTGATCTACCAACCAAAGTGAAGGCTTGTAGTACTCAGGTGACACATGCAGATTTAGCCCAAGACTGTCTCATAGCTGACGTACTAGGGCTGGGACCCACCAAGCACTCACTTCCCAGTTCCTGAACTTAAACTTGGCATAGACACATTTGGCAACTGGTGGAGTCCCTGAGCCACTGAATGAGGGATATTATGGCAGAAATTGCTAATCAGAAATCCCCACCCCTTTTACCAGCAATACTGCATTACTGAGAAAACTATAGAAATCAGTGGCACCATCAAGGACTTGGAAGGACAGTGGCAGTCCCATTACCTCCTTGTTTAACTCATTTGTTTGGTTTGTGCAGAAGGTGACTGGATCTTAGACAATGACTATGAATTACTGTAACTTAATAAGGAGATGACTACCAAGTGACCTCTGGCACTATTTAACCTACCTCTGCCCCTAGGAAAATTCTTTGAGTATTCTCAAATTAGGAGCTTTCTTGAGACACTTCTTCTCACCTAGGACTAAATTCCTGCCCCTGAGCTGTGGTCTTCCCTGCCGACATCATCTCCAAATTGTGTCGCCTCCAAGATTCTTCATTTCCATGCTTCTCTCAAGTTCTCAGCCACCTTGCCTCTTGTTCCTGGACTTCCTTGGTCCCAAGTGCTTATCTGTGACTCAAATGTCTAAGCAAGGTAACTAGACTTCCTCTTGTTACCCGTATTAGTCAATGCTTCTCTTCCCAGACATACACCCCCACTCTCCATGCCAATCGCTCCTACAATCTCAGCTCCTAGTCAATCCCAGTCTACCCTGTCCAGGTCTGCTGTTGACTTGCCTGGCTGTGTCATATGTCTGTTTCAGAGAAGCCAATTAAGTTGCCTGTAACTGCCTATTAATATGAATAATGCCCTTGATCCACAAAGCATTTTAAATTGTATGAAGCATGCTACATACATTATCTCATTTGAGACTCACATCATTATATAACAAGTAGAATAAGCACTGTTGTCTTGATATCAAGATAAAATAGCTAAATCTTAATGAGTGTAAGTGGTCATTGGTTCTAGGTCATATTCTTGAAAGATTCTCTATTATCTTCACTTCCTTATCTTCCCCATTTACTGAGGTAAAGCATCCCTTACATGTACACACACACGCACATCAAATCTGGCAAAACTTTGACTTTTCTCATTGCCAAACCCAATTTTTAAGTTTAGTCTTCATCTTGAACTTCTCTTTCAATGTTTGACCTTGTATACTACTCTCCCCTTGGCACAGCTCTCTCTGGATTCTCCTTCTGCTTCTCTTCCATACCTTCTCAATATACTTCATGGGGCTTTTATCCTCTGCCCCATCCCTAAACATAGGTTTCCCTCAGAAAACCTAATTAGGCTGAAAAATACTTTTTATTCAGCTCTCTTCCTTAAGGATTTCATCCATTTTCATGGTTTGTAATTAAAATCTAATACTTCCAAGTTTACATCTCCCGTTACGTACGACCTCTGCGCAAACATTAACACCATGTGATCAGGCGCTTGTTGTCTCCACTCTAGACATCTTAAACTCAGTTTATCCAAAACCTGATTCAGTGTCTTTCTCTTTTACATCTACTGCTACACTTGTATGCTTGATTTCAGTTACTGGCACCAACACTGGCACAGTCACCAAAGTCTAGAAATATGGACATAATTTTTCTCCTTTTATATCTAATCACTAAGTCCCACCAAATTACAGTATAGCCCCATAATCAGTGAGTTTATTTCCCATCTTATTCCCTTCAGATGTTCCCTCCAATGACCACCAGAGAGAACTGTATAAAATAGAAATCTTGCCAGGTCCTGCTTTTGTAGAAAATCATTCGGGGATGCACTATCTATGATAGTTGCTAATGTTTTCAACAAATCTTTCCACTTCTTCTCCCTTTTGGGTATGTGGTAGGAGTGTACTTCCTGGTTCTCTTTATGGTTGGCGTGGGAGTCCATGTGACTATTTCTGACCAATGAGTTTTGTCACTTTTAACTAAAGCACTTAACTGCTGATACAAGACCTTCTGGGGCTCTCTTACTCCCATTTTTGTAACCTGTAATATTTGAAATGCAGGTCCTTGATCCCTAGAATCCTGAATGATGACTATAATTTCCAATGGATGATCTACATGTAGTGTGAGCATGAAATATACCTTTGTCATTTTTAAGACACTAAAACGTATGGTTGGTTTGTTATCACAGCACGATCTATCACAGCCTGATTGAAATGAAACTTGGCTTTGAGAAGTAGGGTGCTGCTAAACAATGACACCAAGAAAGAGAATTAGTTTAGGGGCCTGGCGATGGGCTGTGAAGAAACTGGAAGTAGGATGTCAATTTTATGCAGTGATGAAACAACTGGTAAAACTGATAGATACAGATAATGGGTCGAATAGATTGGTGGCACCAGAGGCAGCGATAAGAAATCCAAATGCTAGTAGCTTGCATTAGTTGCTGTTGGCTACATTTGACAAGATACTATAAGAAAAAGACTCTAAAAGGTGGCTAGTTTATAAGTGGGGTTATAACAAATAGAGAAAATGAAAAATATTAGGGGGCTCACTAGGTTGGAAGAAGCGCCTGTTTTTTGTTTCCATTGGTAAAATACAAAACTGAGGAGGCTTCGGGTGGCAAAAGATGATTAGAATTCAGCCTTGCAATCAAAACAAAGATATGGCTGCTGAACTCCTGGATTCAAGGTGTGTCTAATAAATTCTTTCAGCTGGACAAAATGGCTCAAAGGAAAGAGGCAAAAGGTGTGTCTCCCCCCTCCAAAGACTGAGAAGTGTCAAAATACTCACAATTACGTTGAGAGAGAGAACTGTTTCAAAAAAGAATTGTGGGTGTGGCTATTGGTATATTGAGATAACTAAAACAAACAAGAAGCTGACTAAATATTTGCGATAGCTGTCATGGAACCACAATCTTGGAAGAAGTGCATATCCTCCAATGCCCACTTCAGATGCAGTCAAGGATAATAGCAGGGAAGAAACTCCGAGGGTGGAGCATAAGGCCACAGAGAAATGGACTGAGAAGAACTCTTCAAGGACCAGAATTAGAGCTTAATCACGGAGTGCCCTTCCCTCCACCCTGACCCTGTCTTCCAGGCAGAGGACCCTTATGTCTCTCTAGCAGGATTTCATAAAATCCGCAAACCAGTTAACTGTGATTCTCTTTTTTCCGCTTTCCACCATCTGGGTGTAATTACTGTGATCATTTTATCCCTATTCTAGCAACAAATATTGGGTTTGGGGAGTGGGGCAGATAACATGTCCTCTCGATTCAAAGTCTTTGGAACAAGAAGAGTAACATCCGAACCCAAGATGGACTACGAGAAACTACCCTCTGATGTAGACACTACTGTGAGGCCCTAGACTCAGCCGACACAGACTAACTGGGACCTTTGGGGTGTCTCCCTTAGGGAGGAGCTGACTATATTTTGCACACCGGACAAATCAAATATTCGGTGACTAAAAAGGCAAATTATGGTAGTCATTAGTGATATCTGTCAGATATATACAGTGTTGTCTCTTTCCACATGTGGTGACTGTGAGTAGAAGTGGCATATGTCACCTCTAAGCCAGAGCATTTAGTTACTATTGTGACAGTAACCTTCCACAGTTCTCCTTTCCTTCTAACAAGGTAACTTCCAAAATTTAAGATTTTTCAATAGCCTTGGTTTTTTAATGACAACAATGCAGAGCCCCCCTGCTGACCTGCAGCAGACATATACTGAAAGAAAAATAAACTTTTGTTTTAAGTCAATGAAAAATGAAAGTTGTTTGTAACCATAGCAAAACCAGTGCCATTCCTGCCTTATGGTTCATTATTTATAAGCAAAGCTTCCGAACATAACACGCTGGATCCTACATGACCTTGCTCTTACCTACTCTCGATCCTCATCTTCTGTCACTCTTTCCTAAACTTTATGCTTTAATAAGTTTTTTTTTATGAATACTCTGCATTTTCACAAATTGCTGTCTTTGTTTACCCTATTTTCTTTGCTTATAACCCCTGTTTTCTTATCTTCTTCACTTTGTTAAAACTTGGTTCAGCATCACTTTCTCCAGAAATCATTCCTTGATTTAGTTTGGAGTTCCTAAGAATAATTTTATTGTAGTTCTTACCATATTGTACTGAAATTCTCTGTTTACATATCTCATTCTCAATTAGACTGTGATCAGCATAGCTAGGGAAGGATCTATTCATCTTTATGTCGCCTGTACTCAACGCAGTACCTGGTGCACAAGAAAAGTGAAACAAACATTTGCTCTCTAGCTTAATCCAATTCTGCTTACAATTTGCCCTGTTTTAGGACTTCCAAACTTGAACTATAAATTTGAAGCATCTGTGTCCAGTGCTTTCCTTATTTTCTCTTAATTTTGGCAGAGTAGTAAAGATGTTAATTTCTCCTGGTTGTTTGATGGCTGATTGCTTCATTCACTCTGCAGTTATTTTTGTAATGGGGTAAATCCGTTTGCTTTACCTCTCTTCCTCTTCTCTCCAGGATCTGTCTAGCCTGTGTCAAGATTAGAAAAGGAGTCTTTAGCACTGCAACAGAAAAATAAAGAGGTCGGACATTCTTTTGAAAAAGTAACATGCAGGAGATATGTTTGAAGTTAACCTTTATATACTGGTAAGCCTGATTTTCTTTTATATAAAACTCTGAGGATAAATCCCAGTAAGGCTTACCTTGTCAATCTTTCTATACCCCTGTTCCTCATCAGAACTAGATGAAATTCAATGTCTGGCAGTTCCTAAGAGCTTGAACTCTCAAAGGAGCAGAATGAAGGGAAGAAAATAGGGTAACTGAAGACTAAAATGTACAGAGAGAAAAGGGGAAAGGAGAGAAACTATAAAGAGGGGAGGATCTGAAGGACAGGAAAAAGGAACTTATGGGTGCCATGAATATCAAAACAGGAGACTACAGGCCACTGGAGAAAATGGTAATAAGATGAGTTGGAAAGAAGCTGCTTCCAAATTTTCACTTTCTTATAGTCAGAATCAGTTGGAACATGTTTTTAAAACCTAAAATAAAGCAGCATTTGCATAGTCCTTTGATTCCTTAAGTAGGTTTGAAGGGCTTACAGAAGATCATTCAATCTGGGAATGAGCCACATTTCTTTTCCAGGGTTATAGTACTAGTACTGCACATCGTGAGCTGTGACTTAGATATCAGGGAATAGTCATGAACAAAACTGACAAGTTTCTGCCCTCATAGAGCTATAAACTATCATTTATCTATCCATTGACTGTCAGAGGAGACAGTTTACTCATAGATTCTCAGGACCCCGAAAGCTACCCTTTAAAAACCTAACTGGGCACAGGAGACATCCAGAAATTCCTGGGTGGGGGATACACAGAAGATGCATTTCCCTTAGAGTCTTCTCTAAACATTTACTCCCTATTATCAAAGAGATCTCAGGAGACCTATGAGCTCTTGGATAAGAGCCAGGATGACAAATGTGGACTTGATACAAGTGCAAAAGATGGCAACATACTCCAGTGGTTAAGATTCTTGTAGACATTGAGTCACATAAATTTGGGTTCAAATTCTAGCTTTTCCAATTATAGGCTGTGGGGTCTTAGGAAAAAGTCTTCACATTTCTAAGACTCAATTTCTGCATCAGGAAATGAGAATAACTTTATAAGGTTATTGTAAGGATTAAATAATATACTGTAGTAAACTACATTAATAAACTGGCTCACGTTATATATGGAATAATATTAGAAGTAGTAAGAGCAGTAGTAGCATCATTTTTCTCATTATTACTCATTTATATGACAAATATCCTCTAAGTGCCAGATACTATGCTAGACAGGGAGACAGCATAACAAGCAAGTTTTAACCTAAGTGTCATTTCCAGGGGGTACTTTCTTTCACACCTGTTATTAGGTCAGATCTCTCTATTACCTCTTCTCATCAAGCAGGGGCTTTTGTCCATTTTGTTCACTGTGATATCTCCGGCTCTTATACATAGTAGGTGATCAACAATTAATACTGGTTGAATAAAGTAATAGCATCCATTACTTAGGTGTGTACAACACAATTTGAATTAGTTATTTGTATTTTTGTGTTTTTTTTCCTACTAGATTATGAACTGTTTGTCTTCAACACTGTGTCTACAGGCTAAATTAGCACGATACCTGGCACATGACTGATACCAATTAAATATTTTTTGCATAATAAATGAATAAATGAATGAATGATAAATGAAAAGGAAACTTAGATGCTATTGAAACACATGGTCAACAAGGCATTTCAGAGAAGATGTCCCAGGGAACAGGAGGAGGTGAAGTGTTACGACTTGGGAATTGGAAGAGAGGATGTGGTATAAACGCTCATCTCCCACCATATACTTCAGGCTTCAGGGGCAACAGATGTTTTCTTCTTCTGCAAAATGCATCGTGCACATTAATAACTCCATATACTTTGGGGGAGTAAAAAATGTTCTTAAATTCAACTCCTCAGCCAGTCCAAGATCACATACCACCTTTATCATAAAATACTTTCTTATTCTCCTCTCCTCAAATGAATTGCTTCTTCATCTGTATTCGATCATATTTGCTGCTATATCCAGTGACTGAAAGGCTTACTGTGGTTTACTGTGGTTAACATCAAGTGTCTGACTTCCCACCTAAATTTGCATGTCCTTGGAGGCAGAACTCAATTATTTAGTCTTGTAGCCATCCCTCACCCCAAAATAAGAGCAAATACGAGCAGAAATATACTTGTTTGTCAAATTGAATTGAAACACAAAATCCAAGAACTGCCACAGCAGGAGTTATTAATTAAAGTATCTTTTATTCAGTCTTCACATAAAGCTCACTTCCAAAGTGTTTTTCCAACTGCAATCACATTTCCTATCACCTACTTTACTGACGTTGCAAGAATCAGTACAGTAATATTACTTGGCAATTTTAAGATTAGAGCATAAAAGATATTCCTTTTTTGTTTGTAGAAATTATACCATCATCCTCTTTATATTGTAAACTTTAATAGGAGACTGGTGAAAACAACATCTGCTTCTTTTGATTTCTCCCTCTGCTCCATCTTCTTCCCCTCTGATTCTCAACCTCTCTCTCCAAAAAGAGACTCTTTTGTGTGTGTAAGTATACCAAAGTGAAAATCTGTATTGTTGTTAAACAATATACTAAAATCCTCAATAAATATAAAAAGCATTAAGCATCCTGAATAAAATATAATGAAGCTAGAAAATATCATGTTGTCACTAGCTTTTCTGATGTTTTGAGTGTATTTTATCACCAACTTTAGAACAAATAGTATTAACAATAAAATGCTTGTATTAAAAAACTGAGACTTGACTGAAAGTAAAGTTATCCAAGGAACCAAGCAGGGGATGAGTATTCTAAGCAGCAAGAACTATGCATGTGAAGGCCCCAAGGCAAGGAAGAACTTGGTGTCCTCAAGAAACCTTAAGAAAGGCAGGTGGCTGGGACTGTGTAACAGGATATGAATGAAGCATGATGAATTCTGCAAGGTAAACAGGGGTCAGATCTTTCAGTCCTTTGTGAGTCTGGTTAAAATTTTATTTTCATACCAAATTATCAGGGAAATTTTTGAGGTTGTAGTTCTAAAATATCACCATGGCTGTTACGTGGGAAATAAATTCCTAGCGAATTTGACCTAGAAATAAGATACATAAAAGTAGATTCATTCTTTTATCCAACAAACATTTATAAAGCCATCTCTTTACAGAACAGTCTCAAGGATAGATCATATATTTATCCACGAAGCAAGCCTTAATGAGCTTAAGAAGACAGAAACCATATCTAGTATATTTTCCAACCACAATTGTATGAAATGAGAAATTAATAAAAGGAGGAAAACCGAAAAATACACCAACACATGGACATTAAACAACATACTCCTGAATAACCAGTTATCGAGGAAAAAATCAAAAAGGAAATCAAAACAATGAAAACAAAAATACAGCATACCAAAACTTATAAAGTTAAAAGAGTTCTAAGAGGGACGTTTATAATGATCAGTGACTACATTAAGAACAAAGAAAGTGCTAAAACAACTCCCTAACTTTTCACCTCAAGAAATTAGAAAAAGAAGAAACTAAACCCAAAGTTAGCAGAAGGAAGGAAATAACAAAGATTAGAGGAGAAATAAATGAAATAGAGATGAGAAAAACAATAGGAAAAAAAACAAAGAAATTAAGAGTAGTTTTTTTGAAAAGATCAACAATATTGATAAATTTTTAGCAAGACTAACCAAGAAAAAGAGAGAGGACTGAAAGAAACAAAATTATAAATGAAAGAGAAGACATTACAGTGACACCACAGGATTATAATACAAAGGATTATAACAGCTCCTATGAAAAATAATACACCAACAAATTGGATAACCTGGAAGAAATGAATAAATTCCTAGAAACATACAACCTGCCAAGACTGTATCATGAGGAAACAGAAAGTTTGAACAAACCAACAGCGACTAAGGAGATTGAAGCAGCAATCTAAAGCCCCCTAACAAAAAAATCTCCCAGACCAGATAGTTTTACTGGTGATTCTATTAAATATTTAAAGGAGAATTACTGTCAATCCTTCTCAAACTCTTCAAAAAATGGAAGAGGAGGGAACACGCCTAAACTCATTTTATGAGGCCAGCATTGCTGTAATATCAAAGCCAGATAAGTACACACACACACAAAAACTATAGGCCAATATTCCTGACAAATATAGATACAAATATTCTCAACAAAATTTTAGCAAACAAAATTTAACAGCACATTAAAAGGACCATACACGATGATCAAGTGAGATTCATCTCTGGGATGTAAGGATGATTCAACATTCACAAATCAATATGTGTGATGTACCACATTAACAGAATAAAGGATAAAAAGCATAAGATTCTCTAAGATGATGTAGAAAAAGCAATTGACAAAATTCAGTATCTTTTCATCATAAGAACTCTCAGTAAATCAGGCACAGATGAAACATAACATAATAAAGGTCATATATGACAAATGCACAGCCAACCATATACTCAATGGTAAAAAGCTGAAAGCTTTTTCCTTAAGACTAGGAACAAGACAAGAATGCTCACTCTCACCATTCTTATTCAACACTGTACTAGAAGTCTAGCCGGAGCAACTAAGCAAGAACAAGTAATGAAAGCCATCTAAATCAGAAAGGATATAGTAAAATTGTCTCTGTTTGCAGATGGCATGCTCTTATATAGAAAAAGCCATAAAGACTTCACCAAAAATAGTTAGAACTAATAAATTTACTAAAATTGCAAGATAAAAATCAGCATTCAGAAATCACTTGCATTTTTATACACTAATGAAAAAATATCCGAAAGAGAAATAAAACAATCCTATTCATAATAGCATCAAAAACAATTGAATGCTTAGGAATAAATTTAACCAAGGAGATAAAAGATCTGAAAACTGTAAGACATTGATGAAAGAAATTAAAGAAATTAAAGAAATTAAACAATGAACTCAAAATGGATTGTAGACCCAAAATATAAAATGTGAAACTATAAAATATTTAGAAGAAAACATAGAAGAAAAGTTTCCTGACCTTGGGTTAAGCAAATAGTTGTCAAGTTTGACACCAAAAGCATGATTCATTAAAAAAAAAAAAAAAAAAGACAAATTGAGCTTATTCAAAATTTTCTCTCCAAAAGTTAATATTAAGAGAATGAAAAAACAAGCTAAAGAGTAGAAGAAAATATTCACAAATATCCAAAAGAGGACTTGTATATAAAATATATTAAAATCTCAAATCTCAATAGTAAGAAAATAAACAACATAATATAAAATGAACAGAAGATTTGAACAGACAACTAACCAAAAAAAAAATATATATATATGAATGGCAAACAAGCACGTAAAAGATGCTCAACATCATTAGTAACTAGCAAAATGTTAACTAAAAATGCAATGAGATATCACTGTAGAGCTATTAACATGTCTAAAATTAAAAAGGAAGAGGAGGTAGAGGAGGAGGATGAGAAGAAAGGGGAGAAAGAAAGAAAAAGTAAAGGAAGTGACAATATCAAGTACTGGCAAGAAGGCAGAGCAACTGGAAATCTTATACACTGCTGGTAGAAATGCAAAATAATACGGTAACTCTGGGAAACAGACTGACAGTGAATTTTACTATATCTAAATTTTAAAATAGTTTTGAAAAAAGGAACAGGATGGTAACTAGTGGCGGATGTGGGGTCATCAGTTTTTTAAGACTGGAGATGTATTCACATGTTTGTATACTGATAACAAGGATCCACTTGAGAGTGAAAACTTATTATTGGGGGAGAGAAAGCAAAAAATTCCTAGAGCAATTTCTTCAAGTAGGCAAGGAAAAAAAAGGGATCTTGGCAGAACAGAGATGTTGGCATTTGGTAGGAACATACGTTGTTTATTAGAGTAAATAGGAGAGAAGGCGGAATATATGGAGGCAGATGCAAGTAGATGAGTAGATACGGTGGGTGGCTTAAGTTCTCTTATCATTGAAAAAAATTGCTGAGAGTGATGCTGGAGGAGGAAACGTTATATGAAATTATCATTTAGGAGTGTGGGAGAGTGAACAGACTAGTGGAATATAGTATAGGTGGATTCGAGTAATATTTAGTGACTCAGTAACGGTGCAAGCCTTTGAAAACAAATTCTTATCTAGCAGAAATATGTGGTTTTTGTCCTAAAAAAAGAACCTCTAAAATACAGTAGTATTAAATGGAACCAAAACCTGTATTCATGATAATTAGCTCTAAATAAAAAGGAATTTCTGGCATTGGAAGCCACAGAAATAATCATTCAAGATAAGATATATCCAGATATAGGCTTATGGAAATGTTTAAAAACACAGAAGTCATATAAACAGATATATCAACAGTCCAAAGGAAACTCAATTGATTATTTATTACTGAAATGAAAACCAATCATGAAACGTAAAACACAGACTTTAAATATATTAAAGACAAAGCAATTATTTGAGAAGACTTACTTAAAACCTGGCCACATTCAGAGTCAAACGTTACTATGTCTCTAAATGTAGCTCTTTTAATTTTAGAGGTGAGAAAAACTAAAGAAGGATATACAGAGATAATTAATACAGGTGTATCTTGTACATGCATCTAGAAATAATATAATTGAAAATCACCAGGAACATCTTGGATAAGGTAGAATACAGAGTCATGCATCATTACTATTTCGAGGACATTCCACTTAGAGTCCACAGAGAAATAAAGAGAATTAACTGCTATGCAGCATCCAGTCTACAATCACCACCTTCAGAAGCAAACCATTCTTCTCTATCCAGAAACCATTTCCAAAGCAAAAGATTTAGAGGAGGGATTTGAAAGGTAAGTGAAATGAAACTCATCATATAGTTAGGGGAAGATAGCCAAAGTATCTTGGGAAGACAAATCCAAACTTATCATTGTCAAATTGTCCTTATAAATTATAAAATCACATAAGGAAATCTGGTTTATCTACTTCTATAAGCGTTATTACTAAATGAATAAAGGATTTATGGAAGCCATGCTCTGACGTCACATCAGAATAATTTAGAAAATGACAACAGATGATTACCCTGCCCAAGTTAGTTGCCTTTTTCTACCTACAGAAAAATCAACTGATAAATATAAGAAAGAAAAGCATGCAATTTTCCCCCGTACCCCCAAAAAGCGTTTGCCTTTACTTTTGTATAAATAGCTAAAGGTGTATGTGTGTGGGACTTTAATATGTTATCACCACAGAATATTATAAGATTTCATTACATATTTTTAAAATGAAATCATTAATGGAATAAAATAGTCTGCCAATCAATTCATTCTCAATATTGCTTTTTATATAGTTTATTATTTATTTTGCTTCTCATGGTAATCAATATGACTTTTTATTATATGGATTTCACTATAATACTCAAATTGGTAGGCAGTGTTGACCAACTGTTTTATGCAAGAGGTGACACTGCTATAACCCTCTAGAATAATGTAACATAAACTCCTGTGCATGACTTACTTGGCACTGCACTGCGTTAACTGAAAGCCAAGAATTTAAAGGCAACAAACAAGGAAGAATGTCAGACAAGGACATAAAGTGATAAAGGCATTCCATGCTAAATAATAGAGGACATCCTGCAACTGTTTCTTTGGTTTTACTGATGAATAAAACTGATGGTAAAGTTCTTGTACTGAATGATATGCTATTGAGATTTCTTTATCTATGATTGCAGGGTGGGAGAAGCAGTGAATTAGCCTCGTTCTCACTTTCTTACTCTGTAATTAAGAAAAACAATCGCTCCCTTTAAAATTGTTTTTCCCTGATTTCAAAGCATTATTTTAATTGATGTTCACTGGATACTGCCTCAGCAATTAACCAACCATGTTTACTATTTTTTTCGTTACCTGATTTAAAATGCTTTACTGGCAACTCAAAGCCTACCAATGACACACATACACACATACACACATACATCATATAATTTAGCTACTTAAAAGCATGGCTGAACATTCAGAGAATATTTATTAATTGAGTCGATTTGATTTAAAGACAAAATTTTCCAACTTTTTTTCCTTCCATTTTGCATTTTTAAAACTTTATGGCAAAGGGGTTCTTTGGGTTAGTGGATTTCTTCTTTTGAGAGAAGTAGGTGATGCAAAAGTCTTTTCTCCTTCAGCACTGTGCTGTTTCTTCACATGACAGATTTTTAACCAATATTGAATTATCCCTCCAAAAGCTCTGGCTAAAACCATCAATAGTTTCGTTGGGATCGATTGATGGCGAAAGGAGAATTTCTGACATCAACAACAGCTAAGTATTGCCCCCTAGGACCAGAGCATAGGTCCTACCCCTCATCTAAAGACATAAAGTAACAGGGAGATAAAGATATAACCATGTGCTTTTAAAAGTGTAATTGCTAAAAAAATGGATAATCGATAAAAACTAATTGATAAAAACAGCAATCCCATATTTAAAATTTAGGTTTTATTCTAAACAGTCATTTACCTATTTCAAACATAAAAATAATGTTATAGGTAGTTTTTTAGATGCAAATTTTTAGTTCATTTGACACATGAGATAAGCATTCAAATTGTTCATTTTATTTAAACATATGGTATTGGCTAGGACAACTCAGTTGCCAGTAGCAGAAATGAACTTGAGCTCTCACAAGCACAGAAGAAATTTTATTATAAGGATGTTTTGTGAAACCCCAGGGCATTGGAATATGAGGATCTGGACAGACAACCTGGCTTTCTCTCCTATACAGGCCCTACATGTCTTAGTGAATCTCCCTTATTCTTTTCTCTTTTGCTGCAGATGGTTTTGTAAAGAATATTCAAGCTGCTGTGTGGAGTACAGCCAATAGTGGGACAAATGTGGAAACCAGGCCGATCAGAGCTCTGGTCTTTATTCCTCTTGTTCTCTGAGAGTATGAAATTCATAGATGATAACAGATTCAGAGGAGGCAGGACTGAGAGAAGGTATGGAAACAGTATGTCCAAGTTAAGTAAAAATTGTAAGGAACATAGACAGACAAGGGGGCAGGAAACTGGGGATGAAAAAAATAACAGGTAATAGTAGGGAAGGAAAGAAGAGTATGGTACATAGGACTCTCCTAATTCATTTAAACCAATGAGTTACCTAAATTTAGTTAAGCTAGACATTATTTACTAGGCAGAAGCATGCAGTGAAGCATGCAGTGAGAAAATTCCTGCTTAGGATCCAAGAGTCCAGGTTTCTTGGGCAATCTATACCCTAGACACTTGGGCTCCAGTTAGGTTTTGTTCTCTCACATGGAACTGTGAGATATGACTTCTAAAAGAACCTTCTAATTCCTATTCAATTTTATTCTAAATAGAAATTACAGACCTGAAGATCACATTTTTTTGTCCTGGAAGTCAATCTGATTACAATTACAGAAGCTCTGAAGACTTTGGAAAGAAGTCTACAGTAAGAAAACTCTGGACCTCATCAGGAAGTATAATGAGCCAAATAAAAAACAAAATTCTATCCTGATTAAAACCTGTAAAGAATTCACACCAGAAGTGCCACGTGATTCTGGTTAATGAAACTCAAAACAAACATAATGAAGCGGGAGATGGTCCAAAGATATAAAATTAAAATGATAAAAGATACCAGCTTGAACACAGATGAAAATAATTAAGGGTCTCCCTTATAGAAAGATAAATATCCTTAAAAACATTGATAAGGTAAGCATGGATTTCTTCAACTTATCCCAAAGTATTAGAACTAGGCACTCTCTTGAAACTTAAAAAAGTAATTTTAGGAAAAATACTTTACATAGTGGCCCAATATGAAAAGTATCTCCACATAATTAGAAAACATAGATTCAGAAGAACATGGAATAAAACATTATCAAACGACAGAATACTGTACTGGGTTGTAATTTCAGGAAAATTCTTAGATATCGCTCTTTTAAAAAACAAAATTCTATTAAAGTAAGAAAAAAAGTGGAACGGGTCTCTCAGACATCATGAGAACAAATTATATCTTTTATAGTCTTTGAGTAAAATGCACCTTTAAGAAAAGCTCACTAATTTTTGAACCATCATTAATGTTCAAACAATAGTTATATGACATGTGGATATGTCAATGAGAGAGCAAAGTTGCCCTCAGTGCTGCCATGGACATGTAAGTTACCTACTGCCAACGAAGCCAGAAAATTGTTAGAGGGACTATATAATTTTATAGGCTCATCAGTTCCTTTGTCAGGCCTCTTGCATGTTCCTTTGTCATATAAACAAGGGAGTAACTTTCAGACTCAGAGGCTGAGCACTCAAGCCCACAAAATGTGGTTTGTTAAAAATTAATACAATTGTAAATATATATATGTATATATATACACACATAAATATATGTTTAACAGATATATATACATATATGTATCTGTTATACAAGAAGGATTAAATGCATTTAGTTTCCACCGTTTTCTTCTAAAATTTACTAAAATGATAGTGAGAAGATTTAAAGAGGTTCATAAGAATAAAGCGAACTTTAGAATAAATGACAGCGATGGCAGTTTTGGAAGCTAGAAAGTTTAGAGAGGAAGAAAAGTCCCGAATGGAGGAAACAAGAAACTGGCTGTTTGGACCTTAGAACCCATGGGATTCTCAGAAATTGAAAGGCATCGTAGGGGTGCAACTGGGTTTGGTAATGGAAGATGGTTAAAGAATTTAAGAAGCTGTTAAAAACACAGATTCTGTCTCACATCCCCACAGAGGACTTGGAGAGATTCAGTCAGGGAGATTCAGTAGGACCCTAGGCAAATTGAAAAATAGAAGGATTAAGTGAATGTCTATATACTGAACAATGAGTTGCATGGGTCCCTTCTCTCGTTTGTCTCCAAGAACATTAGGAGACACTTTTTATCTTCCAGACAAGAGATTGAAGGGGTTGTGTCTGAAGTAACATCAGCACAGTTGTGTATGGGGGAGTGACCCACAATAACCATCAAAATTGCATCCCTGAAAGGGCTAAGCCAAAGAACCCTTCAGTGAAGACCAGCCATCAGCAGTCTATGTCTCTGTTACACACACACACACACACACACACACACACACACACACAGAAAGAGAGAGAGAGAGAGAGAGAAACTGGCACCGAGCTCCCCATCAACTTTCTAGAACTTTACTCTTAGATGTGAGGAGTGTCAGCCATACCAGAAAAGCCTCTGACCCGAAGCATACCAAAACAAACTGGGCAGGTAGAAATAGATACCATAAGGGGAGCCAGATGTTTTAATTATTTTCTTTTAAAAGAGAAGAAAAAATACTACATTATGAAGAAAAGAATGGTGAAGTTTTAAGGAACACTCAAAGATCAAGTAAAAGCTCTTGGGGATTGAATTAAAAAATCAGCCAGGAGAAATGACAAACTTGAGTTAGAGGACGTGGTTAAGACAATCTTAAGAAAGTAGAACAAAGAGAAACAGAAAACATGAAGGGAAAAAGGAAACATCAGGGACCACTCCAGAGTGTCTACCAGCCAAGTAACAGCAGCTCCAGAAAGAGAAAACGGAGGAAAGGGAGGGGAGGAAATTATCAAATAAATAATTCAGAAAATGTTCCAGAACTGAAAAAGTTAAGTTTCCACATTACGAGTGCTTAATACAATAGATAGAAGAAAACCTATGCTACAGCAAAAGCATATTATCAGGGAATTTCGCAATATTGATGATGAAAAGAATATATTAGAAACTTTCCAAGAGAAAAATAATTAAAAAAAAGAGGCATAAACAAAGGATCAGTTATCAGAATGGCATTAAACTTTTCACTGGAAGTAAAAATACAGTAGAAAAACACCTTAAAAATCCTGAGGGAAAATTATGTCCACCCTCAAAGAACTCTTTGGTAAAAGTATTTTTGGATATGTGAGGCATCAAAAATACTTATCTTCTATGCATTCTTTTTCAAGATGCTAGAGGAGCTGCTCTACTGAAATTAGAGAGTAAACTACCGTATTAGCTTTCTATTGCTGCTGTAATAAATTACCACAAACTTAGTGTTTTAAAACAACACAAATTAATTATCTTACAGTTCTAGAAGCCAGAAGTCCTAAAATCAAGGTGTAGGCAGAGTTGTTGAGCCCCCTTCCTGCTGGAGTTTCTAGGGGAAAGCTGTTTCCTTGCTTTTTCCAGCTTCTAGTAGACTCATAGTCCCTCATTCTATCTTCAAAACCAGCAACATAACATTTTCAGATCGCTCTGTGACTCAGATACTGACTCTGCTGCTTCCCTCACTCATTTTTAAAGACTCATGTAATTACACTAGACTCACGTGGATGATCCAATATAATTTCCCCATGTCAAGGTCTTTAATCACATCTACCAAGTCCCTTTTGCCATTTGAAGCAGCATAAACACAGGTCCTGGGAGCTGGAATGTGCACAATTCTGAGGTGTCATTATTCAGTCTACCAAACCCAAGAAAAAGGGAGACATAAAACCCCTAAAACAGAGCTGTCAGTTAAAAAAAATTGGAAAGTGGGGTCTCAGAAAGGTGAAAAATCAACGAGTTCAGATTACGTTAAGAGGATGGAGGGCTCAGAGAGAAAGGTTTCCAAGAAAAAGTTGAAAATGATAGCCTACTTCATGTGTTTGGGTATTTGAGAGGATATTTATAGTTCTGAGGGAGAGCTGGGGTATGAATTAATGATAGGTAGGTAAAAAACAAATAAAATTTTAAAATGAAATAAAACGAGTGAAGTATTAACACTTAGCAAGACAAAAAGATACACGAGAGGAAACGGAACCATAGTAAACTATGTGGCTCATATGTCATGCCCTGTCATAATGGAAGCTCTGAACCATTAAACCTAACTGACAATGAATCTAATAGGTCTACATTAACTGATCTAAATCGATAGAATTAAAACTGATGATATACTTTTTAAAAGAAAGTGGGAGAGAAGAAATGTGGGAGGAGAGTTTAAGAAAGATAAAATATCTTTTTTAATAGAATAAGTCAGTACATGCCATACAAAACTGAAAAATCAAGAAACCGTGTCTAAACCCATAATTTTGAAGTAATGGAGGCAAAAATCTAAGAAAATAATAAAGATTGAAAGTGGTTGTCCCTGAGATGTGGGAACTGCAGGTGGGGATGAGCTCAACAGAAGGTAGCTCTTTTTCCTTTTAAGCTCTTTTAGAACTGTTTGACTTTTTAAACTTTTTATATATGTGACTTGATAAAAATAAAATGCAAAAATGCAGAGAAGGATAAGCGTCACAGAGAAAAGAGACTTAGAAGTTGTTTTTCTATATTTATCTGGGATAACTTAGGTTATCCTAAAACTTAGGTTTTGTTTTGTTTTGGCTTTGGAAGGATTTCATTTCCCCCCCAAACTTGTTGACACATTTGAAAACACTTACTTCTAATTCTTAATAATAATGAATATATTATCAACTATTCACTTCTCAGCTCCAGTGTCACCTCCTCTGAAAGGTCTCCTAGGCCACCCATCTAAGGTAGCTTCACGCCACGGTTACAGTCAAATCACCTTCCTTTATTCACTTTATAGTTGTGACCATTATCTGACATTTTTTTATTTGCTGCTTTTTACTTGTTAGCTAACATTTGCCTCCTTTCTCTGAATGTAAACTCCACAGAGCAAGGCTGGACTGCCTTGTCCACTGATCTATCCTCAGCATCTATAAGAGTGCTGGCCCTAAGTAGGGCCCAGTTAAAATTTAATAAGATATGCATATATTATAAAGTGACTCAGTTCTTTCCCCATCTCCTTTCTCAAATATTTCTGAAACTTCTGTATTCATTTAAAATCTACCCCAGAGACCAAAGCATATTCAATACTTAGACCTTGGGATTCAAAATTCCATCGTTTGGGCTGGAATCCCAATTCTTTCAGTTTTAGCTGTGCAGACTGAAGGTTAACCTTCTTTCTAGAACTTGGTAACCTCAGCTGTAAAATGAGTTATTTATAATAGCCATGCCACAGAATTTCCTGAGGCCTTTTCACTTCATTTTTGATGTAAGAGAAAAGATAAGTTATTCCTTCCCTCTCATCCTTCACACCACTGTGAGGAAGGCCCAGTTCACACAGAGTTGAGAAGATGGTTTGGCGAATGCTGAGCAATTTCAGGGAACAGAAATAGCCACATCAGATCCCTGAAAATTTGTTTGAAGCTCAGGAAATACTTTTTTTTAGTCATCCACATAATCTAGGTGTAATATAGTCCAGGAAGAGTTTCTCAATCAAGTAGATCTTAAACGAAAGCTCAGGTGATAAGTGGGTCAAGTTAACCTGAGTGTTTATGCAAAGTATAATGGTTAAAAGGAAAAATCCAAAGGTAGGAAAAACACAAACAAAAGATCCTTAAAAAGGGAACACTGTATCAGAATAGAAATAGTATGCTTAAAAGATAATGGACACACATATAAATGAGAAACGCTGACAAAGAAATGGACATAGAGACTTGCAAGAAAGTGATGATGATTTTATTAATAATCTGATCTGAGAGACATCAGAGAGACTGCGGACAACAAATGGGCTGAGTTGTACTAAATAAAGATGAGCAAGCTGCAGCATGTCACCATCAGGTAAAGAATGTAATATAAGAACAAGGAAAGGTTCACTTGGCTCTTAACTGTCACTCCCATGGCAAGACTCAATCTTGAGGATGAAAGACAAACAGAGGTGGCTCTGATTTAAAAAAGAAATGCCCTGGGAACTTCCATAATATCCCATGGCGGAGGCAAAGGAATGCTTTGAACTAGGAAACAAATAACTAGAACCAATGAATTTTCTCAGAAGTCAAGTATCTAATTTCCTGCAAATATCCCCAGAGTCTGAGGCAAGAGAAGGACAACATTCTGTGCCCTTCCTATGATGCATCATCACAAATAACTACATAATCCCCATCAGCAGAACACAATCTGCAGATGTATTTTTTAAATTATATTGTTGTTTTAAGTTTTCAGAGTTCTTTATATATTCTGGATGCAAATCCTTTCCCAGTAAGGTTTTTTTTTTTTTTAATTAAAGTATATTTAACATACATTATATTAGTTTCACGTGTGCAACATAGTGATTAGACGTTTGTATACATTGCAAAATGATCACCATACTAAGTCTTGCTATCATCTGTCTCCATACAAAGTTAAAAAAATTTTTTTTCTTGTCTTGAGAACATTTAAGATTTATTTTCTTAAAAACTTTTAAATTCACAATATTATTATTGATTAGTCATCATGTTGTACATTACATCCCCTTGGCTTATTTTATATCTGGAAATTTGTACCTCTTGATTCCCTTGATCCACTTTGCCCACCCCTAATCCCTCTCCCCTCTGGCAACCACCATACAGGTGTACATCTTAAGAAAACAATAGAGTTGAGATATTTTCAGCAAAGCAAGATACCGCAGGCCCTGGGATTCCCCGAAGGTGATTGTTTAGCTGGAATAAAATTACTTTTCATTTGTTTTTAGCCCATAGGCCAAAGTACTTGAAAAAAAAAATACTGAGTGTTATTTGAGTTGCTTCTATTTTGCCAGGAAAAATTACATTCATTTTGCCATCCATAGAGTGATTGGGATTTTGATGAGTTTTTAAGAGTTAGGCTTTTATCCAGTGTCTACTGGGGTTTCTAACTGTTAAAATAAGACTATTATGAACACTTCATTGGAGGAGTTGTCTTCGCAAAAATGAATATGAAGCAGAAGGATGCAAGATGTTTTAGGGACATATTGGGGAATTAATACTAAATAAGAAAAAACCTTTCCTTCACAGAACATCCAATTCAGTGGAGGAAAACAGACAAGTAAGCAGACAATTAGAATTGGCAAGTACTAAAGAGAGGTTAGTGCCAGGTCCTAATGAGGTTTGTGTTCATTTGACCCTTGCCTTAGAGGCCCAATAATTCCATCTTTGTCACATGCAGCTGAGCACACAGGGGGCAAGACAGCGCCACGAATCAGATGAGACTTATTAGCACAAGTAGGAAAACAACTCAAAATGTACCTCCTACTGGTACTGGCTCAAGAGTATCAGCATTGAATATTAAATAAATAAATACATTATAACTATTAGAAATTAGTAAGACAGGACTCTCGGTTGGGTCCTTTTCAGAGATTGACACAAGAAGGGGACAGCCAAGAATAAACACTGAGTATTGCAGGGAAGGGACAACAGTAGACTTATGATAGCCTCTCCCTCCCATCACCTCCTCCAGCCTCCCTTCACCCAATACCAACAATATCTACTGGTGTCAAAGAGAAATCTTCGTTTGAAAGATGGGATTTTTACATGCTGTGGCTCAAATCTCTCCTTGATACCTTGCTGTTATAAACATTGTAAGACACAGATTGGGTCAACGAGAAGTAAATATAATGTAATATTGTACTTTTTGAAATTTTCTTGTTTGGTTGTTTATTACATCCTTTGGTTTTATATACTGTTTGTATTTTGCAGACATGAATGACAGCCCAATGTGACAAATTTTGGAGATAAGGTTTGAGATGGAAAAGGTTTCTCGATCTAGGTCTATGGACAATTTCGATAAGGTTAGTGATAAATAATTATAATTTTATGAGTCATTTTGTTGTTCTAGTGTCATAAAAGATATAGAGAAAAAAATCCATTTTTATAATAAAGGATATTTACATGGGCTGGTAATCTAAGCTGCTGTTCCACTGCATGTGGTCTGGGGCAAAGAGCTTTTAACTGCTGTGATAGCTCCAGCAAAATTGAAGAAACACTGAACCACAAATTACAGCCATTTAACAAAATCTTGATTATTTTAAATGGCAATTGGAATCCCAAAACAGATTAAAGCTTTCAGTAAAAAGACTCAGGAAGCAACTTATTTAGTAACAGACTTACTTCCCTGAAAAGGAAGTCACACAGTTGATGAGAACATAGTAATGCTGATATATAAAATGATAGTAAGTAAAAGGTTAGGGCAAAATACAGTATGAGAAACTGAAAAGGTTCTGCTCTCAAATCGTAAAAGTCAATCACTATTGATGACAAGCCACACGAAGCAAGAGTTTTCATGTAATAAATTAAAAAGCAACTGCTTCTCTGTCCAGGTTGATGAGTCAACATATTTCACCAACAAATTCATGCTGCAGCATTTGTAAGATTTGTATATGTTGGTAAAATTCAAGAAAATATTATCTGCTGCAAAAATCTTCCCTGAGGGTGGAAAAATGTTCTGGAATTAATAATGGTGTGGTTGTACAACCATATGAATATACTGAAAATCACTGAATTACATATTTGCAGCGGTGGATTTTATGGTATGTGAATTATGCCTCAATTAAAAAAAGCTTCCTCCAAAAGCAAAGGCCAAGATAAATGATGAAAAAATTTAAGAGACACAACTAAAATGCCTTTCTCAATCCCTCACTCTACTCAGAGCATTCTTTTTCTCTATTACGTCCTTATCAAGGTTGTCCTGTGTTAGAGAGAGCTTGGTATTTCTCCAATTAGATTTTAATGTGCTAAAGAACATTGATCTCTAAGACATTTATCTCTAAGACTTTTCTTTTGGCTGAATATTATCCAGGAATATTAACTAGTTTCTATTTTGGCCTGGGTGGCTTTGTAATATCCTTGCCCTGGTAGATATTGAACCTTCAGAACACAAGAATTTGACCAGCCCAATCTACGTCCCATCAAAAGCAAGAAGTTATGGGATATGCTTTTCCAACTAAAGTCAGCTCTATAGACCTAGTTCACTTTGCGTCACTGTGACAGTTAACTTTACGTGGGTGTGCAGATAATTGGTTCGACATTATTCTGGATATGTCTGTGAGAGTGTTTCTGGATGAGATTAACATTTTAATTGGTAAACAGTAAAGTAGAATGAATCCCCTCCCCTATGTAGATGGGCCTCATCCAATCCACTGAAAGCCTGAATGGAATAAAAAGGCTGAATAAGAAAGAATTCTTTCTCTTTGCCTGTCTTTGAATTGGAACATTGGTCTTCTGCCTTTGGACTCAGACTAGAACCTATACCATTGGCTCTTCTGGGTCTCCAGCTTGTTCACTGCAGATCTTGGAACTTCTTAGCCTCCATAACTGCATGAGCCAATTCCTTATAATAAATTTCTTCATACACGTGTGCACGCACGATTCTGTTTCTCTGGACAGTCCTAACTAATACAGTATCCCAGGGAGAGTGAATCAGAAGGGTGACATATATATAGAGCAAGTCAACTTGATGAGCATGGTGTACAGAGGGTGAGTCAAGACCCCAGGCCAGGTTAGATTCATGTTTTCCTCTTCTTCAGGAATACCTAAATCTGGTATATGTCCCCAGACTGATACAACTCCAATAAATGTTTTAGGCTTCCAAGCCATTGATCTATCCTGAGCACATGTGCCACTCCAGCTTGTTCTTGAATTATTCAATTTAATGGGATGTAACACCTGGGCACCAAATAAACTCCGGTGGGCATGTTGCATATGAACAACTGAAAGTACCGTAACAACAGCCAAACACAAGTTTCTCTTCTAGAGAACGGGGCCGTTTTCCTCCACACTTACAGCTTTCCCTCTCAAAGAAAGGCTTCAGCTTACCACCAAAGTTGGAGATAAGGTCTGACATGTTTGCCCTGCCTTAAATATCCCAACATGTGCAGTGTTTTTCAAGTAAATTCCAATTTTAAAAAAGAGATAATAAGGCACAAATATAAGGTTACAGACTACCTCAGAGCACTGAGATGATAGCCCTTCAGTAGGAAGTAACAGCCTAAAATTCTACTTGAGGGGAAAAGTAAAATAACTGGTCAGGCAAATGTGGCTTTATAACTTTCAAAATTCCCCTGTAACTTAACCAGTGTCTCTGCACCTCTGAACTGTGATACTTTCCTCTTCACACTAGTAAGGCTGAGGTTTGCTTGTGCCAGAGCTGGGTTTTGGGAGCACCTCTGGGTGAGAAAGTCACCAACTTGCAGCTCTTACCCAATGGAATAGCAGTCTTTCAAGAGTATTTTTTTTTTTTCTGTTTGCGTCTGCCTTTGTAAATTTTCCAATGCCTTCAACTGATTATCTTTTATAATATTGTCCAGTTTTTCAAAATTGTGGATGGAATTGCCCCGGGTTTTTCTGACACCATTACTGGAAGTCCCATTTCTACTGAATTTTGAAATTCATTTGGAAGAATTAAACTGTGAAATGTGTCTCTGAATTCTTAACAGTAACTACACAGTTATCTTCACAGGGAGCAGGGAAGGAAGCAAAGAGGAAGTGAGAGGGAGACACTTTAGCAACTTTCTCAGAGAGATCAAAGAATTCTTATGCAATAATGTCATCCCTACCAAAAAAACGAAACTGTGTCAAAGCAGTCTGAGAAGTTAGAGAATTAACTAATAAAGCTCCTAAACTTTTGTCAATCTCTATGCCTTTCATATCTGCTACATTATTAAAATAATGTCATATCTGCTACATTATTAAAATAATTTCTTTCTCTCATTAGACTAAATAATTCTTAAGCAGAGCTTGAGAGTACTGAAGGACATATCTTAATCTTTGTAGGAAGCAGTTTTTGCCATTTGAAATACTTCTCAGAATATTCTGTCCAAGATGCCCCAAGGAGGTGGCTCACTCTCCATCCTCAGCCTTGTTGATACTGATAGAAGAATGGTTCTCAGATGATTTCATCCAATGAGATTCAATGATGAAAACAAAAGGAGAAAAAGAGAGAAAACACTGTGGGTCTGCATTCAGGCTGCCTGTACTCAAAATTGGTAGCCACCCTTTTTAGCTGAATGACCTTATACAAATCATTAAAACTCCTTAAGCCTCAGCTTTTCTAGTTATTTTTTAATACCTATCTCATCGAAGTATGCTGAGGTTTAAATGAAATACTTTATCTAATGCACTCAGTACATTGTCTCATGGCACAAAATAATTGCTCAATAATCACTAGCTATAATTATTAAGGAGAGGGAAAAAAATATAGAGAAAGTTACCAGTACTCATCCCTCTTTCAGAAAGGCAGAAGATCTGAAAAGACTAGAAGAAAGCACGTTGATTTGGAGCTACTGAGAAAGGGTCCAGAGGAGAGAGGGCTTCTGGCTCATTTATGTTCCTCGCTGCTACCTGCCACCATTGGAGCTCTTTTGCTCAGATCACCGAGAGCACCTGCAATATCTTCACAGGCCCACTGGGGGTTCAGCATCTAGTTTGGGAAACAACGACCTAGAAAACAGAATCAAAGCGCAGCAGCTTGGAAACAAAGGCTCAATGCTTCACATTGGAAGCGTTTCCCAAAGTCTGAAGTTCTACTTTTTGCCAGTCATCTTTTTCATTTTAACACTGACAAAATCTTGGCATACTAATCTTTCATCAGGGTGATGCTTTCTTGTTATGCTAATACATATAATATGTCAGTGTTTCCACAGGCTACCTTGACTGAAGCATTTTATGAAACTAAACATGTTTTTGGGTATGCAAATATTTCAAAGGTATTTTCACGGTTGTAATTAAGAAGTTTTAACAAACTATAAGTTCTTCAGCTAAAATTTCACACACATAGAACAGAGAATCAAATAATTTAGTAAACAAATGGCATATTCCATTTTTAAAAAGTAATTTACATTGTTAGGGTCCTATCTCAAACCTTTGATCAGGCTGCAGATCAATCCACAAAGTAGGTTCTGAATGTTCTCTCTCTACAAATAAGTTTGCCCCTATTTAATCCCTGGAGATTTTGCAGAATGTGAAACAAACTAGAGACAAAAGATTATTTCTAGAACACTGAAAGCCTAATGACAAAATTGCTAACCTAATTCCAATTTCTCAGAAGCTTATATATATATGTCATTTCAGTTTGGTGTTATCTCAAATTACTACGACCCAGCAAAAATCTCCAGAAAACACAAACAAAATAATACCAAGAGCTAAACATTACATTCGAACAAAGAAGGGGCTGTATAAGTTTCATAATATTGCCTGTATCATATTACAAAAGTTCCTGGGATATATATATACATACAGATATATATATAGACATATGTATATATATGTATGTGTATGTGTGTGTGTTTGTGTATATACCCCCAATTCCATTAAAGTACTCCCTTCTATCCTGGTTATAAACATCAACGCTTTTCAAATAAAAGCAAGTAGAGAAAGCACATAAAGCTATGGATAGTTTGAATTTATTGTTTAGCATTTATATAATGCATACTACATCCCAGGTTATGTTCTAAATGCTTTTTAAATATTAATTCATTTAATACTCCTAACAATTCTGCGAGGTAGATACTATTTTTATCATCCCCGTTTAGAGGAAGAAACATATACAAAGGTGAAGATGAGGCATAAAGAGGTTAATTGAAATTAATCCCAAATCTAAAATCTATGCAATAGCAGAGTTGTGCAACAGAAATCTGAACATGCCTCTCACTCTCACTCCCCCACCTTCACCAGCTGGGGCCTTAAGCAGCTGCTTAACATTTTAAATTCTTCTCAAGGAAAACGAGTCTAGGTGATGAATATATTCTATATAAAACCGAATTTCTTTATGCGTTTAGTTCCAACTCCAGGCCGAGAATTTCCCAGTAAGTACAAATTTTCAAGCCAATTATTCTTTAAAGGCAGTTTTGGTTTAATTTAGCACCTTCTTCCACGCAGCAGACCATGGCTTTGGTTCCGTTTTCCTTCCCCTCACCAGTAAATATCTTGGCTTGCACTATTCACATAGAGTGTAAAAGGTTCTTTCATGACTTTAGAGGAGGAAATAAATTACTTATTTAAACCTTATATTTAAATTAAATTAAAACTTCTTGTTAAAAGTTATAATATATTATAACATATATTATAATGTGTTTTGTTCTCAGTTCATACCTACAGAATGCTTGAATTTTCTATACAGAAAATCAGCAAGTGTCCCTTCACCTTGATGAAAACTTATCAAAGAGAGTACCCTTGAAAAATTAGGAAATTACATTCTATAGCTTAAGAGGCAAATGAGCAAGTGTCCCTTACATGGACACACATTAGGTTATGTCCACATTCACAAGAAGCTGCTGAATCAAGTACTGTGAAGGCAAGGACTGGGTCTGCTTTGCCTACCACTGTGGCCACCACTGCATGCCCAGAACACACCGTAGTGCAAGAGACAAATTTCATGAGTGAATGGACAAATTACCCATTTAAATCTCCCAAAATTTAAGCAGTTTTGGTATAGCCTACATATTCAGTATGGAGTCCACAACATCCCTAATTTGAAAAAGAGAAAACACCCTTTGATGAACATGGTAATAAACCTGAAGAAAAGCTTCTATACATAGATCTAAGGCTAGTTTATATCTAAGGTAGATTTTTACTGAAGTGGCAATGACTGTTTTTCTCCTAGTGGATTCATATACTTCTATATTCCATGGATCACAACACCCACAGAGTGCATCTCTTCCTCTTATTTGACCAGTCTGCTTTTCATAAAAGCAGCTTCCAGTCTGTCTGCCTTGAAAATAGAAAAGCTGAACTTAAAAAAAAAACAAGAAAACCTCAAATAGCCAAAAATTTCTTGATAAAAAAGAACAAAGTTGGAAGTCTCACATTTCCTGATTTCAAAATATGTTACAAAGCTACAGTAATGAAAATAGTGTGGTACTGGCATAGACAGACATAAACCAATGGAATAGAATAGCGACTCCCAGAAAGAAATCATTATGATTATGGCCAAATAATCTTCAAAAAGGGTGTCAAGACCATTCAGTGTGGAAAGGACAATCTCTTAAGCAAATTGTTTCAAAAAACTAGATATCCACATGCAAAAGAATAAAGTTGGATTCTTATATTATACGATATGCAAAAATTAACTCAAAGTAGATTAAAGACCTAACCATAAGGCCTGAAACTATAAAACTACTAAAAGAAAACATAGGGGAAAAACTTCATGACGTTGGATTTGACGATGATTTCTTGGGTATGACACAAAAAGCACAGACCACAAAGAAAAGGGGAAAACAACAACACTAACAGGAGTGAAGAAACCTTGGTAGGTTTATTAGCAGACCGGACATGGCTGAGGAAGTACTCTCTGAGCTAGAAAATATATTAATAGAATCCTCAAAAATCAAAAAGCAAAGAAAATAAAACCTGAAAAAAAACCCCACCAAAATCTCCAAGGACTATGGGAAAACTGCAAAAGATGTAACATATGTAATGGGAATACCAGAAGAAAAAAAAGAGAGAAAGGAACAGAAGAAATATTTGATACAATAACGACAGAATTTTTCCCAAATAAAGGTCAGAAACTAACCCACAGATCCAGGAAGTTCAGAGAACACCAAACAGAATAAATGACAAAAACAAAACAAACAAACAAACAAACCCTATACTTCAGCATATCATTTTCAAATTACTGAAAATCAAAGATAAAGAAAAATTCCTAAAAGGAGGCAGAGGGAAAAACACTTGCCTGTAGAGAAACAGAGGTAAGAATTACATTCAACTCCTCAGAAACCATGTAAGCAAGAAGAGAGTAAAATGAAATATTTAAAATATTGAGAGAAACAAAACCACCAAACTAGAATTCTGGACTCTATGATATTATCCTTCAAAGTAAAGGAGAAGTACTTTCTTAGACAAACAAAGCTTGAGGGAATTGTTGTCAGCAGACTCACCTTGCAAGAAATGTTAAAACAAGATTTTTAGAGAGAAGGAAAATAATACAGGTCAAAAACTTGGGTCTATACAAAGTAAGGAAGAGCATTGAAGAAGATGTAACAGATAACAGTTTGTTCAAAATAATACCTATGATGTATTCAATTATGTATGCTTATGTATGTATCTTACTTGTGTGTGTATATATACTTAGATATACTTATATGTGTTAAATTGATGACAAGTAATAGAAGGGAGGAAATTTGATTATTTTGTTGTTTTAAGATATTCACACTACTCATAAAGTGGTACAGTGTAATTTGAAAATTTGGATTAGCTGTAAAAGTATATTGTAAACTCTAGGGTTACCATTTAAAAAGGTAAAAAAGAGAAGTACAACTGATGCTAAGAAAGAGAAAATGGAGTCATGAAATGTTCAATTAAAACTACAAAGGCAGAAAAAAATGGAAGACAAAAATAGGACAAGGGCAAGAAATAGAAAACAGTAATAAATATGGTAGATATTCATCCAATGATGTCAATGATAACTCTGAATATAAATGGTCTAAAGGCACCAATTAAAAAACATAGATTGTCAGAGTGGATCAAAAAAAATAAAACCTAACTATATGTTGTATACAAAAAAATAAGATCTAACTATATGTTGTATAACTATATGTTGTATATAAGACCTAACTATATGTTGTATATAAGTATAAAGACCTGATAAGTTAAAAGTAAACAGATGGGAAAAAATACCATGTTAACACTAGTTAAAGAGAGTGGTAGTAGCTATATCAAATTCAGACAGAGCAGACTTCAAATAAAAGGAAAGTTATGAGGGATAACGAAGGGCATTATAGAATGATAAATAGGTCAAAGGGGTCAATTCTCCAAGAAGACATAACAAAGCAAAATATCAGCATTTGCATCCCCATTACATTTGTAAAGTTGACTACAACAGCACAGTAAAAGGATCAAACGCCATGACCAAGTGAAATTTATCCCTGTAATGCAAAGCTCATTCAACATACACAAACCAATTAATATGACACACAATTAACATCAACAGAATAAAGTGTTAAAATCATGGTTATCTAGATAGATGCAAATAAGGTATTTGACAAAATTCAAAACCCTTTCATGATAAAAACTCTCATGAAACTAGGAATAGAAAGAAAATACCTCAGCGTATATAAGTCTACAGCTAACATCATACTCAGTGGTAAAAAACTGAAAACTTTTTTCTAAAATCAAGAACAAGACAAAGATCTCTTCTCATCTATTCTACTTAATGCAATAGTGGAAGCTTAAGCCTGGGCAATTAGACCAAAAAAAAAAAAAAAAAAAAGTCATCTAAATTGGAAAGGAAGAAGTAAATTATTCCAGTTTGCAGATGACGTGATTTTATATATAGAAACCCGAAGACACCATAAAAAACTGAACTAGTAAATAAATTAAGTTACAGAATACAAAGTCAACATACAAAAAATCAGTTGCTTTTCTATACACTAACAATAAACTATTTAAAAAGGAAATTAGGAAAATAATTTACAATAGCATCATAAAGAATAAAACATTTAGGAGTAAACTTAACTAAAGACATGAAAGATTTATATACTGAAAACTACAAAACTGATGAAAGAAATTTAACAAGACAGACAAATGGAGACATCCTGTGTTCACGGATTGGGAAAATTAATACTGTTAAATGTCCATTCTATCCAAAATAATCTATATATTCAATGCAATCCCTATCAAAATTGCAATGGCATTTCCTACAGAAATAGAAAAATCAATCCTAAAATTTGTGTAGAACTATAAAAGACCCTGAATATCCAAATCAATCTTGAGAAAGAACAAAACTGGAGGTACCATACTTCCTGACTTGGAAATAATTTATGAAGCTATATGCAATAACATGGTTGGACCTTGAGGACATTATGCTAATGATTAAACAAACTATATTACATGCATAACATGGAATACTACTAAAATATTATTCAGCTATAAAAATAAAAATTGATATATGCAACATGAACACTGATACCTGACACAGAGACTACTGACACATGAAACAATCTGGGTAAATTATGCCAAGTGGAAAAAAAAAACTCAAAAAGGTTATGTACTGCGTAATTCTATTTATATAATGTTCTTGAGATGGAAAATTATAGAAATGAAGAACAGAATAATGGTTGCTAGAGATTAAGGATGGGTTGGGGCAGAAACAAAGCAGGAGTTGCTATAAAAAGATAACATGAGGGACTTATAGTGATGGAAATGTTCTGTATTTTGGCTCTCAGTGTCAGTCTCCTGGTTAGGATAGTATATTTTAATTTTACCAAATGTTATCATTGTGAAAACTGGATAAAGCGTACACAGAATCCTCCTGTATTATTTCTTACAACTGCATTTGAATCTAGAATTATCTCAAAATAAAAAGTTTAATTAAAAGATGAAGCAAAACAAAACTAAAAGGTTGCAGGATTTTTCATCCTTTTCTTTCCAACCTCATCTATTAATTTCTGAGTGTTCTCCCAGCTCTATCACTGTCTTCCACTATTAGCTCAAAAATATTTTTCTCTTTCCTGGCTCTGGTAATCATCCTCATTTCTATATTCTAATGCACATCTGTATTCATAAATCAGGCTTGCATGTAATTTTCTTTTCTTGTATTGTCCTTGTCTAGATTTGATAAAAAGTTTCTTCTGCTTCATAAAAGGAGTTTATAAGTATTTTACAATCATTTTCTATTCTTTAGAATCATTTATTTAAGAATACAATTATCTATGCCCTGGAGATTTAGAAAAATTTACTTGTAAAATATTCTCAGCCTGGTTTGTTTTACATGGTGACAACTTCTTATGCCTATTTCAATTTATTTAATGTTTTTAAAATTTATTTTTGAGTTAATTCTGTTCAAATATTTATTTTATAAAATTAGTCCATCAAAATACTGAAAATCATTGGCATGAAATCGATCAATGTCATCTCATGATTTTAATACAGACTGTATCTGTAGAAATGTCTTCTTTGTTCCTAACTTATTTGGGCCATGATCCATTTTTCTTTATGAGTTCTGCCAGAGGATTTGTCAAGTTCATTAATTTTGTCAAAGAACCACATTGATTTTTGTTAATTTTCCCATTTTTTTGATATTTCTTCATTCATTTTTTTGATCTTTATTATGGCTTTCCTCCACTTTATTATTTTTTTAATTTTATTTATTTATTTTGTTATGGTAACATTAGTTAACGAAATCGAGTAAGTTTCATCTGTACACTTTAACAGTAAGGCATATATATATTTACACTGTGTACTCACCTTCCACAGTTAGATTTCTTTCTGTCACCACATATTTGACCCCTCCATACCCAATCTACCTCCTCCCATCCTCTACCCTCTGGTAACCACTAGTCTATGATCCATGCCCGTGAGTTTCTAGTCTATTTGTCCTGTTCATCTGTTGCTTTTAGGTTTATATACCATATATAAATGATATCATGTGCTTTTTCAATGTTTTCTGTCTGGCTTATTTCGCTTAGCGTGATTATCTCCAGGTCCATCCAGGTTGTCGCAAATGGCAGTATTTCATCTCTTCTTATGGCTGAGTAATATTCCATTGTATATATGTACCACAGCTTCTTTAGCCAATCATCTACCGTAGGACACTTCGGTTGCTTCCATGTCCTGGCCCTGCTGCTATGAACATCAGTGTGCAAATATCTTTTCTGATATGAGTTTTCAAGTCTTTGGGGTAAATACCCAGTAGAAATATTGCTGGATCATATGGTAGATCAATTCTTAGTTTTCTGAGGAAACTTCATATTGTTTTCCATAGTGGCTATACCAATTTGCAGTCCCCCC
>NW_006443124.1:12430645-12446386 GCF_000325575.1 Pteropus alecto
TATTGTGGATATTAGGCCCTTATCAGAGGCGTTGTGTTCAAATATCTTCTCCCATTCAAATGGTTGTCTTTTTATCTTGTTGATGGTTTCTTTTGTTTTGCAGAAGCTTTTTAGTTTAATGTAGTCCCATTTATCTATTTTTACTTTTACTTCTCTTGACTTTGAGGTCAAATTCATAAAATCCTCTTTAAGTCCAATGTCTTTGAGTTTCTTTCCCATGTTTTCTTCTATGCATTTTATTGTTTCGGGTCTTATATTCAGGTCCTTAATCCATTTTGAGTTACTTTTGGTGTGTGATGATAGACAACAGTCTAGTTTCATCCTTTTGGCTTTCCAGTTTTTCCAGCACCATTTACTGAAGAGGCTTTCCTTTTCTCCACTGTATGTTTTAGGCTCTTTTGTTGAAAATTATTTGCCCATGTAAATATAGGTTTACTTCTGGTCTCTCGATTCTGTTCCACTGGTCTGTGTGTCTGTTTTGCTGCCAATATCATGCTGTTTTGATTACTGTCGTTTTGTAGTATAATTTGAAGTCAGGCAGAGTGATTGATGTCTCCAGCCTTGTTCTTTTTTCTTGGGATAGCTTTGACAATTTGGGGTCTTTTGTGCTTCCATACAAACTGATAATTTTTTGTTCTATTTCTTTAAAAAAAGCTGATGAGATTGATGAGGATTGCATTAAATCTGTATAATGCTTTAGGTAATATGGTCATTTTAACTAAGTTGATTCTTCCAATCCAAGAACACGAAATATCTTTCCATTTCTTTGTATATTCTTCAATTTCTTTTACTACGGTCTTATAGTTTTCATTACATAGGTCCTTTACATGTTTCGTTAAATTTATTCCTAGGTATTTTATTCTTTTTGTTGCAATTGCAAAAGGAATTATTTTTTTCCATTTCTTTTCCTGACACTTCATTATTAGAGTATAAGAACAGTATGGATTTTTAAACATCGATTTTGTATCCAGAAACTTTACTGTATTTGCTTATTGTTTCTAGTAGTGTTCTTGTGGAGTCTTTAGAGTTTTCTATATAGAGAATCATGTCATCTGCAAATAGGGACAGTTTGACTTCTTTGTTTCCTATTTGGATGACTTTTACATCTTTCTCTTGCCCGATTGCACTCACTATGACCTCCAATGTTATATTGAATAACATGGCAATAGTGGACAGCCTTGCCTTGTTCCTGATCTTAGAGGGAAGGTTTTTAGTTTTTCACCATTAAGTATAATGTTGGCTGAGGGCCTTTATTATGTTAAACTACCTTCCTTCTATACCGATTTTGTTAAGTGTTTTGATCATAAATTGATGTTGTATCTTGTCGAAGGCTTTTTCTGCATCTATTGATATGACCATATGATTCTTATTTTTTAATTTGTTTATGTGGTGTATCACATTAATCGATTTACATGTGTTGAACCATCCCTGTGCCTCTGGAATGAAGCCCACTTGATCATGGTGTATAATCCTTTTTATATGTTACTGTATTCGGTTCACTAGCATCTTTTATAGGATTTTTGCATCTGTGTTCATGAGAGATATTGCTGTGTAGTTGTTTTTTTGTGTGTTATCTTTACCAGGTTGTGGTATTAGGGTAATATTGGCCTCATAAAAGTATTGCCTCCTCTTTTTAATTTTTTGGAAGACTTTGAGGAGATATTAAATCTTCTTTGAATGTTTGGTAGAATTCACTGGTGAAGCCATCTGGTCCTGGACTTTTACTTTTTGGCAGTTTTTTGATGATTGTTTCAATTTCCATACTGCTGATCGGTCTATTTAGATTTATTTGTTCTTTTTGATTCAGTCTAGGAAGGTTGTATCTTTCTAAGTACTGGTCCATTTCCTCTAGGTTATTAAATTTAGTGTTATATACTTTTTCATGGTATTCTTGTATGATCCTTTGTATTTCAGTGATGTCTGTCATAATTTCCCCTCTTTCATCCCTGATTTTGTTTATTTGTTTCCTTTCTCTTTTTCTTTAGTGAGTCTAGCCAGGCTTTTAGTCAATTTTATTAACCTTCTCAAAGAACCAGCTCTTTGTTGCATTTATTTTTCCTATTGTTTTGTTGTTGTTGTTTTCAATTTCATTTATTTCTGCTCTAATTTTGATGATTTCTTTCCTTCTGCTGACTTTAGGCTTCATTTTTCTTCCTTTTTTAGTTTTCTAGATTAATTGTTAAGTTGTTTATTTGGGCTAGTTCCTGTTTTTGGAGATAGGCTTGTAATGATATGAACTTTCCTCTTATGACCGCTTTTGCCATGTCCCAAAAGTTTCGATATGTTGTACTATCATTATCATTCATTTCTATGTATCTCTTGATCTCTCTTTTTATTTCTTCTCTGACCCAGTTATTCCTCAGTAGCATGTTGTTTAATATCCATGTATTTGTGGTTCTTCCTGATTTCTTTCCGCAGTTGATCTCTAGTTTCAAAGCATTATAATTAGAGAATATGGTTGGTATGATTTCAACCCTCTTATATTATTTAAGGCTAGTTTTGTGTCCCAGCATATTGTCCATCCTTGAGAATGTGCACTAGAGAAGAATGTATAAGCAGCTGTTTTGGGATGGAAGGCTCTGTAAATTTTGATTATGTCCAGTTGGTCTAATGTGTCATTTAAGGATGTTATTTCCTTATTATTGGAATATCATTTTCTACCTTTTGAGTCTATATTTGTCTTTGGAGCTGAGATGTGTCTTCTTGAGGCAGCATATGGTTGGTTTTTGTTTTTTGATCCAATCTGCAACTCTGTGCCTTTTTATTGGTGAGTTCAGTCCATTTATATTTCAGGTGATTATTGAAAAGTACCACACCATTTTTACTATAAGGATGGTAGGGGAGAAATATTCTAGTGGTTAAACAGACTTTACCCAGGTGGCACTCGAACCTATAATCCTTGGCTTAGGAGGCCAGTGCCTTATTAGGCCACTAGGCTTCACAGGGTGATTATTGAAAAATGAGGTCTTCTTTTAGTCATTTTACCTTTTGTTTTCTGTTAGGCTCCACTGCTTCTTTGTCCTTGTGTTTCTGTTTTCTTTGGTTGATTTTTGTGGGTTTTGCCTCTGCTTCTTCTTATTTTATGTTATATACTTCAGTTCTGAATCTTTGGTGTGTAGTTACCATTATGAATATGTAAAGGATAGTTATGTATATATATACCATCACCCATTTTCTTCTATACATGCCTTATCTCCATTCCCCTTTGCAAATTTGGATATTTGCATCCTCCTCTTTTCAGTCATTGTTAACTCAATTTGTCCCAATGTATGTGAATGTTCTTTACTATCTTGTTATAGCAAATCTCTTCTTATTATTTAAGCGAATAATGCCCTGTTCTTAGTAAGGCTTGCGCTACTCTGCTTCTTTTTGTCTGATAGTCACCTTACTCCTAATTATGTTTTTTTTTTTTTTTGTCATTTTGTTTTAGGTGAGCTGAGCCCTCTTAGTATTACCTGTAGTGCAGGCTTCGTAGTGGAGAATTATCTCAATTTTTGTATGTTTAAAAAGGTCTTTATTTCTCCTAAAGGGGAGATTAGCTGGGTACATTATTCTAGGCTGGTAGTCCCTTTTATTTAATAGTTTGAATATTTGATTCCACTCCTTTCTGGCTTGTAAGGTTTGTGCTGAGAAGTCCAATGATAATCTAATGGGTTTTCCTTTATAGGTTACCATCTTCTTCTCCCTGGCTGCCCTGAGAATTTTGTCTTTGTTTTTGTTTTTTTGATAATTTTAATACAATGTGTCTTGGTGAAGGCCTTTTTGGGTTGAGATAATTGAGTATTCTGTTGACTTCTTGAATTCCAAGCTTCAGCTGATTCCTTAGATTTGGGAAATTCTTGTCTACTATTTATCTGAAAATACTTTCTAGTCCCTGCTCCCTTACCTCCCCTTCGATAATGTCCATTATTCTTATGTTTACTCTCCTGAAGTTATCACCTAGTTCTTGTATATCTCTTTCATTATTTTTCATTCTTCAGTTTCTCTCTTCTTTCTTCTGATTTATTTTGATTTTTGTCTTTGCTATCACTGATCCTTTCCTCCATTTGTCAACTCTATTTCTCGAGCTTGCTATTTCATTTTTCATCTCTTGCAGTGTGTGTTTTTTCTTCAGAAGATCTATTCGGGTCTTTTTGAGGGTTCCAATCTCCTTGCTAAAGAACTCATTCTGCTCATCTAGTTGTTTTTTCATTTCCTGAAATTGTTAATATGACTCGTTTTGGAACTCCCCGAGTTTTTTTCAGAAGTACTATCTTGAATTTTCTGTCATTTAAGTTGCATATTTCTATGTCCGTAAGCTTATTTTCTGGAGATTTTTCTCTTTCTTTCTGAGATGTCTTGTCACCTTGGTTGTTTATGGTGTTTAATGGACTATTTCTCTGCCTGGGCATTAAAAAAAGTGTATTCAGCTTTTTTTTTTTTTCCTAGAAAGAAGATTTATTATATAAAGGTTTTTCTTTAGTCTGCTGCAAAGAAGGTGCCTTGTTTTTGTTTGTTTGTTTGTTTTCAGTGGATGATATCTAAGCCTCTTATATATAAGATATCTAAGCCTCTTATATCTCTGCTTATATAAAGCCTCGATGATGCTTTTTTTTTTAATAAATGTTTAATTACGCTAACTACTCTCAGTCCCAGTCCCTGTCAGTGTTAGCAACAGTTTTGGTAGCATTTGCTCAGATTCCCCTGGAACTCCTAGATGTTCAGTCTCAGAGGGGCCCTCTGGATTGGGGGTTTGGGTTTGGGGGCTGCGGCTCAGCCTCGTTTTTGCAACCATGGCTGGTAAAAATCAACTGTTTTTTCTCTGCTGTCCTGCTTCTTTGGTTTCTGCTCTGATGTCTGTGCCCTGCTGTCAGCCACTGGAGCTCACAGCACTCCCAGGCAGGGCTGTTCAGGGAACTCGTCGCGCTTCCTTTCCTCTCCCTCCTCCTTCAGGTAGCTCTGGTGGCTGCAAGAGGCAGTTTCTTTGTTTCTCCCAGTCCACCGCCGGACACCGGGGTTCTGACCTGTGGTAGCTCTTATGCTCAGATCCCATGCTTAGATGTGCTGGCGTGCAGTTTTGGTGTTTTTTTTTTTGTTGTTGTTGAGTTTTAGATGTTCAGCTTATCGTTGTTTCAAGGGGAAAGATTTGAGTATGTCTCTCACTCCGCCATGTTTCTCCAAACCCTCTTCTGCTTTTTTTAAGCTTTACTGTTGTTCCTCTTTTACTTTCGAAGTTATTGTTATTAAAATGTAATTTGCATTTTCCTTTTTCTCTTTAGTATTAAATTCAAATTGTCTCATTTGACAGAAACCAGTGTACCAAGGAATCTATTCTCTTTTTTTCCTTTTGTGTTTTAATGTGGCCTGTGTCTAACTTTGGGTCAGTAAGTGATGTGTGCAACTTCTGTGTCAACCCTTTAAAGGTAAAGCCACCTTTCTCCATCTGTCTTTTTTCCTTTTCTCACTTTCTGGGAAGTTGTGATGACCTGAGCTGCCCTGTCAGATTCAGACCACTCTTGTTTTGTGGAAGAGAAATCTAAATATTTAACCAAAAATATTTTGAGCTCTCTTTTATAACAGTTTAAACTTTCCCTAATTAATGTAACTCATAGATAGTATTTAAGGCTATTAATTCTCCTCTAAGTATGGCATATCTACTTCACACAGATTTTGATATAAACTAATGATTTCCTTGCCCTTAAGTTCTAAATATTGTTTAATTACAACTATTGTTTCTTATTTCAACCAAGAATTAAAAATGCTAATTAGCTTCTCAAAATAAGTTTGTCTGTGTTTTACTTTTTATTACTGATTTCAAATATTACTGCATTTTGGTTATGGAAAACAGAGTTTGTAATATTGGTTCTTTAAATATGTTGACATTTTCTTTGTGGCTTTATTTCTATATTTTATTGCCCCTCAAAGGAATTACAAACTACTAAGAAATATAACTACAGGTACTCTATAATACACAAAAATCAATGTTTTCCTTATGTAGAAAATTGGAAATTATAAGTGAAATAAAGATATTCTCAATGTTAGTACATTTTAGTTTCTAATATACTACTACCTAGTGGCTTAAACAATAAAATTTATTATCATACAGTTCTAGAGGGCAGAATTCCAACATGGGGTCTCACTGGGCAAAAATTAAGGTGTTAGCAGGGCCATATTCCTTTCTGGAGGCTCTATGGGAAAATCAGTGTCCTTGACTTTTTCAGCTTCTAGCAACTGCCCATGGCCCTCTTCTTCCCTCACCAAAGACAGAAACAACAAGTTGGGTCCTTCTTATATTGATCACTCTTAACTGCTTTTGTCATCACATCTTCTCTCTCACTCCTCTTCCACTTCCCCCTCTGCTTTTAAAGTCCCTTGTGAGTACATAGGGTCCACCCAAATGATCAAGGATAATCTCCCCAGCTCAAGGTCAGCTGATTGACAACCATAAATCCATTTACAATCTTAATTCTCCTTTACCACGTAACCTAACATGTTCATAGGTTTAGGAGAGCAGGATGCAGATATTTTTGGAGACCATTATTCTGCCTACCACAGGAAGAAACCTACAAAATACCAAGAAATATATCTAACAAAATATGTGCGATACTTTTAAGGAGCAAAATGTATTTCAAGATCATAAAAGAAGATCTGAATAATCAATAGCTATACCACATTTTAGTATGGGAAATGCAGTACTGTAAATATGTTCATTTTTTTCAAATAATCTACTTTAAAAAATTATTTTACATAAAATTTGGCAAGCTGTACCCAAACCCACTAAAGTATAAAAAGTAAAGACTACTTAAGAAAATTTTGTGTAAAGAAATGTCATGGAATTTGTCTTAGGATACATAAAAACTCATTTCAAAGTATAGTAATTACAATACTGTGTGATGGGTACAGTGATAGGCAATCACAATAGAGCTGTAGTCCCCAACCTTTTTGGCACCAGGAACCAGTGTGCCTAAGAGAATCTAATGCCTGATGATCTGAGGTGGAGCTGAGGCAATGATGCTAGCACTGGGGAGCCGCTGCAAATACAGATGAAGCTTTGCTGGCTCTTCCACGACTCACCTCCTGCTGTGAGGCCCAGTTCCTTACAGGCTGTGGACCAATACCGGTCTGTGGCCTGGGGGTTGGGGACCCCTGCAATAGAGGATCCAGAAAAAGAACTGCTCTCTATGAGAACATGGAATAAAACACTGGTAGCATGTCTCAATAAATCAGTGGGAAGAGGAGAGACAATTCGGTAGTACTTGTTTATTAAATTTTTAGACATTTTTCATAGATCCCTACCACATATTATATGCTAAAGTAAAATGCAGAAGCATAAAGGACCAAATGTAAAAAATATCTCTAGACGAATGTGATTGTATTTTTATGAAGTCCAAGAACAGGCAAAATGGCAACAGAAATTAGAAAATGGGTGACGATTCAGAGAAACTGATGTGAAAGGAGAATAAAAGAACTTTCTGGAATTATGGAAATGTTTTTTTTTTAAATCTTGATTTGGAGGGTGATTACACAGGTGTGTATAATTTTCAAAAATCTGTGCAATGAATTTGAATGTGCAACATTTAAGATCTGTGCATTTTATTTTATACAAATGGTAACAATAAAAAATCATTAGACGAAAATACAAAAAACAAGGCATGTGTTTCGAATTTTCACAGTGTTAATATAAAGGTGTGTGTGTATGTGTGTGTGTGTGTTTGTATATGTGTGAAATTTCTGGAAGAATAAACAGAATTATTTTTATCTAAGTGGTTGCTGATAAAAAAGAAAGCGTGGAGCCACTATAGGAGGGAGACTTGCTTCTCACTTTATCCCCTTTGTTCTAAATGTTTTACTGTTTGTAGGATAATACACGCTATCAATCTGAAACTGTATTTCATAGCAACATGTGGCAGCTCTGCTAGTGAAAAATAAAGCAGAATTTTTAAAAGAACCTCCTTTTAGATTTATATAACTTCAGATAGGAGTTCATAATTTAGAGATTCATCAGTGAAACCAAAGAGTTTGTAAAACCATATCAAAAAGCTCTTACATGCTATCTGCCAAAAAGCTGGTAAAAGATGAAATGGAAAATACAAACTCAGTAGGCAATGAAATTATTGATTACACTTTAGATTTATAATCTCATGAAAGATTAGGAAGAAAAGATGTCACTCATGTAAAGAAAACAAACTCAATGAATGTTGTTACTTTTTTATGTACATTTTAACTAAGCTACTTGACCCTAAACAAGAAATTATTTCTTGAAGTCTGTAGTTCTAGGGCTTCTGAAAAGAGATATATTTTATTGGTGCCAGTCAAACAGCTTTAGAAGATATGACAGTATATCAAACAGAACTATGATGAATCTCCAAATTTCGGATATTATTTATTATCCAGAATTATGTGCCTCAACCAAATGCGCAATATATGAGAGATTCCATCAAGTACAAAGGTTTTCTATTTTTTTAAATAAAAATATATTTATATTTTTTACAAGTCAAAAGAATGCAAAATCCAATCTGGTGATACAGCCACTTGGGTGGGAGTTGAATACCATCATAATTGGATCCAAGAACTGTATACCCTGTGACCTGAATTTAGTGCACATGAGCTGTGAGATCACCCCACGTGAGAGACTCAAAGATTTTGCTGCTGTGGCAGTCAGGGTTGCCAAGAAGAACTCAGCTAAGTCTGAATTGAAATCTCTGATTGTCATGCAACTCAGATGAGAAAGTTATCTCCAATTGTTTGAAGTAGAATAATTGTTTCCTTACTGGGTGAGCACTTTCTAATATTGAGAATATTAGGATTAAGAACAGAAATGTTTAAAATAATCATATTAAGGTTCTCTATGGTCTTTCCTGTTTCTGCACAGCTTGCTACTGGAAGTTTGTTCTTGACAACCTTTTTAAAATGTTTGTAAAACTATCATTGCAGAGATAGTGTCCCTCTCCCAAAGCAAAGGGCAGGAAGATTCGCTGGCCATTATGGGTTCTCTAAGTTCAGGATTTCTCTGAGTAACACAATCCTACTGCGCGTTTAGGTGACACCTGGCCTTCTTTACATCACACGGAGAATTGAGGCTCATGGAATGAATAGTAAAATTAGTGGACTTGGGGTCCCAGTAAAAAGATATTCAAATGCCTCCTTGACAAAACGTGCTTTATATTGCTAATGATAATATTTATGGATCTTCATTCCAAGCAGCACATATACCTTGAAAATCTTGAATAATTATATATAATAGCAGCATAGTAAGTTGCATTCCTAGGAAAGAATGAACACACACACACACATGCACGCATGCACGCATGCACGCATGCACGCACACGTGCACACACACACACACACACAAGGATCCCAGATTATTTACTGAAGAATTTACTACTCCAATTGTCTACCAAGAGTGATTCCTAGAAATCCTAAGCTCTGAAATATATATTATCACCAATCAAAGAAATTTTAGTAGCAATATGACTGATAGATTAGGGAGATAATCAGGAAAAATATCAATGTTATCTGTACATGCATAAACAAACGTAATCTTAGGAAAAAATATTCAACTGAAGAAGTATTCTCTAAGTGGTGAGGTGTGTAGTCTTTTTTGCAGTTATGCAGCAATTAAGGCCTTGTACCTGTCAAAGGAATTTCAGTTAGCAAATGGGTACAACTAGAAGAACAGCTGGATGGAAGCTCAGCACTACAGAAAAACCTATTTGATTTGGACGGATGATAGAGGGTGTGCAAGGTTGTCCAGGGTACCAGAGGGGATGTCTCGATTCTTACTTGCTGGGCTGCCTTCTGTAGTTACCATTATCACTCACTTTCCACTCACTTAGAATTTCGCCTGCATGTCTTCTCTCTACTAATTTTCTTGAACTGCTCAAATACAGATCATAGTTGGGCTTCTGCTTCTCTATCTCCTGAGCACTTCCCTTGGCCCAATGGTCCAGAAGGGCATTTTCTACTGTCTGAGAACATTCATATTATCAATTAGTAATCAATGAGATATGAGATATGTGTTCAAGAACTCCACTTAAAAAAATACAACTCCACTTTCTGCCTTGAGCAAAAGACTTTCAAAAAAGAAAGTCTGTCTCTGGAGTGTACTCACTTTACGTGGCACTATATTTATTTCTGACAGAGTAAAGGTCATGAAAACCTTTACTTGCATCTTTTCACAGTGCTAGATAATTCATAATATCAGCCTCTTCTCCAAGTTGCTTTATTAGCTAACCTCTTATTGTTCAGATTTTACCTTCAAGAATTAAGAAAAATACTTCAGTAGAAATTCTTCCCTGACAACGAAATCATTCTTATAGCCAAAAGGCAAAATCACACCTCACTAAACAATCATGTCATAAAATGTCAAGGGCAAATCACTTACCCCGTGATATTTATAACTACTAACTTCAAGAAACTGGTGACATATGCTCTTTTGCCCCTTTCTATAAACCAAGTCTCTGGACTTCTGTCACCCTCCCATTCACAATTAGAGAGAGAGAACTTTCCATCTTTAAAGTGCCCGATTAGTTCAAGAAATATCCTTTCTTTATTTCACTCTTTTATTATCTCCACATTTAGGGAAATTTCTCATCTCTAATCCCCAAGTCTTTTTTCCAGATTCATTACCACCATCTGCTTCCACACAGCATGGAGATGTCAATAAATCACTGGCCAGGTGTTTTTTCATGCCTGTCATTGCAGCCTCAGTTATTAAATCCATCCGTGCTGACTCTTGAGTTTCTGTCACAAGAAGTTAAATTCTCTCCCACTGTCATTCCATGAGAGTTGCTTCTAAAAAAATGGCAATATATTTACTTCATAAGCTGACTATTTTACATAATCTCAAGATCTTCCAGAGAGCACTCTCCCTCCCCAAGGTCCAATAGTAACAAAAACATTTGTTTAGCTCCAACTGGCAACGTCCAGTGAGCTCCCCCACTTCTTGGCTTCAGATCGTTAGGGAATTTAAAGTGTATCTGTAAACCTCTGCTGTCATCTGCTATCCGGAAGAGCAGCAATAAGAGCACTGCTCAGTTTCTCCGAAGTTGGGAAAATGGTCCAGTTCACAGCATTTTCATCTCGCAGAGGCCTTAATTTGACTCTCATTTTTTAAATGAGAAAGTAGAGCCCTAGAATGAATATTTTTGCTAAAATTGCACAGCTAATGAATGACAAGTACTGTAACATGAGTCTCCTGATTATTTGGGCAAGGGAAGTCTGATTTATTTTATATTTTGGTTAATTTGGAATCACATAATAATTTTATGTGATTTTATCTCTTAACTCCTATAATTGACAGTACTTAATTATTTTAACTGCTTTTCTTTACAAGTCTTATCTTTAAATTTTATTTTTATGACATTTATATTTTTCAAATGTCCTGGCTCCTTTGTAATATAGAAGAGGGAATTACCATTCTCTCTTTTTTACTCTTTCTGATCAGGGAGCTGATATGAATAGTACATAACTTCTCCCTCAAGGATACTCTTGCAGTCTAAAAGAAAGACAGATGGGCAGAGAAATAATCATGATGACAATGAAGTAAGAGAAGTATGAACAGATGCTGGAAAGTAAAAGCAAAAGAAAGAATTGCTAATTCTGCTTGCATAGAAAAGGAAGGAGATGTCTAAAATGACATGTTGTCTTGAAGGATTCACAGAAATGTGCTGAGTGGTCTTGGAGAAGAGAAACAGTATACACATAGGGAATGAGAAATTCATAAACAGGAAGACATGAAAAAAGTAAAGTGTGTTTGTTCATTTAAATGTCAGCAGTAACATTTTGAGATCATAGTACACAAGAAGAAATACTTCAGAATATATTCAATAACTAACAAAAAGACCACTGGCAAGAAAATGTGAGCAAGTAAAGGCTACATTTTATTAAGCTGTGGTGACTATACTAAAAATGTTCCTTATATTTATGCCTTACTTATTCTCTGTCTCTGTCTCTGTCCCTCCCTCGCACTCTCCCTCCCCAAGTGTAGTAAATGTACTATCATATTCTCAGTTTTGCCCTAGCTATCATAAATACAAATAATCTAGTGGAAGTTAGCAGGGATTGGGCAGAAGAAAAAGAAAAAAAATTAAATGCCTCTGTCTAGGAATGCACTGAAATAGGAATTGCCTTTAAGTATGGACATGATTTCTTCCTTTAAAGTTTTGTGTCAAGAAATTATTCAGGGAAGATGACAGAGTTAGGAGCACAAGAATCTGTCTCCCCATCCAGACAATGATCACACTACCAGAATTTGATGTAATTATTTTGAAACTCTGGAGTCTACTGAAGGCTTGCAACTCCCAGAGGAAAGACTGCATAAGAAATCATGGTAAAATGTAGTCAATTTTACCTGTTAGCACAATGACAGCTGCCCCGGCCCAAACCATGGCAGTTGGTTGTGCATGTGTTCCTGAAGCAGCCTGCACACAGCTTGTAGGAGGCAAGGTGAGCAAAAGGTACCTCGTCTTCCAAATTCTGGGGTTCAGCGCTCTGATTGCTGATTGCTGCTTCTGATCACAGAAATGCATACAAAAAGACCATAGTCATTGTTGTTAAATGCAATGCCTAGGATAACCACAAAGAAAATAGCTATGGAATATACACAAAAGATAATGAGAAGGGAACTTAAATGTTTCACTATAGCAAGTCAACTCAACTCAAAAGAAGACAGTAATACAGAGAACAAGGGACAAAAAGCCATAAGGCATACAGAAACAAATAGCAAAATGACAAATAAGTTTCTTCTTATTGATATTTTTAATGTAAATAGACTAAACTCTCCAAACAAAAGACATGAGATTGGCAAAAAGATCCAACTATATGCTGTCTAAAGAAAACTCACTTTTTATCCAAAGACACAATAGATTGAAAATAAAGGACGGAAAAACTTATTCCATGAAAAGAGTAACCAAAGAAGAGCAGAGATGTCTACAGAAATATCACAGAATGTAGACTTTAAGTAAAAAATTTTACAAGAGACATGGGACATTAAATATTAATAAAAAGTTCAACATAGCAAGAAGATATAATTATAAACATTTATGCACTCAATAACAAATCATTAAAACATATGAAGCAAAAACTGACAGAATTAAAGATAGATGATTATACAATAATAGTTGGAGATTTCAAAACTCCACTCAGTAATGGATAGAAAAGCCAGACAGAAGATAAAGAGAGGACTTAATCAACATGATAAATCACTAGATCTAAGAGAAAAACACAGAACACTCTATCCAACAATAGCATGCACATTCTTCTCAAGTGCACACACAACGGATTATATGTTAGGTCACAAGTTAAGTCTTAAGAGATTAAAAAAGATTGATATCATACAAAGTATTTCTCTGATCCCAACAGGATAAATTAAAAAATCAATAACAAAAGTGAAACTGGAAAATTCACAAATTTTTGGAAATTAATACACTTTTAAACAACTGATGGATCAAGGAAATCACAACTTATATCTGTGTCTTAAATATTCTCTCTTTCTATCTCTGTGTTCTAATTCTGTAATCCATTGTTTCTAGTTAACTCTCACTTATAATTGCTTGTTTCTCCATGTTTTTTTGTGATTAGTGTGTGTGTATGAGAGGAAGGGAGGGAGGAAGAAAGGAGGGAGAGAGAGGATGAAGAAAGATCCGGGGGGAGAGAGAGAGGTGAGACAGGTAAGTAGGTTGAGACAGAGATTTAGTTCATATTTTGAGACTTTTATTAGATTTCTTTGAAGCCTGAGTTGAGGGTATAATCAATCCTCTAGCGACGATTTGTGTTTATACAACCAGGTTAAACAAAATACCTGGCCTGGGGTTTCTCTGGGCCACACAGGTAAAGTGAATTCTGGCTCCTAAAACATCGTGAGAACCAGCTGCAGCTACAAATTTTCATGAGAGAAGGTTTTTTTCCATTAGAGCCACAGTCAAAACAAGCAAGATTCCTTACTATCTCTCTTTGTAGAATTTTTTTTTCTGGTTCTCTCTTTCGCTAAGGGTCACTTTTTGGACACCTTGATTTCTCCTGGGGTCTCTGATAAATCCACAGATCTCTCCATGTACTTATTCCTGACCTTTTAAAACTACAGTTCCAGGCCACCAGGAATCTGCGTAGTTGCCAAGGGCAGCTGCTGGTTTCAGTACTGGCTGACTGTGAGGATTTATACTTATCATTGAATTCAGAATTTCCTTTACATCTTTGCCAAAGCAGTTATGCATGTAAAGAGATGTACGTGCGTGTAAGAAATTTGTGTATATTTAAAGCATTTTGGCTGTTCATAAACTATCCAGTCTACACTATTGCTGCAAATAGAAGTTCTTCCTCATTAGACTTTTGTAGGCTGAGTCAGAACCCTTTTGATAAACAGCCATGAAAAATACAACTTTTTTCTTCCTCTATCCCTGGCCATGCCTGTACTCTGAGCCCTAGGAAAAAGAACCAGAACATTCATCTTTGGTACCCTTGTACTTTCATTTTTTCCCCATCTCCTGATATCTTCCTTTCTTTCTTCTTTTTTCCACTCTGCTTTCTCCTCTCTCCAAGAACATGGATCCTAGTGCTTCCTCCCCCTGCCCAAGTTCCAGAAGTACTTTTCACTTCTCTCTCTCATCCAAACTCTGCTTCTCCATAGGACTTCTTGAAGCTTCAAGCTATTGTCGAACTTGGTTAATCACCAAGGTTGTTATCCGCAGTACTGCTCCAAGAGCACTTTTTACATATACAGAATACATTTTTTTTTTTTAACATATATCCAGAATTCCTGGTAGTTTTTCAAAGTAAAGACAATGCTAAAGGGGATGCTATTTTGAGGCCAGGGATTTCTCCCCCATGTTCCATAAATAACACAGAGAGGAATTTCCCTCCCACATAAGGCCAACCACAAACTTACAGTTGGAATAAAGGTCAGGAGTCTTTAAGACTGAATATTTAAACTGGAGAATATGTCAAGAAGTGTTAAAAAGAATTAAAATGGAAAGTTACAGAATAAGTTGTAACATATGGTACATTTGTTTAATGTCTTTGTTAATGAACCAAAAAATGTAAGCAGCAAATTAATTACATGTGCCAATGATAAAAATTAAGATGAGGTACCAGTGGCAGAAGAAGAATGCATGTGTTCTAAGTTGAAAGTACAGGCAGAAAAAGAAAATCGGCTTTGGGACCAGTATAAACAAACCAGTATAAACATATTGTATAAAACATAAAGATGCTGTAGAGAGGAAATCTGGGAACCTTAGTACGGAAAGACAGGTTCTGAGGGGACAAAGGGAGAGTGATAATAAAGTAGCCGTTCACAATGTAAATGACGTAGCACCAATGTGGGTGAGGGGACACAAAGCCTCCACCAGTGACATCGCAATGACTGTAAACCATCAAATCACAAAATAAGTCTATTTTGGACTTTGAAATATTGGAACAGCAGCAGCAAAATAACTAAGAGGAAAGATTTCAGAGAAAACCCTGACTTTATACTTTGGTGAAGGTTTATTAATACAAGTACAACTTTCTGCGTGGTTTTTTCTTATCCCTGTCTTAGAGAATATGCAGCAAAGAAAGCAGACACCTTTGAGAACTGAGTACTTTGCCCAGAACTCACATAAAAGAAACTCAAGCCTTGGATGCTGATCCCAGGCATACATTCCCAGTCCAGCTCAGGCTTTCCTTCCTGGCTTAGTAATCACAGATGAACCAGTGGGAGGAGCTAGATGAGCACACTGCCCACCACCTACCACCACCATCGCACTCTCAGGGTGCTCTGGCCTCTTT
>NW_006443124.1:12446409-12456901 GCF_000325575.1 Pteropus alecto
CCATCCCCAACCCTTTATGAGTACAAAAGAGTATGAACATCTCTCTTGCTATTCAACATTCCCGACCTTCAGTCTTTCTCAACTGGCAATTCTCATTTGAACCACAGACACAGAAAAATAATTTACTAATTATTTTCTCTATTCTCACAAGGAGGGCACCAACTAGTAACATTCCAGCAGCAAAGGAGAGAATTTATTACATACAACGAATGCCATAGGGCATTAGAGCTCAGTTCTCAGGTCTTTTTGTCTATTTTTTCTTCTTCTATATGATTCCCAATTTCCAATGTAAATTATGGAGAAAACAAGCCTAGTCTTGGCCCCTGCAGTCTACACGTCATTTTCCCAGTTCTTCACATCAGCTAAAAACTTCATAACTGGCCAGATCAGAGTCCAACATAGAGTCTGAAGAACAAGGATACAGCCCAACTAGCATGTCCAAGCACCTTAAAACTACCTTATGGAACAGAAATAAGTATACATTTTTTTCATTTAAATGTCAAGAAGTCCCTGAAGACTGATAGGAGTTCTAACATGTAAGACAGAGTCTCCGCCTGTGGTGATGTGATGACTGGCTGTGGAGAGCGTGGCGGTGCAGAGGGAAGACCATGGACTCCGGAGGCAGCCAGGCCACTCCTGAGCCACAGCTCTGCCTCTTACTATCTGTGTGACTCCAAACGCTGCCTGTAATTTTATGAGATTTTTGTTTCCTCATCCAAAAAAAAAAAATGGAAATATTAATACTATCCTACTGGATTGTTTTGAATAAAATAAGAAATAGTATTGTACATAACAATAAATGCCACTGCCAGCATCCAAAAGAAACTCAGCATGCAAGGCTTGAGTTTCTTTTACGTGAACTCTGGGCAAAATACTCAGTTCTCAAAGGTGTCTGCTTTCTTTGCTGCATATTCTCTAAGACAAGGATAAGAAAAAACCACGCAGAAAGTTGTACTTGTATTAATAAACCTTCACCAAAGTATAAAGTCAGGGTTTTCTCTGAAATCTTTCCTCTTAGTTATTTTGCTGCTGCTGTTCCAATATTCCAAAGTCCAAAATAAACTTATTTTGTGATTTGATGGTTTACAGTCATTGCGATGTCACTGGTAGAGGCTTTGTGTCCCCTCACCCACGTTGGTGCTATGTCATTCACATTGTAGAGAAACAAGACATGCCCACCCGAGAGAGGTAAGCAATAATGCAAAAGCAGTTACTTATAAGTGCTCAGTGATAAATGATGTAGGCAGCAAATATTGATCTAGGAAATGAGTTCTATTATTGATAAGAACCAAATGATAAATGATGTACTCGGTAACATGTTTTCAGAAGATTCAAAGGGTAACTCAATGTGGATCAGACTCAACTTGAAAAGTAGGTGTGAGAAAGGCAGTAGAGTTTGAAGGCCGGGCATTATTTACTTTGTTTCTGATTTTGTTTTATTTTTAACTAATATGCAATACAGTTGTTTGGTGCGCAGTTCTATGGATTTTAACTCATGTGTAGAGTTGTATAACCACCACTACAATCAGGATATAAAAAGTTCTAAATATAATAATTCATAATTGATAGAAATCATTTATGAAATTAAGTAAATAAAACACAATGGTATCACAATACTTTATATATAAGTGCAGATATCCAGAGAGTATTGCCAAACCTGTCTTGGGAACTACTGGATTACATAAAGCAAAATAATTAATTAGAAAATAATTTTCTTTAATGATTTTCTATTTCCCATGGGTAACTTTTGAACAACACTCTCCTTTCATTCTATAATTTCTTTGTTAAAGAAAGACTCCATAAAATCAGAATAGAATATTTATTTTCTGGGGCTATTGGCAAGCCCCATTGAGGTTATACTCAAGATTTATAATTTCAAAGGACCAGAAAGGCTCTTGTTTTCTCTCTCCAGCTCTCTCTTCCACATTTTCTGCCTTGGCCCAACAGAGCATTTTCCCTATTTGTGACAATCACAGGGCCTCTAAGTTCCTTGGAAGTGCAGATAGGTTTGGCATGGGCTGTGCTGCCAAGATTTCCAGAAAGTGGTCCTTGCCAGCCTTTCTGGTCTGTCCACTGAGGGCAGCCTAACCATTCATCCACGAACTTTATTAGAGTTGCTTCTGGAAACTGAAAGGAGTCCCTGTTTACATGACCTTACCTTACTTAACCCAAGGTGCAGTGAAAAAGGAAGTCATAAAACAATTAACTCATGCAATCTCATTTTCACTCTCTGTGAAAGGCTGCAAATGACAATTCCAGGTTGCAATTGGGGTGGGGAAGTTGCTTAAGAGCATGACAGCATCCCAGTCTCCAGTGCAGGAAGGAGCCCTGGGATGTGCCACATAGGATGCACTTGAAATTTCCAAGTGGATTAAGTTGGCATGTACTAGATTTTTCAAATGCTGAAAGTATTTCATATGCTGACAAGAGGTCAGAAGCAGAGAGAGGCCAAGAGGTGAGAGAGCCCACAGTGCCTGAGATCAAAAAGAAATAGAGCCATAGTTTCCTACCATGAGGCATATTGATCCTACTCCCCCGTAAAACTGGTTGATCAAGTAGTTCCTCCCCTTGTCCTTCCTGGAGAGAAGTGAGTACCAAGGTAGAGAGAAGCAGAAGTCTCTTTCCCAGCATTCCCCACTCCTGGGAGAGAAAGTTTAAGTAGAAGATTCCTAGAACCATAAAGAAGAAGAAGAAAAGAGTCTCCTCCTTACCTTCCTCAAGACAAATGTCAAGCAAAGCAATGATTTAGGAATTAGGCAGATTGAAGAGGAATTACAAATAAACCATAGCTGGAGGTTGATGGGGATTCCAGAGAGTTTAGGGAAGTTGTTGCATGGAGCCCAAGGCCAGGAGATTGCAAAGAGGCTCTGACAGGACAGCAGATAAGGGCAGGTTTTCTGCAAAGACAGGATTTAGTTCCTTGATGTGAGGAAGCCAGAGTCTGCAGTAGAGCAAAGAAAAGTGTGCCAATCAGACTTATGGATAGAGAACTGAACAGAGTCAGGAGACCCAAGTGGCAGTTCTGGCCATGCTGGCTATACTGCTAACTAGCTACGAACTTCTGAACTGGCCTTATCACTTCCTTCTCTGGACATCAGTTCCCTTACATATAAAAGAAAATCTTTTCTTGCTCCAACATTGACTGATTTTAGAAAAGAAGAGCCAATATGCTGTAGATTTGTTTGGTGATTAGTGTGATGCAGTGAATCTGCTGTTCTATTTCATTCAGGTGTGAAAACCTAGGAATCACGGTCTTTCCAACAATAACAGAGGAGCACATCATGGACCAGGGATATCTGTTCAAATATCACCTCATAGACCCAGAAATGGTGGGTGTGATCTCCAATAAGAACTTCCATTTAAACTCGACAAGCAGGCTCACCCTTCTTTCCATATTTTTCTAGGAATTAATGAAACAAGAGAATAACCCCAAGAACAGGGCCTGCATTTGAAAATAATGATAGATGACGTATTCTGAACAATTATTGATGATATTCCTTCTGTGCCTTTTTCTCTCTCCCAAGCCCACATTTATAAAATCTTGCAGGAAAAAAGAAAAAGAAAAAAAGTCTTCTGTTACAAAAACTGCTTCAGGAAAGAGAAGACCTTGTTACTATTTTTTTTTCAGGCCTTAAAAATTTGCATTCAAGAAACTGAACCTTGTAAAGGGGAAGTCTTACTTATGCGAAAACCTGAAATCTCCTAAAAGAGATCACGTCTGGCGGGATCTGCCTGTTTCAACAGCAGCCAAATGACTGTTTTCCTTCTTCCAGTAGTGGAATCAAGGCCTCACTGTTGAGTCTCTAAATTGTACCATTCTGAAAACCCACAGATGAAAAAATACTTGTTGGGTGGGGTGGCGGGGAGAACAAAAAAGGTAGACTCCTGTTGACCAATTCTGTAACTGCAGAAATATTCTCATAGTCATTTCCTGCAACCGAAAGAAGGTCAACTTGCCAAAGATGGCTCCATCTTCTGGACAGGTTTCAGCCCTGCTGATGGGAATGTGGCTGGTCTGTGGGAGCCACGCGGTGGTGATGGTGCCACTGAGCCCTGTGAAAACGAGGATTTCTCTGGGTTCTCGGAAGCTCTGATAACATCTCACGGAACTACTGTTGAAAGGAATGTTTTCTTCTCTTTGTCTAACTTTAAAAGAAGGAAATAATTAAAAAGATGGCACTCCTAGGGACATATAATTGCTGCTGGCAGCTCTTGTTTTTCCCACAGTTGTTTATATTTTGCCGTGAGGACTGAATGGCATTATCCTACAAGTAGCCCTATCCAAACACAAGCTCATTCATTACTACAGGGCGCTGGAATCGAATGACTATCCCCCTTCTTGTCAGTCACTTGCAGAATTTTCCAAATATCAAGAATTTAGCTTACTGCACTGTGGTTAGGTGAACCGAAGTTAGGTGAAATTTTATTTTCAGCTTGTTCATATATATATATTTTACCCGACCAGAACTGATAGTTTCTGAATGTGTCCAAATGTGTCCAAAATGCGCCTCAGCACATTGATTGTGCTAAAATTCCTGTGAGGAAACCAGGAGCCTCTACCTTAGATCCCATCTGCTGGAAGAGCCTCAGCCAGCCATGCTGACATCTGGTACCTTCTGCTGTTGCTGACCTGGTTTCCAGTTTGAGACCTGAGTCCACCACCGTGGTCTCAGCTGCAGGGCTGACCGGGACTACATGCCCATGCTTCAGCCTCGACTTCCCTATCTGAACCTTCATCCTCTCCTCGGAGAGGTGGACCTAGGGGAGTGCTCCTTCCATTTTGATTCTTCTTTTGCCCACTAGGTCCTGCTGTAAAATGAGATAACCGCCAGGAATCCCCTTGCCTTTGTTTCCCAGACGCCTGGGGATTGTGCATAGCACTGCAATATGGAGCGTCCTGGCTAACAGGAATAAATTCCCAGGAAGAACAAATTTCCACTTTGGGTGAGAGGTAAAATTGCCAAAAATTAGTGCCTTTTGGAGATTTCATTACTAGCTCTTTCAGATATTTTTGCAGGAATGGTAAAAAGTGGCACAATAGATCGTTTTGAATTAAATTCCTCATCTTGACAAAGTTCTTCCTTGATGAATGAGTGACTGTGAATTTAAGAGCCCAGAGGGAAGCAAGAAGAAAGAAGAATGAGGGAATCTGTGGAACTGACTGCTGAATAATTAAGAAAAGACATTACATGTTGTTAAAACAGGAAGTCTGAGCACATTTGTCCTCTGATAAAATTAAATTTGTGGTCTAATGATGACAACAAAAGTGCTGTAAAAATTGAGAATGATATATTTAATTCTATATGCTTAAAACTTTAAAATATATAAATGGAAGAATAAAGTTAGCCAGATATATCTAAGACATGATACCTTCATATTAAATACCAAAAGAATTTTTGCACAAGTGATTATATCATAAATTAATCTCTGAAATTAAAATGGACATCTTTGCTAGAATACTAAATAGTACATTTCTGTTCCAGTAAGTTTTTCGTTTGGAATATTTATTCTTGCAGAGTAAGAAGGTGAGACAAAGTGTAGTTATTTCAACTGTTATCGAGCTCTTCTCAGGCTAATGGCTACATGGGGATTCATCAGCCTCTTCTCTCTACTTTGTATATGTTAGAAAATTTACACGACTTTTTTTTTTTTAAGATATCTTCTTCTTGTAAGACAGAGATGAGACTTCTTTATTTTATTTTCAATAGATATCTTCTATCTCTAAAACATTCACTTTCCTGGATCATTTGAGCAACACCATCAAAGAGTGTCAAAAGTTCTGAGCTGCTCTTTCCATGTCTTATCCCCTGTTCCTTGCAATAATCCTGCTGCCACTACTGACAGTTGAGGATAACAAACAGACTCAGAAATCATCAGGACTGTGGCCTAACCTCAACTTTTTACCAGGTCATTATGTGAAACGGATGCTTGCCATGTCTAGCTATTAGAAAAGGCCCATCCTTGTTCAGCTGCGGCAGAAAAACAGCGAGAAATGATATTTGCTGGCTTGAAGGGGTTTGAGTGGAAGCTCTTTTATCAGCTGAGCTAAACACTGATCCCACGAAAAGAGTTGGGCTGTGCATCAAAGACCTGACCACTGCTTCTTTTTATCTCCTGTGACCTAGAGACTTGCACAACATTGTGCTCTGGCCCCAGACCCCCCAGACTGAATGAGCTCTTTCTTCCCACTGAGTTCCCACAGCACTTTATCTTACTTTCCGTGACATTGATTCCTTTCTACTTTATGTCTCATAAAACATGACATTTATCTATCCAATGTTCAGAGAATTTGAAAGACAACATCTCAGTCATTACATAGATTCAGTAAATGCCCTCTCCATGAAATATCTTCAGCTGCTCCTGCAGGCCCAATAGAAGACTCAAATGAATTTAATGAGGCAAAAAGTCAACACATATATTCCTTCTGATATGTATGATAATAAGGCAAGTGAAGATGCTGCCATTAATGAAATCACAAGGAACCACCAGATCTCCAACTGAAAAGTACTGGTAATTAACTGGAGTTCAGGTCCATCAAACCTGATACAAAAACCAACCTGGATCTGCTTAACAAATTCAGTCTCCAAAATAGAGTTGTTTTGTGTGTGAAGAGATCTAGTTAATTATCAGAGAGACTACTTAGGCTAATGTGCTGCTTTTGGTCCTGTTTTAGTTGCTGGTAAAAACCGAGATTACTAAGTGGATGGAAAATTTGAGCTACCTCAAAGACTTTAGCTGCTCAGCAAAAATGAATTAGAATATTGCTGACCTCAGTTGAGGAAGCCTCTCTGTAAAATCTTCCATGAGATCTTACTTCTGTTACTATTTCCTTTGTGGTTTGGTTCTGGGGTTTGGGGAGTAGGAAGGGTAACTCTTAAAAGTCTCCCAAGAATGGCGTCACATAGCTACTTAGGGAGCTGTGAACTTTCAATACCATATAAAAAAAACTGAATAAAAAGTGCCCAATTGTTTTTTTTTTAAATTGGAATTTTGTCAGCAGGATCAGGACTATTAATGCTCAACATCAAAAATCTGTTACCTGCTCAAGGACTCATTTTTAGAAAAGGCAGGCAGAAATAACTAATTTGGATTTCTTGGCCATAGTCAGGATTTTCTCTCTATACGAAACCATTAATTTGTAGAATCATAGGGATGTGTGAGGTCCGTTATATTTAGTAGGCTATTATTTGCTTGTAGGTTAGTCTGGATTTTTCAGTAAGAAACTAACATTTCCAAACAATACAGAGATTTAAGTAGGGATAGCGTGAATGCATTTCATCTCACTGGAATGTTACTCTAGAATGGTAGTGCTGAACTACTTCACTGCATACAGACCTGTTAGAGGTAACAGCACGAAGAAAATTTACAAAATGTACACTAGCAAATTTAAGGCACTTCTGTTTTAGTTTCAACCAAGAGCTCTAAGGAATGAAGTATCATCTGATATTAATTTTCTACTATTGCATTATCTCCCACAGAAATGATGGGTTAAAACATTTGGGAAACAACATAAGCCAGTCAAACTAGGCTCACTATTTAGGCTCCACTTCATTTATTTGGTATAAATATGTTGACGTATTTGTCTTTTGGTCTTTTTTTTTTTTCCTATGCTAGTATTCTTTAAAAAATTGAAAACATGATAAACAAAATAGATTTAAGTATATATGGGAATTTAATATACGACATCAATGTGGCATTTTAAACTAGTGAAGCAAATAGATTTGCTTTTTAAATGGTGGTTTCAACCAACTAGCCGTTAAAAAAAAAGGTAAAACTGGTAAGACCTACCACTTAACAAATTCTAACCAAATCAAATATTTTAATATTAAACAATGAAATTTAAAAGAAAATATGGAAGACATTTTAAAATTTATTCGCATGAGAGGTCTTTCTAAGTAAAGCACAAAAACCAGAAAAGACTGATAAATTTCACTATGTAATAATTTAAAGAGTTTTTACTGATTTAACAAACAAACAATAAAACAACTTAGTCAAAGTTAAAAGACAGCGACATACTGAGAAAAAAATATCTTCAACTAATATGACAGTGAAAGGATAATTTTCTTCAATATATAAAGTACCCTTAAAAACACCAATGATGCAATTTTTAATATAGGATGTGGGCAAACCCTTCATACACACACAGATGTGCACATACACATACATATAAAAACATCTGTAATTAAAGACAAAGTTAAAATAACAACAAAATACCTTTTTGAACCTATAACAGATTTTAAAGTTGGTGAAGTGTGAATAAACAGCCACTTGTATGTTGTTGGTTAGTGTATAATTTGCTACAGACATCTTGGAAGCTCTGTTACTATCAAATTGTAAATATAGTCAATTCTCATTTATTAATGGTAGTTATGGTCTATAAAGTTGCTGCAAACATTTGAATTAGCAGATATTGAATCATTGCTCCTAGGGGAAATACAGAATTAAGTTTCTGCAGACCTCTGGGCACAGTATTTTCATCTGATCAACATAAAATCTTGTTTTATGTGTTTTTCTCTTTAAAGACACTGTATTTATTATACATTGTCAATTCATTAACACTGAACTCACAGCAAATAGCACTATAACTCATGCCCGAACGAAGCTTATTTATTGCAAGTGTTTTCTCTATAAGGCACAGCACAGCCTTTATAGTTTAGGATTACTAGACAGCACGTCAGCTTAGGCTTGGTAGCCATTTTAAACAGCAAAAGCACAAAAATGAAAAAAAGTGGTACTAAATAGATCTCAAAAAGGACACTTGTTTCCAGGGTAAGAGCTGAAATGAAGGCAGAGCATCACCTTGTTCAACTACAGCTGGGAATGTCCATGGCAATCCGACTATTTTGCAGTTCTGCACATATCCACAAATGACCGTGAGAACACAGCAAGTATTGATTTGGAGTTACAAATAAACCTTAGCAAGTAGGTGAATTCATAAATACAGAATCCGCAAATAATAAGGATCGACTGTATATGTGCTCTATAAGCTAGCAATTTCACCTATAAAAATGTGTCCCACAGATATGTCCACACATATGTCTAAACTGCCTTTATAAGGCTATTCATAGCAACAATGTTTGTAGTAAAAATGGAAACTATGTTTATTTTAGGCAATGAACTCTGATATCTTCTTTTCAAATATATTTTATTTTAGTCTACATTTTTTTTTAGGTTGCTCTCCACAGTTTAGGTAGCAACTCACGTTGCAAAAACAGTATCTTAATGAAGACTTCTCTTGACAACCATAAAATAAAAGCTCCTTTTAGTCTCTATTTTGCTACTCTGTTTAGTTTTTTTTCCACAGTAGTTACCAATCTAACATTATATTATATATATGTTTATTTGCTTAATTTTTGTTCCTTACCTGTTCCACCCTAGCAATAACCAAGAAATAAACTTCTTGAAGGTAGGGGATTTGAATAGCTTGTACAATAATATATCTACAGTGCCTAAAACGGTGCTTCCCTTATAGAAGGTGCAAAATAAGTATTTATTTGTAAAATAAGGAATCACATATAACTCATATAATATTTAAGAGCTAACAATCTAGTGCCTGGGTTCACATCAGCTCTGCAATTGCCCAGGTGCTTCATCTTGGGCAAGTTACATAAATTTTCTATACTTCAGCTGACACATCATGGGGATAATAATATGCCATTACTCATAGATTATTGTGGAATTATGAACATTAATTAATTTGTATAAAACACCTTGAATAGTACCTGACATATAGTAAGTAGTAAATAAATGTTATTATTGCTATTATTTACAAAATAGAATTAAGACACAAAGTTATAGATCAGGAAGTCACTTTAGAGATATTATCAATCTTAATAATACAAATATTTAAGCGATTATCACATGCAAAAAACCTTGTGTAGTGCTTTGATGATGAGATGCATCTGACACAGACATACCTCAAGTTATTAGTTCTAATATGCAAAACGATAGGTAAGTAAAAGACTATAGGCCCTTTGAAAAGAGTTATCTTTCACTGAAAAACACAGGGAAAAAAACAAAGTTGTTCAGAAGAGAGAGAGGCCCTTCTCTGTAGGTCCTTGTGAGGAAATAAAATTGCCCTCACTTTTTCTGCATTCCAGTAAAAAGCTATAACTCCCTGAGACTTTTCACACATGATGAGAATTAGATCTATAGCCATTTGTTTAGTAAACTATTCTGACTCAAAAAGATAATAAAACTCTTATTTTGACAAGAGGGCTGATGGCTACAACCTAGTCTAGTTTCCTATGTTAACCCCACAATGTGCCAGGAAGATTAAACTGCTATCTTTCTAGATGTTTTTATTTCAAGAAGGAATGAAGTCCAGGAATTTGGAGACAGTCTCTGGCTTCTGGAAAGATTTTATTTATTTATTTATTTATTTATGTATTTATTTATTTATTTACTTACTTACTTACTTACTTACTTACTTACTTACTTACTTACTTATTTATTCAGTGAATAAGGACAGTTTTATTTATTTATTTTTTAA
>NW_006443124.1:12458092-12466369 GCF_000325575.1 Pteropus alecto
AAGTGGTTATTTCATTTTTCAACTCTTGCAGTGTGTTCTTTATCTCCAGAAGGTCTATTTGTTTTTTTTTTTTTTTTGAGAATTTCAATCTCCTTGCTAAAGAACTCATTCTGTTCATTTAGTTGTTTTTTCAATTCCTGAAATTGTTGATACGATTCATTTTAGTCTCATTGAGTTTTTTCAGAAGTGCCATCATGGAATCTCTGTCATTTAAGTCGCATATTTCTATGTCTGTAAGCTTATTTTCTGGAGATTTTTCTCTTTCTTGTGACCTTGGTTGTTCATGGTGTTTAATGGACTATTTCTCCACCTAGTAATTAATGGAAGTTGTCAGGGCCAAGCGGATCAATCAGGCCGACTACGCCAATTGTCATGGCCGAGCTGATCATGTCCGCTCTGCCAAGTCTCACCAGTATTGGAAGGTTCGATGGTGAGACACCCCGTTGGAAGAATGCACAAGAGGCAGACATGGGGACGAAACGGCCGGCATCAACTTTATTGTGAGGGTGCACTTCTTTTGGGAAGTGCGGTTCTATTGCGGGGTGGGGGAGCAGTCTATTGCACGGGGTGCGCAGTCTTATGAGTATTTCTTCTGCTCCTCTTTCTGTTCTCCCCTTCTGCTCTCCAGGGAACCACATGGCTCCTCACATAACAAAGTACAAAAATGGCATTCAGCCACACATGTGTGATATAATAAGCTCAAGCATGTTTACATATTTTCTAAATCTGGGGTCCTATTCCTAGCCGTGGGACTGGATCACAGCCAGACCTTAGACCTGCCAGACCTTGGGCCAGCCAGGCTTGGTGCCCACACTCCACCATTACAGGGTCACTGCGCAGGACCTGGACAGGAGGGCATTACCTTGGGCCCACAATCCACTTTCCATTCTTGGAATGGCTTAGCCCTACGAGGCATCACCCCCATGGTGTTCTTTACCTACTCTCTCTTTGGGTGCTACTGAGCACATCAGGGACATTGTGATACAGCAACTTGTGCTTGTGCCCCCATCATTTTATTACGTGTTCCATGGTACGAGCCATTTGTGTACCAGGCATCCTCAGGGATGGGAGTCCGACCCTTTACTTAGGTACTCGGTATATCTCCCATATCAGCAGGCTCCGCTAGGAGCTCTACTTGGAACTGCACTCACCTCAATAGTGGATGCAATTGACTGGACAGAAGGCTCACAGAAAACTGCATACATTGCTCCAGGTACATTCCTCCACTTGGACAGTGTAGGAATCTGTGCAATTCCCATATAAAGAGTCTTTCTTAAGGCCACAGCCACCCCTCCACGGGATACAGGATTACGGCCAGTGATATCTTCACTAGCTAGCAAGGCTGCATAATGGCAGCCAGTTATTTCTCTATCAAGAGAATCCGCACTCCTGAGCTTATCAAAGAACACTGCACTTCCGTGCTTTTTGTGCTACAGCTTGCTTTATCCAGCTGGTCGTTACTTTTGTCTTACCCAACCAGACAACTCCTAAGAATTTGACAGAGAACCCAGGTCCTTGGACCTTGTCCTGGTTGACTGCCCAACCCTAGTTGATGAGAGCTTCTCGCAGGCTGGTCACCACTGCTTCCAGTCCTGCAGGAGAATCAGAGGTTAGCATTATATATAATACAAGTGCAGTCTACAGGCAGTCGTTTCTACGTGGCTAACTCTTGAACCACGAGACTGGCACAGAGTAGGGCTAGAGAAAAAGGCATTTGCCAAGTCCACCACATAATGGTATCATCCAAGTTCATGTGACAATCGGTCCGTAACGTCTGTGACATTCAGCACAGCAGCATGCAGGGGCGGCATAACTTTATTCAGCTCCCGATAGTCAATCGTCATGTATCAGGAGCTGTCAGGCTTCTTCACTGGCCACACAGGTCAACCAGCTCCCTTTCAGGAATAAAAGTCAATTGCTGGTCAGGGTGCAGCTGATTCCACAGCGCCAGCGGCATTTCATTAGGTTACTGCTCAGTCTTTCTGCAGCAACCCCTGCTGCGAGAAGATCAAACCGCATTTGCCTGTGGCTCACTCTCACAGCCCATGGAGCTGGGTGCTGCTCCACTCTGCTTTCCGACCATGCCTCCATCCCTGCACTGGCTGGTGGGGGAGTGTGGCAGGCAGCAGGGCGAGCACTTGGGTGGAACGCTCCTTGTGTTTCACATGCCCCAACCTAGGTATGGCGGACGTCACCTCTTGGATCTGCCTATCCACATAAGGGGGGCCAGCAGTGCCCTCATGGCACCAAAAGTACCGGCTGGGCCAGAGGTCAAGATCAAGTCCTTTATACAGGTTGTAAATACCTCTTCATCGGGGCTTGTATACTGGGCGCGAAACATCATTTGTCGCATGCCCATTTCCCAAATTATCTAGACCAGATCTAAGTACGTGGTCCATCTGCTCACTGTCTCTGGCAGCTCTCCCAGTCGGCTCACACTGTACATGCAGCCAACATGAGCTAGTTAATCAAGGAGCATTGCCTGAGCCTCCTCCCCCACTCCGCCACATTCTGGAGGCACTGCCATCACCATTATGGAGGCCAGCTAAGTTATCTCTTCCGGAGATAATTCAGTCCCTTTGGCCCCATCATCCCACAGCCGAAGCAGCCACCCTGGAACCGTTTTCTCGGCTTTCTGCTGTACCTGTTTCGTCAGGTCCCGGAGTTCTGTGGGGGTGTGCTGGATCAAGGTGGTTTGCTTTATAGCCTGGGCGGCGCTGTCAGCTTGTCCACCCAGGGCCAATGGCTGTTCCACTTCAACTTGCTGCCGTATCACCAGCCGTTCCTGCTGCAGTACCGCCGGTGGGCTCCCAGACCTGGACGATGGCAGCCACCCTTCAGGGTCCTGCAGCAAACGTTCTGCTGCCACCAGCCACTTTTCATGTGCTTCTTACTGGCATTGTAGCTACTGCACTCACTGAGCCTGATCCTGAACATCCAGGCCATCTGACCCGCTGCCTTCCGGACGTTCAACTCCAACACCTCCAGGGCTTTCTGGACGTCCTCTGGACACGGCTTCACTCCATCCCCAATCCTCTGCAGGCTTTTCTGTAGCCAGATACGTGGCCATGGGATACCACCGGGAGGCGGGGGGCCACTGTCCTCCACCTGAGAACTGTCCGGAGCATTGGGGTCCATACGCACCTCATCCTGCAGACTGCACCAATTGTCAGCGGGATGCTGATCATGTTTGTGATGCCAATTGTCAGGGCCGGCAGATCAATCGGGCTGACTACGCCAATTTTCAGGGCCGAGCTGATCGTGTTCTCTCTGCCAAGTGTCAGCGGTATTGCTGACCGAGAAGGGAAGGTTCGATGGTGAGACATTCAGTTGGAAGAATGCACAAGAGGCAGACATGAGGATGAAACAGCAGGCACTAACTTTATTGTGTGGCGTGCACTTCTGTTGGGAAGTGCAGTTCTATTGGGTGGTGAGGAGCAGTCTATTGCATGGGGTACGCAGTTTTGAGCGCACTTCTTATGCTACCCTTTCTGTTCTCCCTTTTTGCTCCCCACTTCTGCTCTCCAGGTAACCGCATGTCTCCTCACATGAGAGAGTACAAAAGTGGCATTCAGCCACACATGCATGATACAATAAGCTCAAGTATGTTTATATGTTTTCTAAATCTGGGGTCCTATTCCTAGCCATGGGCCTGGATCGCAGCCAGACCTTGGGCCAGCCAGGCCTGGCGCCTACAAAAGTGTATTCTGATTTTTATTTTTTCCAGAAAGAAGATTTATTATATAAAGATCTCTCTTTAGTCTGTTGCAAAGAAGGTGTTTTTCTTTTGGTTTCCAGTAGGTGGCGTCTAAGCCTCTTGGATCTCTGCTTTATATAAAGTCTTAATAATATCTTTTTTTTCTTTCTTTCTTATAGACGTTTAATCAAGCTCGCTCTCCTCAGTCCCAGTTCCTGCCAGTGTTAGCGACAGTTTCAGTAGTGTTGCTCAGATTCCTCTGGAGCTCCATGGTGTTCCATCTTGGAGGGTATGTGGGGAGGGTTCCTCTGGATTAGGGGATGGAGGCTGCAGCTCAGCTTTGGTTTAGCAACCATGGCTGGTAAAAATCAACTGTTGTTTTTCTGCTGTCCTGCTTTTCTGCTGTCCCCGTTTCTCTGCCTTCTGCCCTGATGACTGGGCCGCCGGCTGCATGGAGCTCACAGTACTCTTGGGCAGGGCTGTTCAGAGAAGTTGCCGCACCTTCTCTCTTATCCCTCCTCCTACAGGGAGCTCCAGCAGCTGCAAGAGGCAGCTTCTTTGTTTGTCCCAGTCCACCACCCGACACCTGGGTTTCTGACCTGTGACAGTTCTTATGCGCAGATCCCATGCTCGGATGTGCTGGTGTACACTTTGGGTGTTTTTTGTTGAGTTTTAGATGTTCAGCTTATTGTTGTTTCAAGGGGAGAGATCCGGGGACGTCTCTCACTCCGCCATGTTTCTGACATCACCCATGTCTTTGATTTTTGATAATTTTAACATAATGTGTATTGGAGAAGGTCCTTTTGGGTTGAGGTAATTGGGTGTTCTGTTGACTTCTTGAATTCCAAGCTCTAGCTCATTGCTTAGATTTGGGAAATTCTTGTCAACTATTTGTCCGAAAATGTTTTCTAATCCCTTCTCTTTTTCCCCTTTGAGAATGCCCATTATTCTTATGTTTCCTCTCCTGATGGTATCAGCTGGTTCTTGTATTTCTCTTTCATTATTTTTCATTGTTCAGTTTCTCTCTTCTTCCTTCTGATTTATGCCTAGATTTCTGTCTTCGGTATCACTAATCTTTTCCTCTATTTGGTTGACTCTATTTCCCAAGCTTGCTATTTCATTTTTCAGTGTTCTTTATCTCTAGAAATTCTATTTGGTTCTTTTTGAGGGTTTCGATCTCCTTGCTAAAAACACTCATTTAGCTGATCTAGTTGTTTTTTCAATTCCCGTGGTAGCTCTTATTTGCAGATCCCACACTCAGACTTGCTGGTGTGCAGGTTGGGTGTTTTTTGTTGAGTTTTAGATGTTCAGCTTATTGTTGTTTCAAGGACAGAGATCTAGAGCTATCTCTCACTCCGTCATGTTTCTGACGTCTGGAAAGATTTTATTTTTACACCAAGGCACTGGAGTAAGAAGGAGACCCTTTTAGGAGATGAATGGACATCTGTCTCCTACCACTTCATAAGCATAGGAAAATCATTTTTCTCTTCTTTGCCTATGAATGAGTCTGGCCACTGTATAAGACAATCGACTTGGCTCTCATTTTGTCACTCTAGGGGTAGGTATTAGGGCAAAGGGAAGATGACTCATTTATCATATACTGTGAAGTATTTAATAAGAAATCTACTTTTGATCTAGAATACCTCATGTATGCATTCAGGATAAAATGAATAAATACAAATATTAAAATCTTAATAGTACCCAAACAATTTTTCAGATGAATGAGGGAGCGGGTCCTCTTTAAAGTAAATTTTGATTTTGTTTTCTCTAATAAGAGAAATAACTGTTGTAAATACTCCCAAATTCTCTTTTCCAATCATCAGGAGTTTTAAGGAGTTTTAACCATAGTGGTTAAAACCAAAGACAATGGCACTAGACTTGGTTTGAGTTCCTCGTTGGGCCTCAGTCTCCTTACTTATAATATGGGAACATTAATAGTACATATCTAGTAAAGTCTAACACTCAGCCTTGTGAGTGAGCTTGGAAGCAGATCCTCTAGCCTTCAAATGACTTTACCCCTGACTGAGAGCTTTATTCCAAACACAAGAGTGATCTGGAGCCAGAAACACACAGCTAAATGGCTCCTAGGTCTCTGACCTTCAGAAACTATAAGAAATAATAAGTGTTCACTGTTTAAAGCTGCTAAAATTTGGTGTAACTTTTTGCACAGCAATAAATAAGCAATACAGGTACTACATGTAGTCATTTTCATACTACTAGGCATATATTCCCATAAATACTGGCTAACAGAAGCAGTGACAGTACCTAGAGGGAAGAAATGTGATTCCATAGCAGGGTCCTCATGGATGCAAAGAAAGAAACTGTTGGTTTTTCAAAATAGTAATTCTAACAACTACATAAAAGTCATAGGCAATCTTCATAGCACGATAATAATTCAACCTCTGTAAGCACAGAGACATTGCAGATTTAATCTTTTGTTCCAAAGGCAATGAGAGTGCACCAACTCTCACCTGGTTCTTACCCAAAGGATCCCTTTTCTCAAGTACTTGAAACTTCTGACTCACTCTTGAAATGCCAAAACAGAGAGAAAAGACTAAGATTTCTCAGACCAAAGAGAAAAAACTGAGCTTCCTTCTCTGTGGCAGTGATAAAAACAATAATGTGTTATACACAGAGACGTATATATACTATATACCACATCCACACAGAAGAGAATCTGTGTTCTAGTGTCACGATTTAGTGAGTTCAAATTGCCTTTTATGTTCTAATAAGTTTATATTTCCGTCTATACATATAGTAATAATTAGGGATGGGGGATAGAGACAGAGGACAGAGCTCAAACTGTAATTTGAAAATGTAAATGCACAGGCGGTGCTATTTCTTTATAGTATAGAAGTGTGGCAAAGTCAAAAGGAATACCCATCAATCATTATCTAGTTAGAACCCCAAGTTAGTAAAAGTGACGAAGATAGATGGGCCATGCTTGTATATATGTCACTTTATTTCACAGTGGACCCTATCCCTGTGATGGATCATCAGTGTCAAGAAGTTTGCAGTTTAATAATTAATGAAATGTTTCCATGCCTGTCAGTAGGACCATGAGTAATAACTGTTAAATATTTGCTCATTTTAGAAATTATTTAATCCACCATAGTCATCTCTAATAACCCCCCAAAATTTTCAACAAATCAGGTTTGAATTGCCTAAAATATTATAATGCCTGACATTTCTCATTTTTTAAAGGAATATTTGTGATTATTTTTCTTAGGCTGTTAATACCTTCTGAAAACTGGTCCTAACCTGACTTACTCCTATACCACTTTATACATCCTCTGTTCTAGGCTATTGGAACTGCTTGCCCTGAATCACACTGCTCTGACTTCATTTCAGCTCTTCATGTTTAAAGACGACCAATATTTCGAGAATGCCACATTTCACCTTTGAATGTCCACAGCGTTTTCTTTAAACCCAGCAGACAATAGGATTGCTACTCAAAAATCTATTAGAATTGACAAAAAAAAGCCACTGAAACTAATGAGTAATTTGATAAAGGTTGCAGGATGCAAGATCAACATTAAAAAAGGCAATTGTATTTATTTTAATAACAATCAGAAATTGAAATGAAATAATGTCATTTACAAAGTATGAAACAGTGTAGAATAAATCTGAAAAAAGATGTTAAAGACACTAAAAACTACAAAACATTGATATACCATATTCTGGTTCAGAAGACTATGCTTTTAATAAAAGTTATATAGAAAAGAATGGATATAATATGTTCTTTGTATGTTCTTATTAAATGTAATACAGTTAACACTTTTGAAATTTAGTTAGAATGTCAGATTTTTAAAAATTAATAATTGAAAGATCTTTTTATGTTGGTCATTATAACACTGCTTACTGTTAATTTCTTATATTTCTTCCCCCAAGTTCAATAGGAAAACTGAGTGCAGATGTGACTATCACTTATAATATGATTTCCTTCATATTGTGTGCAGGAAAAGTTCATCTACTTTAAACCAAAATTTTCATAGATTAAATTCACTTAAAGTCTTACGGAGGTCCCTGACAATGTATAATCAGCATATTATCGGGGAGCATATGTATCATCATAAAAACCACACACACGAATAGCAAACTGAAATGAAAAACTTTGACAGAGAAGGGAGTGGTAGCAGGCAAGCACACAGGGATTGAGTTTACAAGTGCAAGTGCTAGTGAGTAGGAAATAAGTAAGTTTAAAGTGAAGCTAAAAAAAAAAAACGGTTGAAATATTAAAAATCCATTAAACTACAAAAATATTTCTGTAAGATGAGACTGTCAAGAGAGAGGCTATGGAATCTATAATCTCCAGAGTTATTCTAGGCTACGAGTTTGACACTTCTCTACCGAAGGAAATAATTAAAAAGTAATAATATCAACACTGCCCATCCACCATGTGAGATGAGGCTCCTGAGAAAACTTCATGCCTCAAATGGTTCTATATATATACACAACTGTCACCTTTTTCCCATTTTAGAGAATCTCAGGTCTCATGTCAGGTCAAATTAGCTCTTGATTGACAGAATCCTGTGATGCTGTTTGTGTTTCTATGCAAGTAGAGAAGTGACTCAGCAGGA
>NW_006443124.1:12466392-12496575 GCF_000325575.1 Pteropus alecto
GTCCCTGAATAGAAATAGCTGCTGTGGTGTTCTTTCCTAAAGTGAAATCTAGTGGAGGTTTTTATTTCCTTTCTTCTTTAAAAAATTTACTGCGTTTTCTCAACAATTATCAGTGTAACTGTGACTGAAGAAGACTCTGAATACCGTTTTACTGTTGTCCATTTTTAATGAAATTCTCAACTAACTTTAATGACTCGTTCTAAAGTGCAAAAATGAATTAGTGATTTTCAAATTCTCTTCACACAGGCAGTAAATGGTTCTGTATAAAAATGATGATGCCATGGTAGTAAAAAAAAACATCACCAACCTTGTATTTGAAACAAGTATATGAATTAAGAGTTGGAATTCCAGAGATTTGGACCAAGAGAAGGGGTTTACAAAGTAAGAAAGACAAAACTGTTTAAGTGTGCAGGGAAGAGAATGTTGAAAGCTTTATAAACTATGATAGTCTCATATTAACTCAAATTAACTCATAAGTAATTCAACTATTTTTAGCTGGTTCCATGATATTTACTTATAATCTAGTAATAATTCAGTATAAAACACTTTTTGGTAAAGCTAGACTGCCATACATAAAGTGAAAGAATTTTCTTTCTACATAAATAAATGAGAAAATCTGGTGAACCAAAGTTCATGAAACAAGAACACATCTTATTTTTATATAATTAGTGGTAGTGATGGAAAGTTAACTCAAGGCTAACAATCTTAGTAGGAAAGACCTTGTATGGGGGCTTCCCACAAGTGAAGTCCCCATTGTGTCAGTAAAGAAAGTGCTGAGTACTCTGCAATTGATGACAATACGACTGGAAGAGAGTGCTAACTCAGATTCTTGAATGCTCGTAAGATTTGGGAAATGGTTATCTGCACTGCTTACCTCACAAAATGTGAGCAGAGATGACCTCCATCATTGTTCTATGGGAGAAAGTATTCTTTCCTTCCTTCAGATCACGGCAGATATTCCTAAATATCGAGCTATGAAATCAACATTTTAAAAGTCCTGTTGTACAGGCAGTCAGCAATCACCATTAGCTCCGAGCACACAAATTGTGTGTCTTTGCACTGGATAGCTACCTCTTTTAAAACCTTGCTCAGAGCTCCTATATTCTATAGGGTATTGCCCAACTTAATCCTGTAAATGGATTTGTGTATATGTCTGCATGTGCATCAGAGACCTGTGATCCAATTTTCTAATACTGGATTGCATGTTCACACACACAGTAGTTCACACCAGCACAGAAAATTCATGTATACATCATTTAAGGACATGCTCAATGAAGATGGCTAAAGAGAAAAGCCATTATAGGAAGTAAGTGATAATTGGAAATTTCATTTTTATAGCTTTTATTCTCTCCTTGGCCCTAATAGACATCTAGACTTTACTTGGAAAAGATGGGGCACTCTGTCTGCTTAATGAACACCAAAAGTTTTTACCTTAAGAGTTATTAGTATGACATCTGCCATACACACTAAATTCCTTGAGAATCTGATGTATTACTGAATAGCAGCAGCTGGTTATCCTCTATAAGCTACAGAAATCTACAGATGCTGACTCAGTGGCAGCTCAGTCTACTGAAAGGAAAGGCCAGTCCTTTCTTACATACACACACATACATACATATGCGTAAAACACAAACATACACACACACACACACACACACACACACACACACACACAATGTGTATACATAAACACATCCACTCCGCTGTGGTTTAAACTGACCTTGAGTTAAAATGCATAGAGAAGTAAACTCCAAAGCTGTTAGCTTCACGGACAATGTCAGGAGCCAGAAGAATTCTTTTCCTTCTTCTAGAGTGCTGAATTAGATTAAGCTAAAATAGAAGAAAATATAAGCCATGGTCAGCAGGCTGCCCACCTGAGAAGAGATGATCTGGAGCTGTTGACAAATCCAATATGGAGACATTAAAGCCAATTCTTATATTTTCTCAACAGCTTATTCTGAACCAATTGGAAGCTCTAAAAACAACTCACAGAATCATAATGTTTTCTTTTATATTTTGGGGTGTCTGATATACAAAATAATTTGAAATATTTTTTAAGAGTGAAAATTTTACCATGCAGTGTTTTCTTCTTTCATAAATTAGTAATTTAAAAAAATTTGCCACTCATCTGGAGAGAAATATACTCATTGGATAAAATATTTTCTATACTAATAATTTTGAAATTGTGATTCCAAGTAGCATCACAGTCATATACAGTGTTTCATGTCAAGACTGTACAGTGAATTTATCAAGCCTATTACCAAAAATAAGGAAGGAACAAGAAATATGGTTAAAGAAGAATCAGTATTCTGAACTCTTGCCTCAAATCATCTTTAGTCCTCTGCAGACACTTTTATTCACCAAAGGACATTAGTAAGATTGTGATCTAAAACTTTTAAGCAGTAAAGCCAGAAATAAACGGCTAAAGGTATGGCTTGAATTCTCATCATTTGCTTGTGTTACCATTTATCACACCGATGTGGGGACTCAATATTTCATCTTCTCTTGACATATCCATAAATAGACTCTCAGGGAGCATGTTTATGAGGTAATATAAACTTTGCAAAAACATCCCACATACATTATTTCAACTGCACAATTTTTCCTCCAAAGTGAATTTATCCCACTTGAAGATATCCGTGCCTCCAGGTTCATTGATACTAATGGACATAAATAGGCTACAAAAGCTGGCACTAGACTGCTGTCTTCAGGTTATCAACACTATTAAGTTTAGTGGAAGAGCCAAATAGAATCTTGTTTGCCTTTGTAAGACAGCTGCTCATCTCCGAGGTCTAGAAAACTTCTTGAACTTGGGCTCATTATCACTTACGTCAATATCCAAGGAGAAAATTCCATATCAAGAATTTCTGTCGGAATCAAAGTAAAAGTTACTTGATACGTTTTTAGATAGTGAGAATGCTTACATCCTAAATAATATATTGCTTAGCCCCTAAAAATTTAAAGTTGTGCTTTAATATATGTCTAAGTGTATTTTTGTAAATATCTACCACTTAGTTTCATCAGTATTTTATAGAAAAATAATAAAATTCTCAATATGGAATTTTCTCCTGATTTTCACAAGCCTATGAGATGTTGACAAAGTTTCTATAAACTCATACTGGCAAATGACATATCAGCTAATACGAAGGAATAAGAAAATCCACTGATTTTTGGAGCTGAATCCTGAAAAGAGAAATAGCTCATAAAATGTTAGAACTGTAATGACTTTAGAGACCACTGGACCCACCCTCCCTTATAGAGATGATAAAGCTGTGGACATGAGAGCCTGAGCACACTAGCGGGCAAAACTCAGGTGGCCTCCATCTAACATGTGCCCTGCACAGTTCACTGGCTTGGGAGAGGAGCTATGGAGTATCTGAAGCCAAAAACTGATGGGCACTGGTTCTTAAACTGTGGTCCCCAGTCTAACAACGTCAGTATCACCTCGGAATTTGTTAGAAATACAAATTCTTGGGTCCCATCTCAGAGGTACTGAATTGGAAACTCTGGGGTTGGGGCCCAGTGATTTGAGTATTGATGAGCCCTCCAGGTGATTCTGATGCACACTGAAGTCTGAAGACCACTGTGACAGGAGAGTGTTAGTTCAAGAAAGGATATTTTAATTTTTCCTATTCATGTTTACAAAGCATTAAAAATAAAAATTGAAAAATATTCTGATTATATTACCTAATTTATAATTATGTTGACCTGTTTTTTTGCATAAAAGCCAATTAAGACTACTGCTTAAAAGATATCCTAATTTATTCACAGTTCTTTGATAAAATAACACCCTAAAGAGAACATAAAATTTAATATACCACAGTTATATAATAAAACATCGGTATTTTAAAAAATGTTTATTTTCTGATGAAGACTCACTCTTTAACTGAATGCTGTTATTTATTTTGCAGAATTTGTATTACTTTGGTATTTTTTGCTTTTCTAAGAAGTCTGTGTCATGCCACATTCTATCTCTACCAAACGGGCAAAGGTACAATAACTGAACATGTCGTTTTCTGTTTTTGTCAACTAAAAGGACATATACAAATAGATATATAAACTCCAGATGTCTGAAATATCAAGTAATCTTAAATTTTATCATATTCATTATGCTAAAGGATGAAGTACATCAGAAAAATCTGTTACGGTGCAACATTTATAAGATTCATCCATATTACACATATAGATATGGTTAATTCCTTTTTACTGTTGCATAAGATTCCATTGTATGACTATACTATCATTTATTTATCAATTCTTTTATTGATAGGCACTTGGGTTATTTCTAGATTTTGTTCTTAGAGTGGTGCTCTGAATATTCTTCTCCATGTCTCCTGGAATATATATTGAGAGTTTCTTTGGGTATACATATAAACATAGAATTGCTACATCATGGGCTATGTGAATATTGAATTTTACAAGAAAAGACCAAACTGCTTTACAAAGAATTTTATCAATTTATACTCCAGTAATAATTTAAAGAATCTCACTTCTATGCCTGATTTAGTAAACATTTCTAGTACACTTAGAAGTTGAATTTTATCAGTTATTTTTCTATATTTGTTGGAATTACTTTTCTGGTATGTTCTCATTTCCATACATTATAGAATCTGATTTGCTATTATTTTGCTTTTGATTTGGATCCATTCTCATTAATAAAATTTGCTAACATCCTCCTCATATTTTAAATGCATGCATTGTTACCTCTATTTCTTTCCAGTCTTGCCCTAATCTCTGGTAGTTTCCTCATATACACATACTAATTAATACTCAGCTCAATACTCTAGGAAGAAACTTTTCAGATACTGAGAGTTCTCTCTGTCTATTCACCCAAAGGAGTTCTATTTTTCTTTGTCTCTCTTTTCTTGCCTTCTTTTAGATTGGTTGAATCATGTTCTTTTTCGTTCCTCTTTTTCCTTTTGTCTGGAAATGTGTTTTGTTCCCATGCTTTTAGTGATTATTCTAGGAATTAAAACATGCATATTTACTTATTGATTTTTGAATGAATCAAAAGTTCAAAATATGCAAGGTAATAAGTGTTCATCTCAGAGAGTAAGGCCTAGAAACACATATTTTAACAAGTTCCCTGGGTGATTTTTATACATGATAAACTGGAGAACCAGATTAAGAAACAATTGGACCAGAAAAACAGTTTAAATTAGGCTAAGGGAATTAAACTTAAATTTTATCTATTTGTTTCTTGGTAGTCAAAATGGAGGCAGACATTAATAAATTCTCCTTATCTAGCAGAAGGAAATATTCCAGATGATAAGGAGAGACATATTTTGTGTTAGCAATGATTTTGAAGAATAATTCTCTCTGTCAGATTTTAAATATGCTTACAAACAAGTTTTTAAGTAAGAACATTGATCAACATAATGGTTGTGTCATCAGGAGCTATTCTACAAAAGATAAAGAAATATTTATCATCTCATCTATTGCTTAAAGCCAGAACAATCATATTTAAATCACATTTCTGCAAAGACTTTTCTTCAGAGCTAAAGTAATTATTCTTGCATGTGTCTTTTTGAACTTGTGCAAGAGTAGAAGAACTAATGCTTACCACGTTGCTGATATAAGAAACAATTTTAGGATTTATTCTGTACTAAACACTAGGATGCACTGGACATACAGAAATGGCTAAGATATGGCCTCTGTCATTAAGACATTACAGTCTAGACAGGGAGACAAAACAGTAAACTAGGCTGTGACAAAGGTTTAAGTTCCATGGGTACCTCAGGTGAACAAGTGACTGACTTATATGCTTCAATGGGGAAGGCTTCATATAGAGGATATTATTCCTTGACTCTTAAACAATTTGCATTGAGTAGACAAATATTTTTGGCTGTTCAGCCATTTCATCTTTCTTTAGTAAGAGAATTCTTTTATTCTTATGAAAACTGCTCTTCTTTCACCTGGTTAGACTACACTATCATTTATTTATCAATTCTTCTATTGATAGGCATTTGGGTTATTTCTAGGTTTTGCTCTTACAATGGTACTCTGAATATTCTTCTCTAGTGTTGCCACCAAAAGAGTCATCATGAGACCACAGCTTCAATGAGTGCATCCTATTCCCACAGGTTCAGTCCAGAAGTGAGCGTAACTGAGGTAAAGCCAATCAGAGTTTCTTGTTCAGGAAGTATTTTGGATGCAGGGAAGAGCGAATGCAGCAACTCATTTTCTGAGTTCAAAAGTACGATAAAGGCATCATTTTCCTGAAGCTGTCCAGTGCTATTTTTGCTGTCATTTGGAGAAAGCTTGCTTGAATAAGAACAGTGTATTTCTTTGGACCCAAATTCCTAGGTTCAAAATCTTACAAAAACAAGAAGAAATACTATGCCAGAGAAAGATAAAATTCTGTATACAACTATATGTCAAAAGAACTCGAGAATTTTGTCTTAGCTGAGAATAGTTTTCAGAGATGAAACCAGAAAATTTCAAAAGAAGGTCTTGCTATACCACAATCAAGAGTGCAAACTTTACCTTGCCTGAAATGGGAAACAATCTGTATGAACAAATGATGACCACATCTTTTAGATTATCTCTACTGAAGACACATTGTCTCAAAGAGATTTTATAGAAACTACATTGACAATTGAATGCTGAGATCTTTGCCAAGTGGTGAAATATAGACATTATTCTACATTATTGCTTTATATACTTTAATTAGAAAGTATGTAGAGAGCAAGGAAAATTTTCTTTAAAATTAAGGTAAAAAAACTAATTTTTCTCACTGAGGTGGAAGGTTGCTTCATCATGTGGATGGGCTGCAGAAACACCAACAGATAAGGTCAAAACATTTTTTAAGTTCCTGTATCTCCAACATGGGTTCAACTGAAGGTCCCAGATCCTACACTACAAACTATTAAAAAACAGTCCATTCCTGAAAAAATTCCAGACCAGATGTTACCACTTCTACTGCTAAAGAGATTTTCCGTATTGCTGATATATTCAGTTCTTTTTAGCAAGACTCTATTTTGATAGGCCAAGCAAGATGACAGTGCTTCCATTGATAACAAGTTGAAGAAAGTTGTAGAAGAGAGTTGTTTAGTATTATCCATCTGGAAGTCAAAGAATAAAAGCCACAAGCAATGGCATAGTTAATACAGGAGTGTTTCTAACGATAATTTGATATGTATCGGATGAACCAAGTTAACGTATAATACAAAACTTACCCTCTGCTCCCTAATACAGGACAGCATGAGAAGATTTATCTTAAAGTTATACCATATATTTAGATGGAAACTAAAAAATAAATATATTTGAGATTTATTTGCAGCCACTGGTTATTATAGGCAATATAAAGATAGCTTAAATATAGCAGATAATATATTTGATTGTTAACTGGTAAAAAAAAAAATCCCAGGATTTGAAACTCAGGTATGATTCTTATTGTTATTTAAACTCTCTTTGCTTATATCTAAAATAGATATATTTAAACTTACTTCAAGGACTCTGGTCAAGATGGCAGAGTAGTAAAATGCTACATTGCCTCCTCCCATGACCATGTCCAAATTACAACTAAATTATAGAACAGCCATCACTGAGGACCACTTGAACACTAGCTAAACAAAAGTCTTAACTAGGACAGAAGAAGCCAGCTTCAGACTGGTAGGAGGGGCAGAGACCCAGAAAGGGCTGATCCTACATCCATGTATGGTGGTTAAAAATCAAGAGGGCTATTTCAGCTGTGGAGGTACCCCCTGAGGAGCAAGAGGTCCCAGCCTCACAGCAGGCTCCCCAGCCCAGGGCTCCAGTGCCAGGAAGAGAAGTTTCCACAACTTCTGGCAGTGAAAAACAGTGGAGATTGTAGCTGAGTGAAATCTCAGGTGTTTCTCTTAAAGAGCAAGCACATGAACTTACTTGCTGACAAACTCACTCTGAGCTCCAGTGCTGGGGCAGCAGCTTAAAAGGCATCAGAAACACACAAGGTGGAAGTGAATTGTCTGGCTTCAGGGCAAAGGCTAGAAGGGCGGTTTTATCTCAGTCAGAAGAACTGGCAGAAGCCATCGTTCCTTCGTTGAGCCCTCCTCTCTTCTAGTATGCAGACACAGGAGGGTGTCAAGACCGAGTCTCCAACAGCCTGGCTAATACTGTCTCCTCTGCCCTGGTGATTTCCTGAGACCCTACCTCATCCAGCGTGTGGACCATCCCAAGCTGTTTCCAGTGGCTTTTCATACAAATGGCCTATCTTGTATGAAACTTTCCTAAAATCTCTCAAACGTTCACAAATCCTAAACAAACAGCATCTGTCTCAGTGTGCCCTGTATCTCTTGCTAATTGGTCCCAAGCCCAGCACTAATGGAAGCTGGTCTTGGTTTGCAGGCTTGGTTAACCTTTCGCAGGCACTTTCAAGCCCAGCACAAGTGGCAATCATCTGTAAATCACTGTGTTGTTCAAATTAGGTTGCCCTGGGCAGAACAGAAGCAGTGGTTGACCTTGGCCTGTACTAGAGGCCCTATCCCTAAGAGGCCCCAGAACCGACACACCTAAGGCCAGCTTCAGAACACACCAGAGCACTACCCGTCCACCTCCACAAATGACACACAATAGGGCAGACTCGGAAGACACCTACTAAGGTGAATCTCACTCTCTAGGGTCAGCCCCTACACAACAGGTCCTCCAATGTCGTCATGGTCAGTTCTCATGATCAATCAGCTTGAGAGTCAATCCCTCCCGGTAATGTGCCAACAACAATCAAGGCTCAAGTATAATAGGAGGGTACACACAACCCACAGAAGGGACACACCTGGAGTACCCAACTCAGGTGATCAGAAAGATTGTGCCACTGGGCCCCACAGGACACCTACTACATAAGGCCGCTCTACCAAGACTGGGAGACATAGCAGATCTATCTAATACATAGAAACAAATACAGAAAGGCAGCCAAAATGAGGAAACAAAGAAACATGTCACATAAGAAAGAACAGAACAAAACTCCAGAAAAAGAAAAAACAGAGACAAGCAATTTACCAGATGCAGAGTTCGAAACACTGCTGATAAGGATGCTCAATGATCTGAGGGGAAGAGTAAATTAACTTAGTGAGAACTTTAATAAAGAGATAGAAAACCTAAAAATGAAGATAGAAAACATAAAAAAGAACCAATAAGAAATGAAGAATACAATAACTGAAAGGAAGAACACATTAGAGGGAATCGACAGTAGATTAAATGGAGCAGAGGATTGAATCGGTGATTTGGAAAACAAGGTAGCAGAAAACAGCAATAAGAAAAAAAGAATCCTAAAAAATGAGAATAGTTTGAGGGGCCTCTGGAACAACACTAAGCATACCAACATTCACATCGTAGGAGTACCAGAAGAAAAGAGAGAGCAAGGAATTGAAAACCTATTTGAAAAAATAATAACAGAAAACTTCCTTAACCTGGCAAAAAAAATAGACATACAAGTCCAGGAAGTGCAGAGTCCCAAACAAGATGAACCCAAAGAGATCCACACCAAGACACATCATAATTAAAATGCCAAAGGTTAAAGACAAAGAAAGAATCTTAAAAGCAGCAAGAGTAAAGCAGTTGGTTAGTTACATGGAAGATCCCATAAGACTCAGCTGACTTCTCAACAGAAATTTTGCATGCCAGAAAGAACTGGCATAAGATATTCAGTGAAGAAAAGCAAGGACCTACCACCAAGATTACTATATTTGAAAGGCTATCATTTAGAATGGATGGAGAGATAAAGAAAAGGCTAAAGGAGTTCATCACCACCAAACCAGTATTATAAGAAATGTTAAAGGGTCTTCTTTAAGAAGAAGAAAAAGAAAAGATAAAAAATAAGAATAATGAAATGACAATAACTACGTGCCTATCAATAATTACTTTATTTCTGAATAGATTAAATGTCTAATCAAAAAACATAGGGTGGCTGAATGGATAAGAAAACAAGACCCATACATTTACTGCCAAGAGACTCACTTCAGATCGAAAGATACAGACTGAAAGACATAGACTGAAAGTAAAGGGGTGAAAAAAGATATTTCATGCAAATAGAAAAGAAAAAAAGCAGGGGCAGTAATATTTATATTAGACAAAATGGACTTTAAAACAAAGACTATAATAAAAGACAATAAAGGATCCAGCAATTCCACTTCTGCGCATTTAATAAAAAAAAAACAAAGCACTAATTCAAAAAGACATACGTTCCATATGTTCATTGCAGCATTATATACAATAGCCAAGATATGCAAGCAAGATTGTTTTCTTAATTTCTCTTTTGATTATCTGTTATTGGTATATAAAAATGCAACTGATTTCTGAATACTAATTTTGTATCTTGCTACTTTACTGAATTTATTTATTAGTTTTAATAGTTTTTTGCTGGATTCTTTAGAGTTCTCTCTATATAGTTTATATTCTCTTTTTACAGCTACCATTAACTTACCTTTTCTCTTTCTCGATTAAGTTTAACAAAACTTTATTTAAATTTTTCTAAAAAAATAATCTTGGCTTTATTTCATGATTTTACTGTTTCGAGTATTGAAAAAATTTTTTTTCTGATTCTTCTAATTCTGTTTTAATTTATTTCTTTCCCTGGCTTTTAGAGTCTTTAAAAAATTAACTCATAAATTTAATGAAGTTTTTATTTTAACAACAGAAATGGTATAAAGATTTCAGAACTAGAAAAGACATAATTTTATAAAAATATTCCAAGGACTCACCGCCATATTTAACAAAAATGTCATATTTGCTATAGATACATTATTTATTTTTAAAGTAATAGTTAAATGTCACTAACATTCCTTGACTTTCCCACCTTCCCCAAAGTAAGCCACTACTAATGTCAAATTGCATCATTTCCACAGCTGTTTTTTATAAATTACAAAAAACATGTAATTATAAATGATACAGTGTTAAAACATAGCTGTTTTTAAAAAATTCATATAGAATATATATTTTTGTCATTAGTCTGTGCTTAATATTTGTGATATAGTCATGTTGATACATATAAATGTAGTTTATTCATTTGAAGCAGAGTTTCTCAACCTTGGCATTTTGTGTTGAACAATTCTTTGTTGCGGAGAGATGTACTATACATTTAGGGTGCCAGTAGCACCCTTGGCCTCTTTCCAGCGAAAAGATGCTCACCCTTACTGGCAACCATAGCAATGGAACAATCTTCACCCCTAGTCGTGACTACCAAAAATGTCTTTAGATGTGCCAAATGTCCCCTGGAGGGCAAAATTGCCCTGCTTAAGAACCACTGATTTAAATTAATGTGTAGTAATATGTTATAAGAAGGGTTATTCATTTCCATTTGATGGATAATTACCCTGTTAACTGTTTTAGTATTGCAAATAATGCTGCAAAGAACAACCCAATGCTTGTTTCCTGTGCGCTTAGGCTAGAATTTCTTAGAGTACCTACCTAGTAATGGATTTGCTAGATTGTAAAGAATGTTAGTCTTTGAATTTAAAAGATATACCAATAATTTAAAAATAGTTAAACCAGTCACCATCAATGTGCATATTTCATGTTTCTTCACATCTTTGCCATTATTTTATTGGAATTTTACAATTCTTACCGTCTCTTTTGTACAAATAGTAACTCATGATCATTTTAATTTTCATTACCATGGTTACCAGTGAAGTTGAGCATCCTTTTTAGCATCTTACTAACCATTTTTGATTCCTATTCTGTGAATTGCCTACTCATATCCTGTGCCATTTCAAATTAAGTTTATACTTTCAATTCATTGTGGAACTTCTGTATTCTAGAAACATGCTTTCTATTTTTTCAGTCTGTTCCTTATTGTTACTTCTGTTTGACATTTTAAAATAGAGTCAAAATCTCCAGCTTTCATTTTTGTAATTTTATTTTGTATATTTATTTTTTTAACCCTAAAATGACAAAAATATTTCTGTTTTGTTTATTTAAAAATTAAAACTTTGCTTTCTCTCAGTTCAGTCTTAAAAATCAACTTATTTTTAACAGATTACTGAGGTGTTATTTAAAATATATCATAAATTGCTCATATTTAAGGTGTATATATACATACACCTTATGTATAATTATAATTTTTAATGTATGTATAGTTCTGGGAAACCATTACTGAACTTATGATAAAGAATATCATTCATCCTCCAATGTTTCTGCATGTCCTCTTTAAATCCTGCACTCCTTCTTCTCCTTGATAACCACTCACTCCCCAGGCATTTCCCTAGGCATCTGCTTTCTGTTGCTAAAGACTAATTTGCATTTTTTGGAGCTTTATATAAATAAAAGCATGCAATATGTATTGTTTTTATCTGGCTTCTTCCATGTAGCATAATTATTTTGAGATTCATCTATGCTGTTAACACACATCAAGAATTCATTATTTATTTAAAATAGTTTTTCATTGTATGGATATATCACAATTTGTTTATCCAGTCACCTGGTGATGATATTTTGGGTTGTTTCTAGATCTTAATTATTAAAAATAAAGTTCTTATAAACATTCATATACAAGTTTTTATATAGACATATTCTTTCATTTCTCTAGGGGTGAAATTGCTAAGTCATGTGGTAAGGGTACATTAAACTGTAAAAAAAAAAAAAATACCAAATCATCTTCCAACAGATTGTGTCATTTTATATTCCCATTCTCATTACCCCACATTTCCCTCAACTTTTGGTTTGGTCAGTGATTTAAATTTAAGCTATTTGTAAAGAGATCTTTATAAGGGCTCAGATATTTCTATTTTTATAATTTTCTGACATATATAATAAAAATTCATTTTTATATTGGGCATATGTACTGCAGTCCCAGGATTAAAATATATCATATGCTACATTGACCTACATCTATTTAGCTATTAAAATCCTTTGAACTTTCTCTAATTTCATGTTAAGCTGAAATGATCATATTTAAGTAATATATTTGTTTTACTATTGGAAGATAGTCAAGTATACAGACGCTCTCACTAACTTGAACTAATGGTAGAGGTGAAAATGTAGAGAAAGACAAAAGCACTGAAGAAAAGCATTATACCCATGTTAGGAAATATGAATTGTATTTTCAAGTTTTCCATTTGCCTATGACATTAGAGAGTCGTCTGCCCTCTTTGGACACAATTTGAAAATTAAATGAGTATTCTTTTTGAATTGAGTAGGTTTTCTTTATACCTTTACATACACTTGGAAATCAATTTTATTTTTTGACATAAGTTCTTATTACACAGGTTTAGTAAATGTAAATTACAGTATCTGTCTTATCCAAATTAGTTTCAATTATCAATTAAGAATGCAAATTAATGAAACTTCACTATTCTGATAATTAAGCATTATAAGATTCATATAGTTCAAAATTCTACTGTGGAAGATTATAAAAATATTCCTTTGGAAGAATAAGTTGACAAATTTTAAAGGCAAGTGGGAAATATTTTCATTAGTATTAATTACTGTACAAGTTTAAATAGTAATAGCTAGATTTTCTTTATATAACCTAAACTAAGATTTATCTTGAGAAATATTAATACTAAGTAGAAAAACTAAGCAGGAGCCAAAATGTTGACAATATTGCAAACTAGAGAGCGAAGGTGCTTCCTGTGATTTTGTCTGCAAGTAGTTACATGTTACATTTGTAAAGCAAGTACATATAACTGTAAAAAACTACTGTTTCTCTGAAACTAGGCAAATCAAAAATAATTTTAAAAACATGAAACCAATATATATATTCCATGAGGAAAGTAATGAAATCCATTGCGTTTTTATTACAAATAGCCTATTATTACACTTTAGCACTTCATATTAAATCACAAAATTACAGTTATCTTTTTAGAACAGCAACTTACATTTTTTTGTTTTTATATTTCAAAACCTAAAACTGACTTTGTGAGTTGTTCATGCAAATGTGCAGAGATAGTAGCTTATAATTAATATAGAGAGCTGTGAAAGAAAGTTTTGAGAATCAAATTGCATGCTATTGTTAGCAACTTCAGAGAGTATACTATTATGTTACAATTATCCAACTTCTCATTTGCCTCGTTTCTTCCCCCAGAGTAGATTTAAGAAAATGATGGTAACAGTGGTTTCTTCTTTGATACAAGAAGAAAGGAATAAAGGCAAAGGGGCCTCTTTTAAGTTTGGTCATCGCTTTTCAAGAACTTTTCTGTAAATCTCTGCTTGGCATTCAATATTTCTTCTATCTCATTTGCTACCTCTATTTGTAAAGGAAGCTGGGAAATGTAGGTTTTATATGCATGCACATATTAAAAAACCAAAAAGTCTAATACTAAGGAGGAAGCAGAATAAGTATTTAGTTAGCAGCTAGTGGTCTCTGATGCAATAAAATAGCAGACCATCAGTGAGGAGGATTAATGGAAGATGTACTGTATGAAATGCAATATATAATTGTCCCCAAATTGGAGATTGATGCAAATGTTGTGAGACAAATTTTCATATTTTTTCTTCTCAAGTGAATGGTCTATTTATTTACTACCATGTTTAACTTAAACCAATCGTGGTATGAATAGAAGAATATTGCCAGTAAAAAAATTTAGGTTACATTCTTCCAAACTTTTTGAAAATTAAATATGATTACTTTGAGAGGTAGATGACTAAAGTGTCTTCTTCTGTTACTTCTTCTTTGAAATCCCTGTTTAAGATCCACAACTCATTTGTCCTTTAGCTGTCTCACTTCCTCCCTCTTGTCCCTGAAGGCAATGGTAAGTGACAACCAGGAAGAAGAAAATGCCCAGTAACAAAACCCAGTACAGTATATTTGAAAGAGGATTAGAGTCTACAAAAAGTGTTCTGCATAATTTATGATTTTATAAATGGATATAAATTAGTCATGTCTAATTTGACAATTTAAAAATTCTTCATTGATGATGTCATAGAATGCAGTTGCTTTTAATCATTTAGTAAAAAAAAAATAAAAAATCACCTCATTCTGTAAACCCTTAAATCTGTAACTAACAATCAGGGTTGGCTTAGGAGGCTAATTTAACCCCAGAAAGGTTTAAATGACATCACTCATTGTTCAAAAAGGAAAACAAAATGGTTAGAAAATGACAAACATGAGAATACCTTATATAAAAATATGGCACGTAGACAAATGTCAAATCACTATATTGTACACTTGAAAAGAATATAACCAATATATTATTGCATACCAACTATACTTAAATTTTAAAAAACCTTAAAAAAACACAGTGGTCACTAACTCCTCCTCCTCAAACTCTGTTCTTGCCTCAGTCCACTCTAGTCAGGATTCCATCCTCACCACCCACTGAAAATGCCCCTTTTAGGATAATCGGTGTTTCAAAAGTGTTTATTTCTGTGTGTCCATGCTTTCCCTTTCAGCAGAATTCCAAGGAGTTATTCACTTCTAACTTGAAACATTTTCTTCTTTTAGTTCTTTTCATAACACCAACCCAGACTTCTTCACTGAAGTGAGAAATCACGTCGCCAACTGCTTACTTGACACCTCCACTGAGATGTCTCCTAGGTAGCCCACACTGAGATAGTCTAAGGCAAAAACTCTGAGTCTTGCCTCCTTATCCAGTTTCACCATCTCTGTTGATAAGGCAACTCCCTGCTCTCCTCAAGTTGTTGGCAGAAAAGCAAGAATAATCCTTGATTCTTTCTTTTCTTCTTTTTAAATCATTATCCATGATGAACTACCAATTCCATAGGTTTAGCTTTAAAAAAAAAAAAAACCCAACAAAACACCATATTGAGTCTGACTATTTTCTCAGTTTTCTCTAAAAGTATTCTAGTTTTATGCACAGTTATCTTTGCTGGACTATTAAAATATCTTTCCAACTGTCTTCTTACATCCCCTTTTGCTCCCCTAGAGACCAATCTCCAAGTAGCAACTGGGAGAGATCATTCAAATCTAAATTATTTCTTATCATTCTTTTCCTTAGACCTCTCTCCTGTCTCCCACAGTAAATGTGCACTGCTCATAATGTCCAAGCTCTTTAATACAACCTGTAAGTGCCAAGACAATTTGGTTTCTGAATATAAATCTTTTTCAACTTCCATTCTCACTTATCTCTTATTCTCTCATTCTCACTTATGCTCTAGGTATCCAGGTCTCTCGGTCTCTCTCTCTCTCTCTCTCTCTCTCTCTCTCTCTCTCTCTCTCTCTCTCCCTCTCCCTCTCCCTCTCCGTCTCTCTCTCTCTCTCTCCCCATCTCTCTCTTTCTCTCTCTGAATCCACACAGCTCTCCTTCTTCTCTCTCCCTGAAACAACATTCATGTGTTTTCTAGTTCTAAAACACATGAATGTTGTTTCAAACTTAGTAGCAGCTTACTTGTTCTTCTCTCTATCTGGAATTCTCTAACCATACAGTCTGATGCATGGCTGGTTCCTTCCAGCATTTTAGGTCTCAGCCTTCCTAATTAACTAATCTAGTAGTTCTCATTCTCTCTTTACCACACATTCAAATTTATTTCATTCAGATCACATATTTGTAGTATGTATCAATCATGTAATTGTCTGCTTTTTATTGTTTACCCCTTGACCCCTTGGTGCATGTGTATATATAAGTAAAATGAGGATAAGGAATTTGCTATTTTTATTCACCAGTGTATCCCCAGTGCTGAAAACAGGTGTTCAGTAAATGGTAAATAAATTAGTACATGGAAATTGTCTGTGAAAGTGTTCCAAATATAAGATTTTCATTGTTTAGTTACTTCTCTGCAACTTACTGGGAACAAAGATGTAAATGAAGAAGAAAGAATGTAGAGTAAAAAGATAAATTAAAACCTGACTATATAAAAGTAAATTAGTTACGATTTAACACAGGGAAGATGGAAATGAAAAATAATAACATTTTAGTTTCCTTGGGAGGACATGAAATAGAAACGCAATTTCACTTCTAATAGTTTTTGTCCTATATTCTGGGTATATGTTTTGTCTAATTAGTTGTATTAACAGGAGACTAAATTTTGTATACTGATTCTAGAAATTTTTATTGAAGGGGGATAAATTAAATTTGGGCAGTAATTCAAGCTGCCAAAGAAAAAGCAATTTGTAAGCACAGTATTCGGTCTCTCAAATTTAGAAGACAATAAATCTCATGGTTGGGGTCCAGGGAGAACTTTCAGAAAGGATATTCTTGACAAAAACTCCCTTTCCTACTTAGCTGCAAGCTTTAGGAATGAAAATGTGTCTGTACTTTCTAATATTTATTGGGAGGTCTACTATTTAATAAGGAAGGCCACTCATTCAGGTAGGTGTAGGAACTGTGGACTCATGGGTTATTCTATAGGTTTAAAAGATATCAGATGCACATATTGATATGTAATGATTGAGAAGATATTGTCTTCTTATTGAAAATTCTGAATATCTTTTAATAAAAATTACTTAGTTGCTTAGGATGTTAGTTTGAGATTTATAGGCAAGTTTTGAGAGGTTGTGACTACTTGGAAAATAGCTGATTGTTCATAATGGAAATGTCATGGTTTCCATTGCACTATCTATAGCCTCAAAGGAAAGAGGGCTGTTTTTATTTAGCTTTAATTATCTTGTCATCTCATTGTCAGCACCCAGGGCCATGTTCCTGGTGACTTGAGGAAGGTCATATCACCATTTGTTTTCTGATATCTCACCCAGAATGAGTTGAAAACAGGAAAAACTAATAAAATATGAAGCACTTGACCAATATGAAGGAAATTATAAAGATTAAATAACCATTTGACATGAGAATTAAAGCGATCACTGGAGACATACCAAGAACTGAAAAAGAATGACAAAAAACACGGCGTATATTACAAATGAAGATTAGTCTAAATACCACGGTGGGTCTTGTCTCTGCTTTATTATTCTGTCCATCTGGGGGAAAAAACAATAACCTCTACTTTTCTTACTTTTTCTTGTACAGATTCTTAGCATAATTAGTAGTAGCTTGATTGGATTTCACCACTGTACACTGAAATTCTATTTTTCATTTATTTTCTTTTAACTTGATTTTTTTTTATTGAGGATTACTTTTGGATGTTAGTTTTCTGATTATTCAACTGAGTGGCCCATATAGATTTTTATCTTTTAGGCACAATATTTCTGTGATGGAATAGCTTATCACACTCTGCTAGGGTGACTGACTTTCCTGGTTTGCTTGTGACTGAATAGTAGTCCAGGACATTGGACATTCAGTGATGAATTTTGGACGGTCTGGGGCTGTCGATCTCCCTCATACCGAGAAAGAGGAAGCATATGTGAAGGTCTTTGAAAGCATGAAATAAAAGAGAAGTTAAAGTGCCTTTAAAAGTTTGTCTAACTGTATGTTCATCTGTCATTTCTGATATAAGAATGTTATCTAAAATTTAGGATATTTCTAAGTGAAAATGTGGAGATTTGAAATTTTGCCAACTTGAGAGCAATGAGCAGTGTCAGAAAGGAAAAGTATTCTGTTAGAAGTGGAAACTGGCTCAGGGCTCTATCAAATAAAAATTGGTTGAAATCTTAATTTCATGATTTTCAAATTGTTTCAGAGGCTTACTGAATTCAGCCAAAACTAACTTTATAGTCAATGTCCTTCTTGCCATACTTTTATCTTACTGCGTTTATAATTTATTAGAATTTTTGTCACATATTTTATTAGCTCTAAAGAATGGGTTCATGTTACCCGAGATTGAGAAACTAATTAATACATCTTTGAATGACATATCTTTAACTTTTCTCTTGATCTTTTGAAATCATTTCCTCTCTAGATTCCCTGACACCACACTGCTCATTTTCCTTTGAATCTTCGAATGTATCATTCTAAAACTCTTTCTCAAGCCACTTCAACGTTGGGCTTTCCCAAACCTCTATCCTCCTCTCTTACTTTCTTTTCCTTTTCTTTGCTTTCACCACACTACCTTTCCTTTCCCTTTCCTGCCCTTCTTTGCTCTTCTTTTTCTCTTCTTAGAGAAGGTGATCTTAGATCATACCTAGGAGGTGACCTCACCTTGCCCTCATGGTTTCAATTCCATCTAAATACTTGTGAGTCTCAGGTTTATATCACTAGCCCAGATCTGGTTTTGAGCTTCAGACTTTACACACACACACACACACACACACACACACACACACACACACACACACACACACACGCTACAGGCCCTATGCAACCAACTTCATTCATTCTTCAATATCAACGTGTCAAAAACTAAACTCATCATTATCCAACAACTCTTGTCCCAAATGGTTCTTGTTCCTGATTTGTCATTTTAGACCATGGCACCACCTTTCTTCAAAGCCTAAAATTTGAGGCTTATTCTTTCTCTCATATCCATCTACTCAACAATTCTGATCAATTTTAAACTTTCTAAGCTTTATATGTTTCTCCATCTCCTCTGCTGCAGACAACTTTGCTCACCTGGATTATTGCAACAAGCTGTAATTTGTCTTCTTATTGATGAATGGCCTTGTCCTTTCTTCACTACAGCCAGTTGCCTTTCTAAACTATGAATCTTATCATGTCATTCCCAAACTAGAAATCCTTCAAGGCTGAAGTCCAAATTCCTAAGCATAAATGATATACACTTTCATAATGTATTGTCTATTTACCTGTCCAGTTCTTTTCCTGAATACTCAACTCCCTCACCCCTTACCCCTACTCTCAACTCTCAGGTGTCTGGTCCAGCCAGAGTAAGCTGCTTAGTTTCTTAAGCACGTATTTTCTTGTGCCATTCCTGTTCCAGGAGTACCTTCCCTGCCCAGCTAATACTTTTTATCCTTCAAGATTCAGCTCAGGCAACACATTCTCAAGGAAATGCATTATTTCCCTCTACTATGTAATGAAGTACCTGTGTATGTCTCCTACATAAGCATTTATCTCAGTTTATTACAATTTTTGGTTAACTTATTTGTCTCCCTCAATAAACTAGAAGCTCCTTGTGAAACAGACCACGAATTATTTATCTTTGTGTTTTCAGCTTCCAGCACTGGAGGTGGTACATACTATGTGCTTGACAAATGTTGTCAATATCTGGAATGTGAGCCATAAAAGCAGACTCAACATGACTTTCTAAAGCTCACTAATATAAATTTAAGGCATATCTATGAAATCTTAAGGAACAAAGGGAAAAATCTTCATCCTGCTTCTTTTCTCATGCTGCCAAGAATCAAGACAATATTCTACATGTTCTAAATGTTTGAATTCTTTTCATTTTCTTTTCCTCTTGAATCTTCTCAAAAGGAATGTATTTTCTATTATATCTCAGTCTCACACATCTATTAGTGTATGTTTTATATATAGACTGCTTAGATCAGAGTGATGGTAGAGTAAAAATAAAATTCTCTTAAGTCAAACAGATCTGGGTGTGAATCCATGCTCTGTAATTTGTTAGTCTATAATCCTTTACACATTACCTTCTATTATTCTTAGTATTCAGATTTAAAATGGTAAAATGGGCATAATATAATTTTTCATATAAGATTGCTATAAAAATTAGAAATGATGCATATCAAATAACACATAGGAATTGTTCAATAAATTATTATAATGTGGTAGCAGTTCAGCGTCCCAATGACAGCAACAGCTGTAATTCCACCACAAAACTGAATTTTCCCTTTTTAAATAGAATCTGTGATCAAGTATAAGAAATAAAAAACTCTTAGAGTGCAGGTGAGATCATATTTTTAAATGTACTTAAATAAGAGCACCAAGCTGTAGATCTATCATAATAAATGATCTGGGTTCTTATTTAGATTTTTTCATCTCCATAAAGTTATAAATTTAATGCATTTGATGAAATTTATGTCAAGTATTTTACTAAGCATTATAGAAAGGTGCAAAATAATTAAGGCATAACTATCATAAAGAAACTTAGAAATCATTTGGTAAGCTAAAACATAGAAGCAAAATGTTTGGATATAAAAAGTAGTTTTTACTGAGTATATTATTAAAACTAATTATTAAATATTAGTAATAAATATTCAGGTTATTACTTTATATGAAATAATAAACTAAATTTCTGATAACTAAACATTATAAACTTAAACATGAAAGTATGTGTATATTACATTTATTCCCTTTATTTCATCTAATATCCTATTTTTAAATAACATTTTTTATGATTACTTCCAAATTCATATTTCTAGTTTAGATTCCCCCTGAACCACAGGTTTATGTACCCAACCAACCACCTGCCTAGTTCATGTGTCCACTTGAATGTATAAGACATGACCTAAACTTAAAACGCCCAACATCAAACATTCACATTTCTACCTTCAACCTGGTCTTTTCCACATTGGTAAACTCCATTCAACCAACTTCTCGGGCCAAAATTCCTAGTGTGATACATTTTTTCCTTACTTATCCCTGCCAGTGACTACATAAGGCCAATCTCATTGACCTTGCCCTTAGAGTAATCCAGAATCCAACCTCTTCTCACCACCTTGACTTTTAGCCTAGCCTTGGACATTAAAACTACAATATGGGTTAGGGCAATGGCCTCTTTTCTGGTCTCTCTGCTCGCCTATAATTTATTCTCCACACAGTAGTAGCCAGAAAGCCTTTAAAACATAATTCAGGTCTTGTCAACTCCTTGCTCAAAGCCCTCTTTTGGCTTCCCATCTACCTCAGAGTAAAAGTCAAAGCTCCTGCAATGGCCTCTGAGGATCTATGTGATCTGACTACACTACCTTCTTAACTTCACATCTACCACCTCCCCCTTATTTATTGTGTTCCAGCCATGACTGACTTCCTTGCTATTTCTTGAACTCATAAGGACTCAGGATCTTTGTGCTTTCTGTTCTTTCTTGAATGCTTGAGACATTTTCCCTTGATATCTGCCTGGCTTGCTTCTTCATCTACTTCGGACGTCTGTTCAAATTTCACCTTACCAGGGAAGCTCACATTGTCTGTCTTATATAAAATGGCACCCACTCCCGACACTCTCTCTCCAGAGCACTAATCTCCATGTATCACATTACATATGACATTTTTCTGTCTCTTCTTGCTAGACTGTAAGCCACAAGAAGTCAGTGATTTTTCTCTCATGTTCATTGCTTTACCCATAGTGCCAACGTAGAACAGCACTGGGCATATGAAGAAACACTTAAGAAATAGAAATCGAATAAATCATTGAATAAATCATATCGTGCTGTCAGTGGGAAACAAAAGGGAAAATATAACCATCTCAATACATTTTAATAGGATGTTAACTCTGATATCAATAAAACCATTTATTTATCATCAATTAATCATCTTGCTGCTGACTTCTATACTCTTAATTTCCAGTTGCTGAGTTTATCCAGAACTATGGGTTGTACTTGTAACATCTTGATGCTCTATTCAATTAAAATGACATCCTTAGAAAATAAAGTTTTCATTTTACTTTGTAAATGTATGAATTACCTTTGTAATATTCTTTTGAGTTTCTTAATCATTGCCTCTTATCTCAGCTTCAAAATAGTCTTAAAGAAATATTTACCTTCTTGTCATCTATAAGGCATTAGTTTGTCATAATGTTTTTTAAAAAGCAAAATATATTTTCATTACTTTGCAGAAGGCAGGAAATGTTAAAGTAGTTCAATAAAATTTCCATAGGCTTCTCTAAAAGCCTTCCTACATACTGGAATAAGCTACAGGTTCTTCTTATAAGGTTATCATTTTAAAAATTATCAGTTTTAAATCTTGTCCTTATTGAAATGTATGTTTGTATTTTGAGTGTGAGTAGAGGAATAATTGATGAAGTAAAAGCCTAAGAAGGATTGTTATAGATTTTGTTAAATTAATTTAGTATTTTAGCTCTTGAGTGGTGAGATACAGCTTACACTTTCACGCTTTACCTTACCTTTCAAGAGATGCATAGCTTTCACTCCTGAGGTTTGATATTTACACTTTTTATCTACAGAATTATCGCACTATGAGAATGCCCCAAAGGAAAGGCACTTGGAAGGTCAGACCTGTTTATTGCCTATTCTACCTCTTCCTAGCTGCCATAGCAAGTTATTCAACCTTTTTGAGCTATAATTTCAATGCCTATAAAATGAGAATAATAGATATTTCACAGAGTTATATGAAGCTCAAATAAATTAACATTTGCTAAGCACCCACTTGGCAAGGAGGCTGATGGATATTTATTGGGTTAAAAGTGTATGGTAGCCATCAGTGGCTACTGATGTGGAACTGTGAGGTAGTGCCCACATCTGATGGAGAAACCCTGGCACCCAGGCCTGAGTTCACATTTCCACCTGGAGCTCCAGGTTTTCTGAAATAGATAACAGTTCTGACCACATGAGTAGCCCAGGAAATTGTGCTGGGATGGTAGAGCTTCAAGAATCTTCTTTGAGGATTCTTTACTAATATGGCTGCTAACTTTTACCTCAGATTTCAACAGTAACATAAAGAAGTCTTCCAAATTTCTCTGAATGGTTTTTTATAGGCCACAGTTGGACTTGATCCCTGGAATGTCAATTTTCTCTGAAGACTAAAAAAATATCTTACACGTAATCATGCCATTATGTATCAGACAAGAGAATGTCAAATGTGAATGAGTGGTTATGATATTCAAGTCAGTTTTTGTTTACCCAGGTTCTTTCAAGCTAAGCTTACCAATCCTCCTCTTTCTAAACGTAGGCCTACGTGTTCACTCCCTTCTTCTGATACCAATGATTGCCTTTAAGTGACTGCAAGCAAGATTTATTTTACCTTAGTATTCAACATGTCCTAAATTTTAAAAGGAGCAAAATACCATGAAAACAGAAATGAAAGGAAATGAGATATCAGAGGGAAAAGAGGTACTCTCAGGTAGTTAACTGGAGAATTGCTGGTGAATAGCAACTGAATTTGATTTTGAAAGAAAAGAGAATCCTACAAGAGGCAGACACCAATACGGGACTGTTCATGCTAGAGATTCATTGTGAGAAATACTTATGAAGAATAAAGGATGAAGATGCAAGAGCAGAGGGGAATATCTCAGACTATGAAGCAGTTCTGTCCCTTTTGAAAGGAGAGAGGGAAAGAAGGATTGGGTAGGAAAAGCTTCAGACAACAGCTTATTTCTAAGAAAGTCTCAGGCAGGATAAGAGTTCCTGAACTAAAGTTGTCTATCTGAGGAATACTGCACAGGGCAGGAATTGGTTAGTACATGTGACCTGCTGTGCTCAGTCACTTACTGGGAGTAGCCCAAGGGTTGGCTGCTGCAGGCTATGAGTTAACTCTACTCCCTGTAGCAGGTTCTCTTAAAAGATCGTAACAGCACATTTCCATGGCTGCCCTAGGGAATAAAAGGTGATCAGGCACAGAGAGAGAAACTGCAAGATATCACAACAAATGGCTAGATTTTGTAGAATACAGAGTACATGAAAGGTAGTAATGAAAATAAATTTTAAAAGATAGCTAAAACTTGAAAAACCTGACTAATAGAGTTTAAACTTAATAATCTTTCATAATAATGATTCATTACAAGTATAATTTTTGAAACAGAAGGATGATGCTGTCAGATTGTCTTGTAGAAGAGTATTGAAGAAATGCACATCATTGATTTTAGCTAGAAGGGAGATTTTAGGTAGCAGTTTTAGGTTTATATCTAGAGCTTGGGGCCCAGAAAGAAAATTTAAATTACCCACTGAAGTGAGAATTAAAGTTGTGAAGCTGAATAACATTGCCTAGAGAGAGCTAATAGAGAATAAAATGACCAAGAAAATATCCTTGAAGTACGTGTGCTTAATTGTAAGAAGTCATAATTAATGTGTTGAGGAATATTATTTCTTACCCTATTTTCAAAGCCTGTATATTAAAAATTTTTAAATAAACAACTTTTCTTTTTTTCTAATATATAAGGTTAAAATTTCATTTAGATTTTTTCCTAAAGCAAGACTTAAGGAAAATATTTTAGCACAATTTAAAATCATTAGATAACAACTGTACAAATACATTTATTTCTATTTCATTCCTTCTCTTAAGATAATAATGGCACAAATAAACCCAAATGAATAGGTCATCCGGTGCATCTTTATATTTGAATTGACAATATATACATAATCATGCATATCTGTATAGTGACTTTAATAAATCATTATCAATTAATGCTATTCAAGTTCACACCAGGTATGTAGAATATCAAAAATCATTAGTGAGAAAACAAGAATATCTTTCTCTTTGGTGCTGATTTTCCTCAACACTCACCTACGCCACACACATTTACACATTCGACACGTGATGCTTTCTCCCCACCTCACCCTTGCCCCTTTAAATTTGTCACAATTCTTTCTACGTTTCTTCATGTTTCCTTGTGCTTATTCCTTCTATTCCCATCCTGCTCTTACCATGTGAGTGATCCAGACCCTTAGAACTAAAGTTTGTATCAAGCAAGCCTTATTGGGGCACTTTTTTTTTTTAAAGATAAGTTCACTCAGTTTGGAAGGCTTACTCTTACCTAATAAATAAATAATTTCTTTGCAGATCTTGGCTGAAATTGTGAAATATTGCAGGCAAAATCAACACCTAAAAGACTTGAGGCTTACAACGAGGTCAGTAAACTTGAGAAGCTGATGACGAGGGTCCAACTGGCCAAACTCCAGACCAAACAGTTGGAGTGTAAAGTAAATACCTTTTATCTGGTTGTGGAGTGCAGTTCTCACCAACTGAAAGGAATATTGAGGGATGCCGTGAAGCTACAGCAGGCTCATTTGTTGCTACAGGGTTGAGCCACTTAGAAAAATCTATTTTACTTCCTAGAAAATCAAATCTAGCACTTTCACCTGCAGAGAGGAAGGGTTTCAGGAATAGCTGAAATGGATTTCTTGTTTGAGTAACCGGAATCTGATATTTAATTCCCTGGTTGACTTGAGATGAGTAGTGAAAACCCATTTGATATGCACAGACTGTTAGCCGTAACTGCAAAATGTGATTGCGTTGATATTGGCAGTATTGCAATGCTTTGAGATGATTGCTGCAATTGTTTTAAAAGTCTTCATGCTTAACCAAAATGCTTTCTATGTTCTCTCCTCTTAGTCCAACTGAGCTGTACAATAAAAAATGTCAAACTCCAAGTCTCAGGCATAGACTACACAGGCTATTATAGGTCTAAAAACAGCCTCAGGTTCTTGGTGCCACATGCTTTCATTTAGCGTCACACAAACCATATTACATGACCTTTTTATTACAGGTGAATCACAAGTTGAGTTCTGAAATCAGGGCTGAAGACAATCACATGCCTTACTTTTTCCCTTCCTTTAGGAATTTCACTATTCTAAACGATTAGAAACAATGCGTTTTTTAAATCTATTTTGGCAGTTATTATTTTATTTTTTTTGAAAATCAAAATCTATAAAGTAAGATGACTCAAAATCTTATAATTTTTAACTAGCTAAGCACAATATCCTTCTGAAAATTTGATTAGGCAAGGCACCCAACTAAAGAAAAATAAGAAGTGAAATGCATTAAAGATTACTAAGATTGTTCCCTTTAGGAAATGTTTTAAAAATTACTGGAGCCAGAAGAAAAGAAAAGAAACCGGATAAACTAGTGAAAAATTAGTGTTAGTAGATTCAATCGCCCAGAGGTTCCTTCTCAAGCAAGCAGGATACAATGAAATGTATTGAATGGAAAGAGGAGAGATCAATGGAAATCTTGTTAAAAACCTGCTTGGAAATAAAAACCTTCATAGAAAATGGAAGTAGTATGATGGTTACTTACATTTTTTCAATTCTGTAATAATTTTAACCCGAATTTAGGCTGTTTTTGCTGTTTATTCATATTGTTCCTTGCTGTTTCTTCCACACAGACTGAAAGAAGCAGACAGATAACCTTTGATCTCTCGTTTCTTCTCGCTAAAAGTTCAAACCATCAGCAAGTTCTGTTTTCACCACCTTAAAATATACCCTGAATTTCCACTCCTTCTCGCCTCCATTGCTAACATTCTTGAGCAAACAACATCATCTCTAACCTGGATGCCTGCAGTGGCCTTTCTGACTGCCTGCCCACTCCCACTGTCCCCTACAGTTTTGTCTTTGCACAGCAGCCATATTAAAAATTAATCAAATTATGGTCCTGAATGAAACTCTTTAGCAATACACTTAGGACAAAACTCATATCTATAGCGTGTCTCACAAGTCCCCTCCTGTCTGGTCCAGCTCTCCGACCCTATCACCTACCATTGTTTCCCTCTTTCACTTCTCTGCCGCTGAGCTGCCCTGAGCTGCTCTCGACATGTAGGATTAATTCCTGCCTCAGAGAATTCACTTACACTTGCTCTTCTGCCAACCTGAAATGGACTTACCCCTGTCTTTATTTGCCGTACTTCTTACAATTTAGGTCTTAAATGGCACTTCCTTAGAGCCTTCCCTCCAGCATTCACTATCTCTTTTTCCTGTTTTATTTTTCTTTCTAGCATTTATCACTACATTATACTACATTGTTTAGCTACTTCTTTGCCATTGATCTCTCCCACTGGAAAGTCAACTCCATGATGACAAGGACCTTGTTCTTAACTATACTGACAATAGTTAGCGTAAGGCCAGAAATAAAGCGGGTGTTCAATACATATGAATTCAATGAAATAGAAAATGAATAAAGGAAGCCAACTAGTTATCATTTTTCATATCTTTGAAACAATCAAAATGGCATTTCTTTACTGTACAAATTTTCAAAGTTGCTATTTCAAAATCACTACTAGGAAACCACTAATGTGTCAAATGAATACCATATGATATAGACGAAGGTGAAAGTAAATAAAATAACTCAGAATCTCTGTAACATTGGAGGTAATTTTTTAAAAAGTATTTTTTTAATATAATTTTTAAAAATTCCCCTGCCCCCCACTTCCACCCTTGACCTACTGCCGTTTCCCCTTAAGAACTGGATCTCTGAAGGTGGGCGTCTCCTCCCACATGCTTGGGGGGTGCACTCGGGGGTGGGGGGAAGTGGGCAGGCGGTGGCTTGCTGGGACTCAAACCCAGGACCTTCTGGATGTGAAGCAGATGTGCTAACCACTAGTCTATGGAACCACCCCTGGAGGCAATTTCTTAACCTACAGCTTCTTGCTGCTATGGCCTGAAAAATCAGACTATGCCAGATTGTCCAGTAGTCTAGGCAAGCACATTTTTTTCTTTTCTCTTTTTCTTAAAAAGTCGCTAAGTACTTCTGATGTGGTTTGATTGTTGCTGCTGACATTACTGTTTTGTTAGTGACTTTGATTTCATTGCATACATTAGCAGTTAAGGCAAAGGAAGGTTTCAGAAACTTTTAAAAGTTGGTAAACCTTGTTGTTTGATGAGTTTTTATTGTCTTCATAAGCAATGTAATATAATGATATAACATGCAAACTCAAAACAGAGTGGCTGAGTTTGACTCCTCATTCAAAGTATTTGCTAAATGATCTTTTTATAAATTCTTCATTTATAAAATGTAAACCATAATGATATACAGAGACATACATGCCAAATAGTGTTCTTGTGAGGGCTCAGTGAATTAATAAATACAAAGCTCTTAGAATAATTCTTGATACAATATGAGCATTTAAAATGTTGATTTTGAGTTTCTGGCATAAACTTTCCTAGACAGAAATGATTACCATGCTCCATGGGAGTGTTAACGACTCCATCAGAGGCTCTGGGGCGGGGAGTGACAATACTTTCATTTTCTGTGAAGCAGGGGTTGAGTCTTTGTAGAAGCAGGCCTCAACACTTAGACTTTATAATCAATTTGACTGAATTGATTTGCTGTTTCAGTCAAACAACTTGTCAATTTGTAAAAACTGCAGCAACTATGTTCATGGTTGAGACCTATGTCCCTTCGTTTTTTGTTTCTTATGGCTTATGCATATAAACCTTGTGATAATTAATGTAAGCAGCGTGTATTTTGTAATGTATCCGAGGACATGAGATTGGCATGAGAATAAGGAGATGAAAACAAGAGAACTGAGGGATATAGGATTTATATCATTCTTATTTTTAAGTTTTAAAGTAATTCTTACTTGAATGTGATACTGACAATCTATTTTAGAGATTATAGGACATTAGTTTGTTGATTTGGGAATCTTTAGGATCTATTAATAGAAATTTTATTCTAAAATAATGTAGTATTAGTGGCAAAGTGTGTGTGTGTGTGTGTGTGTGTGTGTGTGTGTGTGTGTGTGTCTGCATACATGCAGCTGTGTATATGGTGGGGGTGTCTTATAAACAATGGGAAAACCCTTGCTTAGCAGTCAGAGGTCGGGAGCTCAGTGAATTGGTTATCTAACTTAGGTAGTGTTAATAATTAATGCAAGTAGATAACTCTTACTTCATGAGCTTGAGTTTTTATCTTAGCCATTATAAGGACTCTTAACCACGCCTTGCCCAAAGGTGTGCAAAAATCCCAAACATCTTTGCAGCGAAGGATGTTTGAGAAGTCATTCCTAGCTCTGGCCTTTACTTGCCCAAGCCCACAAGTTCCTTAATGTCCAGTGGCTCCTGAAATTGTACTCATTGCTTGGGTTTGAATAGATCAATTATCAGAGAAGATGCTAGAAAGTTCATTAAAACCATCACTGGAAAAGGCATGAGGACCACATTGTTTCACCATTTTCAAGTTTAATGCATAATGATCAGCTATTTAAATTGATGCGGGCCATAGAGAATGATAGAAAATCCCATAATTATTTTTATAAGGTTAGTATAAAATAGCACAAAATGCAGCATAGATCGTTAATAAATCTGAAGGCCAAAAGTCACATATGAAAGTTGATTAGAAATTTAAGTAAAAAGAATTCAGCAATATATGAAAAGAATAATAGTTTATGACCTATCAGCATATACTCCAGTAATGTAAGAATAGTTTAAATATCAGAAATGTCATAATAATGAATTTAATTAACAAAGTGACTGAGAAAATAAAATTTATTCAATAAATGCTTTAAGGCATTTAATATAATTCAGCAGCTATTTACAAGAAAATATCTAAGGAACAGAAAAAGAGTAAAATTTTGTTTAGGAGTACTTACTACTTTTTTAAATTGAGGAACAATATAAATTTTAAATAATGAAAGCTAAAATATTTTAACAAAAAGCAGTAACAAAAAAGAGAGACATACCCACTATATTTTGACACTGAATTGCAGGTTCAAGTGAATGTAGTAGGACAAATTAAAAACAGTATAAATGCAGGAAAAGAAGACTTAAAAGATTTCTTTTTACTATGATATACTTTTATGCCTAGGAAAACCAAGAGACTTTAGAAATACCCTGCTAGAATTAACAATATATTTTAATACTATGGCTGAATTCAAGGTAAATGTAAAAAAGTTAATACTTTTTCC
>NW_006443124.1:12496625-12530340 GCF_000325575.1 Pteropus alecto
TCCCTACAAGCAATATTTCTCTAGCTATGGTAATAAGAAAACTTAATTTATAAGAATGACTTAGAATACAGAGAATTAGAAAAATGTTATTAAATGTTATTATATTATTAAACTAAGGCGCCAGAACTATCTGAAGAAAATTATAAATTTTTAAAAACATTATAAGAGAAGGTTTAGACAGAGACTATTATCATACTGTTAAATAAAACTTACCATCATAAAAGTACTAATTCTCTCCTAATACTAGTAAGGAAATTTGACATAATCTCAAATAGAATTCCTATCAGACATTGGGGTGCGGGGAACAGGCTCAGATAAATATTTTTATGTCTGTATGGAAGAATAAGGGAGTATAGGGGAAAAAACCCCAGCTATTTTCTTAGCAGGATTGTTTTCTTAGTAAATGTAAGAATATATTCCCTCTTTGTACTTTCACAGCTATTACCTTAGTGCCAGTTCTCATTAGAACTTGATTATTTTAATAGCATTTAACAGTGTTCCTCATGTAGACAGCTAGTTAACTACTCAATAATTGCTTCCTCTTTTGTAGCAACTTAGCCCCTATATCATTGAGTGTAGCAGTATATAACAGCTTTTGTTCCATTTTGGAGTAGCCAATAAGATGAAAACAGGATGTCTGGTGGGGTCCCTGGAAAGCTCTTTAAAAGGGGCTGGCACGACTGCATCATCCTTTTTTTCTCTCCCCTTTCCTTCTTTCTATTTGATGTCTGAAAGGCAGATGTAACGTGAGTGGATATGCAGTTGTCATCTTGAAGTGAGCTTGCAGATATCAGTCATGCACTAAAAGGATGACGAACAGAAAGATGCCAGACCCCTGATCATGGTGGAGCCACCCTGCCATCTCATGTCTGCCACCCTTTGCACTTAGCCACTGCTATTTTGTGATTTCTGTTAAGTGTGGCCAAACTTAATTAAGTCAATAGAGTGCATCTTCAACCCATCTCCACCCTTGGAGAGACTTTCTAAGTGTACATGTAACTGTCTCACCTCCTGCTTTAAAAACTTCATTGAATCCTTATTGCTTCGAGGAGAAAACTGAAACTCTTTAGGTTGCTGTTTACTATCCTCTATTCTATGACCCTTTGTTAAGTCCCCTTTCATCTCTTCCCTTCAGATTTGTTTCCAGTATATAAAATGACAGGGAGACTTTTAAAAAGTTGTGTGTGATCTTCCAAGTTCCATTTTGAAGACTTTTCTTGGCTATTTTAGGACTCTTGAGTTCTTTTATCAATAGGGTGGATTTCAAGTTTTCTATTTATTATTTATCTCTATATCAACCAGACAGGGAGTGTTTTACTTGAATACAGATGCAATGTCTTTCTTTTTTATATCCCCAGGTCCTCGTAAATTAATGGAAAATATCAGATGTTTCATACATATGTTTCATAATTACAATTTATATTGACTACATTTCCAAGGAAACACTTTCCATCTATAGCTTCCTTTACTCTGGCCATCAATATCTCCTCAGACAGCACCAGGGATCCCTCCTCCCTATGAGAATGTCTAATTCTGTGCACACTGGGGTAAATCATACTCACTGAACACTTAGGGCACGCCAGGTATGGTGCTGAGCACTTTACATGCATTTCCTCATACAGCTTGAAAACAACACAATGATACATGATAATATTATCCTCTTCATTTTGTATTTGGGGAATCTCAAGAGTTATATAGAAAATAAATGAAGTGCCCCAGATTACACAGATTGTGAGTTATGAAGCTGAGGTTTGCCCCCAGGCAGTGAGATTCAAGTGCTCCATGTGTTGCATGCCTCCCTGGTGTAGCTGCGAATCTAGGCCCACGTTTTACTGGCACCTCTGCCGTTTATTATCTATGTAACCTCAGGGAAACCACTTAAATTCTTTTAATCAGTGTCTTCATTTGTAAAATGGAGGTAATAATTACCCCCCTCAGTGATTTGTGGTGAGAAATAAATGAGCTGGTGTTCAGATTATTCTAAGTCATTTCTTCTTAGAACATGGGGTCTCTTTGCTTGTTTATATTTTATGGCATTCATTTTGGAGAACTCGAGATAAGATGTAAGATGTTTTTTTTCAAATGAAAGTATTAGTTTTATTGAATTTTTAGCCTTGGATAATTGCAAAATGCCAGGAAGTCAAGTGGCACTCTTAATGTTCTTTGCTTCCATAGCGGGACTGTGGAGTTAACCACAATAAGACAACATCCACTCCAGCCCTTATGGAAATGAACCAAATCCTCCCATAATTAAATGGGCCAGGTAATTATGCATGTTCAGTGAAATGATAGAAATACTCATACCTCCAAAGACTTTACTTCAATTGATTCTGATTGATTGTACACACATTTCCTATTCTGTTAATCAGAATTAACAAAAATCGATTTTTTCCTTCATCTGAAAATTTCACTTCTGCATAAACCCTTTGAAAAATATTCACAGCTTTTCTGAACAAAATATTTAGAATCTAAGTCAAAGTACCAGGCAGAAGAAAAATTCAACATCCAGGGCTGATTAGGAAAAATGATTCCTTGGCAATAATAATACACATGATCAAGAACAACAGCAGTATTCTCTGTGTAAGATTATGAAGACCACCAAGGACTGACTGTGCACGAGTGAGACTTGACATTGACACGGTCTTCTGGGAAAATGTTGGAGTGTCTGTTTTAAGATACCACTAAAATTAACAGTATATAATCAGGGCGCAATCTAGCAACTTTCAAAATAGTGTTAAAAAAATAATATTCAAGTTTTCTAAAGGAAAGCTACAAGAAATTTTTGGGTATACTCCTAAAGTGGGACCATTGTTTAGGAATATAACTGGCAATTGCATGTGGTAATTTGTGACAATTACCACTACTTTTCAACTCTAAGAATTCCCAGCTGCAGTCTTTTTTAGCCTTTCTGCAAGAAATTGAGTGACTGGACCTCAAAATCTATTAACATAGATCTGTATCCATGTGGTCCCTTCCCTTTGTAATTATGGCATCATTTCTTTAGCACAGGAACCAAGAAATTAACATTTATTAGTTTCCAGAGCGAGAAGGATTTGTTAAAATTCTGAACACAGCAGCCTTACTTTTCACCTTCTGAGCCCCAAACCTAAACTGATAGCTTTGGAAAATAACCGCCTCTATCGCCATAGTTCCGGATGAGGGGCGGAGTGTCTTCAGCTATGTGGGCTTTAAGAACTGTCCTATGACCCACATTTATTGTATCTGAGAAAAAGAGCAGCTTTGCCTGCTTCTGTTTTATGACCACACCAGTCGGCACTGCCCCCTCCATCTCTCAGGTTCCCCACTCCTTTCCACTTTGTCAGAGGAGGGAACTGCAAGGAGCTGAGCAGTCTTAAGATCTAGCACCTGAGAAGCGGCCATGCACAGCCCTGCAGACATTCACTGCCGCTCCTTTCTGGGCTTATGCTTTTTCCCATCAGTCAAAACTCTGACGGATCCGATTCTACTTGTCCTTTGGCAAATAACTGCTTCTGATAGGTTATTTCCAACAATCCCTTCGAATCTAAACAAAACAGCATTTTTCTTGTTTAGTTAATTGTATGCCCAGCATGTCAGCAAGGAGCTTTCATTACAATGAGAGTGGAGAATTAGGGTTTGGGCTCCTTATGGTTCCATTTGACACACTTCCTAAGGCTGGCTCTAAATGCCAACATTCTTTAGACATCTAAAGGTACAGTTTGTTATTAGTAAGAGTGGCTGGGTCCCTATTCATTTTCTTGTTTTCTTTCTTGATTAATAAAATAAATACTGCATACTTAGTTTGTTTTCAATATTTGCTACTCATGTCCCACAGTTGATTTAGAAAGACAAAAAAAAAATGATCCTTTTTCCTTTTCTATAATATTTCCCATTTAGAGTGAAACTAAATTTTATATGAAGGTGATATCGGACACATGTGCCAGGTTTATAGTATCAAATTATAACCCAACTGCTTCAGGGAGTGCACGGTCTTTCATGGGACGATTGTCATCTGTCGTTTACAATTTTTTCATCCATTTTCCTGCAATAGACTGCTGAGATAGGTGAGTTGAGAGTATAATGAAGTGTTACCATACTACAGACTAACATATTCAATAAGTGGCTATAGAAAGTAATTTTTTTATGAAAGGAAAATGCTAGCAAATCTTATTTATACTAAGATGATTGCTACTTTTTTATAATGGAAGAGTTCAAACATGATGAAAAGTTATATAGTATTTGATTTATTAATTCAACAGGAATTTACTGAGTATCTACTTTGTGTGAGACTGTTCAAGGTACTGAACATGGCTGTGAGCAAGATGAGTAAAAGTCCTTGACCTCATGGAACTTACATTCTCATGGGGGAAACATTCAAGACTCAAAAATATATGAGTAAATATATTTATAAACTGTCAGATTAGAAGTGATAATGAAGACAATATAAAGCTAAGTGTATTGAATATAGAGAATCATATATGGTGATCAGAGAATGTATCGTTGAGAAGGTGATGGTTAAACAGAAGCTAAATGAAATGAGTCCTTAAACTAAAAGTGTCTTTGGAGCAATCTTCTAGGCAGAAAAAATGCAAGAAGAAAGATTTTAAGGCAAGAGCCTTTGTGACTTGTTTGGGAAATAGCTGTGGAGCTGTTTGGAGAAGTAGCTCATGGCCAGGTCATATGAAACCCAATACACTATAAGAAGGAATTAAGATTTTGGGGAAAGAATCATGGTACACCAATAGAGATTTCTGCATGGGAGTGATGTGTTCGTGTTTATGTTATTCCGCATGCTACGTGTAGAATGGGTGTAGGAGAATGGGTGTAATATATCTGCTTCAGATATGTTAAATTTGTGATGCAGAGCAGGCCACTGTATCATGAATCAAGAGTTCTGGAAAGAGGTCAAGATTAGAGGATAAATCTGGGAGTCATCAGTAAACAGAGACAGTATTTAAAGTCATGATGGTAGATAGATCACCCAAGGATTATTATACATACAGAAGAGCAGACATCTCTGGGGTTCCCCAACATAGCGGTCAGAAAGAGAGTCGCCTTAAAGTTTACTGGGAACATAATACACTCAAAGTCAAGTGTTGCAAGATGTAGCAAGTGGTCAACTATGTCAAATGCTATATGAGAGGTCAAGCAAGATGACTGCCAAGTTACCATTGGACTTGCAACCTAGAGTTTATTGTAAACTTTTTTACAAGATTGTTTTTAATGGAGTATTAGAAATAAAGCCTAATAGAATTGAGTTACTTCTCAAATTTTAGATAAAGTTAACATTCTATCTTATTTGCTTTGAGTCTGTTTTTAAAATGAGCAAAATTTTACACAGATATAGTTTGAAACCTTTCCCTCTCTTCCCCCTGCCTTATCCCCTGAAGAATAGACGATCCTAGATTGTTTATAGTCATCCTGTCTAGGAGTCTATGTTTATAATAAAATACTTCCTGGGCTTTTAATGATTACACTGTTACTATCGAATTTCCGCCTACCCTTTTGTCATTTGTTTTTCAAAGCTCCTCTTAAAAATATACATATTCTCCATTTTGATACATATATACACATAACACATTAAGAAATTTATTTTAATTATCAAAATGTACTCATTATGTACTCTGGGTTATTTATGTATTTCTCAATTGGTGAATGTTTACATTTTGATTTTTTGCTATTATAAGTGAAGCAAAAAAAATCCTTGTATATACCCTTGCACACACATCAAAGAGCTTTTAGGATATAAATCTAGAAATTCCCGCTACTTAAGTGTCCTCAATTTTACTTCACATAGTCACTCCCACTTCCTCTCTAAAAAAAGAAGGTAGGAGTGTATGTATATGTTAAATTCTTCATTTTGTCTTTCATATCTCTTAATTACATTATTTTCTCTCTTTTTTTTATCTCTTTAGCTGTGTCTAGTGTGTTGCTTTTTGAATTTATCAAGTTTTTAATTTAAATATTTATTTTTAAATTTAAAAAGTTTTTTGATTATTTTTATAAACCTATTTGTTTTATTTTATAGTGTCATTTAAAATGCTTTCAGCTCCTTTATTTCTTTAATCACATGAAATATATTTCACATCCTCTTTCAGATTTTCCCACTATTTCCACTTCTTGGGATGCTAACTTTTGTCTTCTTGTTTCTGTTTATCATTCCTTGGTGTGTTATTTTCTTGCACGTTGTGCAATATCTTACCTTGAGTTCATCTACCACAAGAGATGTCTATTCGGTGAGTATCCCCTGTGAACCATGTTTTGAAAATGTCACTGTGGACCATTTCGAGCTACTTCTGCTCTTGGTGATCCAGAACAAGTTTATGAACATTTTTCTCGTTATGATACTTGAACCTGAATGACTGCACACTTATGAGTGTTATGGTCTGGGGACTCAATATCTATTTCTTTTAAAAATGTATTTTATCTATATTTCCATGTGTCTGCAGCAGAACAGGTAGCATCTGCTCCAGCACAGTCTGCTTTGTTGATAGAAGTAGCATACTTTATTGCTACTGAATTTTACATCTAATTAAGTTCTACCTATTACATTCTCATGCCATTTTTTATTTCCATGTCATTCTCCATTACTAAATTCACCATGCTTTTGTAGCACTTCCATCTTTCTGGGTGAGCCTGCTATGTTCATATCCTGGGATAAGTTAGAAAACAGCCCTTTAGGGATTATATTCCATGGACATGTCTGTAAAGTGTGTGGGTTGGAGAGTTTGTTAAATGATGGCATTTTATCCCTGTACATGAACACTTAGCAAGATAATTTGTTGAGATTTTAGCTGAGGTTTTGGGAGTCAAATTTAATACTTAAACCTGTAAGCAACTATTCAAAAAATACACACTAAGTATTTGTTAACTTTTACAACATAATATTGACTTTATTCTCTTTCCCGGGAGGTCGTGAAGGTTAGTAATGAGTTGCATAACTGTGCTGATTTCATGCCAAGCCATTACGTCATCTGGATTGTGGGGTGCCGTATATTATCAGGAATTGATTGTCCACGGAAATGACAAAGTATTTGTCCTCGCTAGTCAGGTTTCTCTTTCTTTCCATTCCATTGTGAAAAGATGTTTTACTATGGCATAACTATAGGATTAGACTTGAGAATTTTACTAACATGAACAAACACACTATTTTCTTGGCTTGGTTAATAACAAAAGAAATCTTCGAGAACTGTGGGTGCAGTAGAAAATAGCAGTCCTGGACTGCTGCTTTGAAGCTACCATGTTACCACGAGTCCCTGTAGAACATAATCAATCAGCTTGAAACTCAGACATCCACTCTTCTGAATATTCTCTCTGAACATTTTCATTTATTAACTCAGTGTGAGAAAAAATTCCTTAGGTCTTCTGCTCAATAATTTACTTGCTGGTGCCCATTCTGTGGCACCTCGGCTTTGAATTCTGCACTTTAAAATAAATGTTCTTTCAATGCCAAATAGTACATCTCAATTCTATGCTCATTGCCAATCAAGTCCAAGCAAATCTTTGAAAAACACACTAGAGTTCATATGGTTCCCTAAGGACTGTTTCAAGGCCAACAAGAAGGTAAGATTGATATGACACCCCTGCACAACATCCAAAAGTCACCCAGAGCCAGGACTTAATGGTTTCATAAGCAGTCAGTATGAGCAATGCTGTTGGTGAGGAGATTTTACTGAAATAAGTAGTTGGGTACACAGAGCAATTCCTCTTCAATATGGGATCGCTCTGTCATTCCTCAAGGAAAGACAGTGAGAATCACATGTGTAGATAATTTACTAAACCAAAATAAATAAGTATGATTCCTTTCCAGAAAAATAAGGTAGCTAACTCAGGAGGTAAAGGAGGTAAGTATTAAACAGTCTAATAAATTGCTTTCTCGTTTTTTTTTTTCCTTCTGCTGTAAATGTGGTGTTTCATTTAGATTTTACATTAGTTTTCAAGGCTGCAGTTGAAATTGTGAGCTCAGCCAATAACAAACAAACAAATAAACAAACAAAATGAAAGAGTAAGCCAAGAGTACTACTGGCGCCAGAATTTTATAAGTAATTCCTCTTTTTCTTGTCATTCTTGCCACTATCTGATTAGAAACAACAAATAAGAAGTACCCATAGAAGGTATATGAGTACATATATGATTTGACAAATTTGATGACCTGTCAGAAATATTGATTTGTGAATGTTCACAATAATTAGGCTAAACCAATTTAGACCTTGTTTGGCTACTGCGCAAACCTTGTGCAGCCACTCCCAGCCTGAAATTCTTGACCCTGTGGATTCCTGAGTTAAGACATGACAAAAGCCAAAACACTCTGAAAAGGTGGGAGAAGAAATACAGCAGATTCCGAACTCAGACCCTTTCAAAATATAAAAACAGATTAGCTCATTGGATGATAATATATGCCATGAAGTTCTTATTGATAATAGTACACAGAATATCTAAAGCCTAAAGGAATATACTAGCAATTTTCAAATGAGGTGTACAGTAATTTGCTTATGACACTTTATAGTGGCAATCACAGAAACTATGTCCAGTATAATACATGAAAAAATGTCAGTATAATACATGAAAAAATACATGAATTTTTTCAGTATAATACATGAAAAAATACATGAAAAAATGCTACAATACTGTGTCATTATAACTTGCTCAAAGTCTATGTTAAATTTTCAATCAGGTTTTAGGTATACAGCAGTGCCCCGCCTTATTCGAGGTTTTGCTTATGCTGTTTCAGTTACTTGTAGTCAACTGCAGTCAGGAAATATTAAATGGAAAATTTCAGAAATAAACAATTCATCAGTTTTGAACTGTACACTGTTCTTAGCAGCGTGATGAAATCTTGCACCATCCCGCTCTATCTTGCCCAGGACGTGAACCACCCTTTTGTCTGGCATATCCACACTGTATTTGTTACCTGCCCCTTAGTCACTTAGTAGGCATCTGGGTTATCAGATCGACTATCGAGGTATCGCAGTACTTGTGTTCCAGTCACTCTTGTTTACTTAATAATAGTCCCAAAGCACAAAAGTAGAGATGCTGACAATTTGGATATGCCAAAGAGAAGCTGTTAGTGCTTGTTATATATACTGTCAGAGGTCAATGGTAGCCTAACACTACAACACAATGCCTACGACATTCACCTCACTTTATCGGAGCCATTTTACCATCTCACGTCATCAAAAGAAGGGTGAGAAAGTATAATAAGATATTGTGAGAGAGTAACCATATTCACTAACTTTTATCACAGTATACTGTTATAATTTTTCTATTTTATTATTATTGTTGTTAACCTCTTACTGTGCCTAATTTATAAATTAAACTTTATCATAGGTATATATGTATAGAAAAAATATAGTATATATAGAGTTTGATAATATCCACATTTTTAGGCATCTACTGGGGGTCGGAAGGAGCTTAGAATGTACCCTCCAAGGATAATAGGGGGGCTTCTGTAATAACATTACATTTGCACATATGCTATATGAAGTGCTTTCTCATCCATTATCTCTTAAGATCTATGTATAATTATATATTGCACACAATCAGGAGTTCAAAATAAATCCGGGGAACAATAAAATTGACACTATTTGTTATTTTTATCCATATCCTGGATTTATGAACCAGAGTGTGTTAGTGACACACATTGGAAGGAATGAACTGCACCTAGGAGAATAAGATTAAAACTCACAAGCTTCATGATGACTATAAAGCAGGTTAGTCATAAATAGAAGAGGTCCTGTAGGAAAAAGTATTCAGGGTGAAATTATAAAGGAAGTATCTCAGTCTTTCCGATCTGCTATAACAAAATACCATATACTGAGTAGTTTAAACTCAAACTTTTTTCTCATAGTCCTGGAGAATGGGAAGTGTAAGATCAAGACACTGGCAAACTGGGTGTCTGGTGAAAGCCATCCTCAGGGTTGGAGACTGTGTCTTCTCTCTGCACCCTCACATGGCAGAAGGGGCTGGGGAGCTCTCCCAGTCTCTTTCATAAGGGCACTAATTCCATTCATGAGTTCTAATAAAGAGAGCCCTATCTCTCAATACCATCAGATTGGGGGTTAGGATTTCAAAATACAAATTTCAGGGGGACACAAACATTCAGTCAAAGGAGACAAAGATTATTTTCTGTAATCTGCACTCTCTTTTATCCTAAGAGAGTACAAGCTCTGGGATCTCTGTTCATCCTCTTTATCAATATTCCTCTAAACTTTCTAATACTTTGGTAGGCAGAATAATATTGTTCCCCCCTCCCCATCCCAAGATGTCCTTGGGCCTGTAGATATGTTACCTTACACAGCAAAAGGGACTTTGCAGATGTAATTAAGTTTATGAGCCGGGGAGATTAGCCTGGATTACCCACAGGTCCCAAATTAATCATATGAACTCTTAAAAGTGAGGAATGTTTCCCAGTTGTGGTCAGAGAGAAAGGTGATAGAAGAAGGATCAGAGAGATGTGGATTGCTGGTTTTGAAGATGGAGCAGGGGGCAATGAGTCAAGGAATATATGTAATCTAGAAGCTTTTGAAAGGGCAACAAAATGGATTTCCTCCCAGAGCCTTCAGAAAAGGCTGCTAAAAAGGATTTTGCCCAGTGAAACCCATGTAGAACCTCAGACTTACAGAACTATATGACAATGAATTCATGTTGCTTTAAACCACCAAGTCTGTGATAATTTGTTATGGCAGTAAAAGAAAACTTATACAAATTCTAAGGACAAAATAACAAAAACTCGTATCAATAAATATTTGAATTGACTGCATTTTATAACATTGTTTAAAACTGTTTTGTTTATAAATTATGATTTATACTGGGGGGGAGGGGACGGAATGACCACATGTACAAAAATAAATTTTTATGAAATTTATCAACATTTCAGAGTTTTAGTAAAAGGGTGAATAAAATATTAATGGAACACTGATAAATGAACTTAATAAAAGGCTCTTTGGGTTACAAGATGTATTATCGAGAAGCATTTTTTCTCCTTAAATGGGAGAAAACTAATTAGAGGTCTCTTAAAACAGAGTTCTATTTCTCTTCCATTTCTGAACTCTGAAAGATCAGAGAGGAGCTGTAAGCAGGTACTAGGTCTATTATTTGATTTCTTTATTCGTTTATTCATTTGTTCAATCACTCACTTGACTAGTTTTTCTTTGCCAAGCACTGTGCAAAAAGTGGGAGCAAAAATGAAATATAAATAATAGCTTCTTTCATGGATCCCTTAGTTTTATTGAGAGATTTCCTGGGATGATGAAAAACTAGCTGAAATGCCCAATTCAGGTCTTTGTTAAAATTGAACTTGAAGTAAAGCAGTTAACACCAGCTGAAGAATAACAAGTTTGGCTGGAATAATTGACTGTCAAAGTTCATTTTAACTCCATGAGGGAAAATATCTGCTCTAAAGAGTGAAATGAGAACAACAAACTGAAATTATGGAGAAACTTTTGGAAATCCAAATTTGGGTAAGAGAAGTCAAATTTTCCTTCTAGGCAGAAATTAGGCAGAATTTACATGAGCACTATGGTTAGCAGTTGAATTTAAGAGGGAATTAAGGATGTCTTACTGCATATATTTAGTCTTGGATGCATACGTTTCTTTAAATCTTATTTTATATAACATTTATTTATATTTAAAAAATATATTATATTTAAAAAATATATTGTACATTTTGTTATTATAGTAAAGAACTCCATTCTTATAGAATAAGTATAATTATGAAGATCTTATACTTCTTTCAAGTTCCCACTTCTGAAGAGTCTCTCCACAGAGTCGTAAATCTATTAATAGGCTACCAGAATGGGAGGCATTGAGAAAGGGAGGCAGGGTCCTGAAGGGATTTATGTAAGGCAGTGCTGAAAAATAATCAAAGCAACAGTATACAGAAGAAGCATGTCTATATTTTAAAACAGGAAAAACTAATCGTAAATTTATGGGGGAAAGGAATATAAGAAATATGTCTATGTCTAGGGAATCAAAGACCTTGGGAAGGAAAAATCTAACTCCAATTGTTTCAAAAAATTACTCTGCTTTTCAAAATGATTTTTTTTTTTGCTATTCAGGGGACTATTTATTTTCTACACCTATATTTTTCGTTTTATTTAAAAATTGACTAAATAGATTTAATGAATTCTAAGCCTTTCTTATTTTTCTTGCCTTTTGCCAAATAGAGCACAATTTAATTTCCTTTTTCTTATTAAACTGATAGTATTATTAATACTGATTTTCTTGTTCTACTGATGTTTATTTTTATCTCTAACATTAAATTTTTTAATGTTTTATAAATAATATACAATAAATATGAGAATAGCAATGCCCTTGAGATATTGTGTGTTTTATTCCTCCTGTGCATCTGCCCCATTACTTCACAATAAAAGCTTTTATTTCATACTCCCTTCATCTTTATTCAAATCTTGTGCTTTCTAGAGATAGTAAAGAAGTTTTGGTTCTATACTATTAATATATTGGTCCTTTTACCTATTTTTCGATTTCACAAATAATTAACACATGTATTAAAGAATCCTATTAACTTTATAATCCATTTAGAATTGCATTACAAAAAATTTTAATACTGTTTTATATGTTTTGTATCTGTCTTCCTACTGTGAAATCTGTGTTTAAGTTTTAGTGGTTAGAATGTTTTCTTGAACATTATCTCAGATACGTAATTTGGCTAGTAGACCTGCTAAATTCTTTCGTGACCAAAATGTTTCTCTTTTACTTGATAGGTAAATTATATCTAAATTGCGTACAGTTTTCTTGAAACACAATCCTTCACTCTCAATAATATGTAGATAGCACAGGGTTTATTTTAGCCTTCCTTTTTTTCTGTATTCGTAAGTTCTTTCTGTATTGGTGAGAAATCTGGTCCTCATTATCCATTAAATATAATTTATTGTCTCAATCTCAGAATAAAAGTAAAGTTGACTTAGAGTTGAACCGTTAACTCATAACTCTGTGAGAAACAAATTTACTAAATAACATTATAGTATTTGTGTATGGTATCTTTTTAAATCAACAGTACAGTTTTTACAAAACTATAGAGTTTTGGTGAAAATGATGTTTTGACCAAAACGATGTTTTCCAAAGTTGCTTAGCTATTTTCTTCACTATCTCCTTCAGTGTGGGTCTATTATTCATTTGAAATAGAGTTAGATTCATTTTTTACTCTTTGTATTTTATCTTTCCCAACCGCCCTCCCCATCTGTCAATATAGTGATATATACTGTTTAGTTAGCACATACTTTGTGTCAACCATATGCTAAACACTACTTTAAAAATGAATATTAAATGTTACTTTTCAATTTTTACAAATTAAAAAAAAAGACCTGATATTTGGGTAATATTTAGCCAACATTCTCACAAAGTAACTTAGCCAACATTCTCAACTAGGCTAATATTGGACTTTTCTATGTCTTCCTTTATGAGTTAATAGTCTATGTTCTTTGCTCATATTCTTTTTAAAATAAAATGTCTTTTTCTTTAATTTTTCAAAAAGAGCGCTTTAAATGGTAAAAATTAAATCTCTCCTGCATTAAGATAAAATTGTTTTTATTTTCTTTGCCATTTGTTTTTTAAGTAAGTCTATGCTGTATACATATCATTTATTTTTAATGTATTTAAACGTATCAGTGTTTTCCATTATGGTTTCTTAGATTCCTACCAGGACAGAGAATGTTCCATTATGGTTTCTTAGATTCCTACCAGGACAGAGAATGTTCCATTATGGTTTCTTAGATTCCTACCAGGACAGAGAATGTTCCATTATGGTTTCTTAGATTCCTACCAGGACAGAGAATGTGCCATTATGGTTTCTCAGATTCCTACCAGGACAGAGAATGTTCAAGAACCAAGAAAGAACAATAAATGGTACCAAGTAAAATAAAATCGTGTTACCCTTTCCCTCTAATAGGCATCTCCAACCTGAAGGAACTGGATACAGTAGCCACCAGGAGAAGCATGACAATGTGAAAGAGGCCTTGGGCTCCCTTCTCTAAGCTGCTCTCCACAAGGCTCAAGTGTGAGCCAGGAAAGAGGGCAAGCGTTTAACTGAAGACAAGAGTAATATTTTGACTTAGGCTTCACTTTTTGATAACTACCACTAAACAAAATCCATGGATTCTGTCTAAATTATGCCAAATATAGAGAATACCCATCACAGCAGATGTAAGCACAATAATAGGTCAAAAGGGTTATGACAGTTTATGTGTTATCTTGACTGGTCTATGGGATGCCAGGTAATTAGTCAAACATTATCCTGGTGTGTCTGTAAGAGCATTCATGGATGAGATTAACTCTTGAATTGGGTAGACTGAGTAAAGCAGACTGCCCTCCCCAATATGGGTGACCCATATTTTTGTATATGGCACTTTTCCCCCATGGATAGAATTACTTAGAACTTGTGAAACTGCACAGACTCCACATTCATGAAATGGAAAAGAGGCAGTTCATGTGTTCCTTACAATGAGTGTTAAGAAAAAGATTACAGGACTAATAAAAAAACTGTTATGTCCTTAACATAGAGTAAATCCCTGATTTACTTTTCTAAATATGTTTTTACCTTGGCAGCTGCCTGGAAAATTGCTGCTTTAGATTCCTAGTGAATATTAGATCAGAAGTAAAGTGAATAGCATATTCTATTTTAGAAATGTGAAATGATAAAATGGCATCATAGGAAATGCATGAAAATTTATATTTTAGTAAGCTAAGTCATCCATAGGATACTAAAGAAAAGAAAGGTGAACTATTTATGACTTTAGGACATTTTCAACATAAATGGATATGACATATTATAAAAATTAACCTCCTTTATCACAGTTTTACCCTGCTTTCAGGAAAACTTGATTTGAATCAGAAACATACACATACCCACCTCTCAAACCTCACCCACTTCTACATGAAGCTCTTTTACCTCATATAAGTCTTTGTTCCAATATTACCTTCTCGGTGACATATATTCTCTAACCACTCCATTTAAGATTGAATCCTTTTCTTCTCCCCACCTGCCATGCTTTATTTTTCTTCTTAACACTTATTACTATCTGGCATCTTACTTATTGTCTTTCCCTCCCTACCAAGAATGTAAACTTTCATGAAAGCAAGAAACTTGTCTATTTTGTTCATCTGTCCCAGAACACTGCCTGACACATAATAGGTAATCCATACAATGTTGACATTCTCACATATTTTAAATTGCCTTTTAAATTTAATTTTCTTTTAGGATTTTTCTTTGATATAGGAATTACTTGGCACTTTATCTTTCAAAATATATGGAAGGTAATTATCATTTTGCTAATAATTTCCACCTTTATTGTTGAGAAACAATGCTATCAATGTGCTGCTTCTTTGAAACAATTTTTCACTCTGTTTATGTCCCAATATTTAGTCAATTTATAAATGTTCCACATATACTTAAAAAACAAGCTTTGTTTTTCAATTATTCGGTACATGGTTCTAAATACTCATTTAGGCAGACTTTTCCAAATCTATATATATTTACTGATAATTTTGTCTGCTTCATCAATTACCAAGAGAAATGTGTTGAAATTTTTCCAGAAAATATCAAATAGTGGATTTATTATTTCTCTTTTTAAGTTGTGTCAATGCTTTTCTATATCTTAATGATTATTTTATATATCTTAATGATTTTAGCATTATCATACCTTCTGTTGAATTAAACCTCTAAAATTTTTATGGTGATCTTTGATTTCTAGTCATATTTTTTTGCCCTAAAATATGCTCTCGTTATGTTAATATAGCTGGACCAGTTGTGTTTTTGTTTATGCCTGTCTGGTGTTTTTTTTTTTCCCCCATATTTTAACTTTTAATCTTTTTTTGTCCTACGGAAGCAACATTGGAAACAGATTTGCAACCTCAATGTACTTTACTGGCCAGAAAGAATTAATGTGACTACCAAATTCCTAGATGATATCATTGAAACTAGAGAAAAATAGTGACCTAATATGAAGTCATAATACATCTTTTTATTTATATTATGTATCTTCTATGCCATAGTAAGTGTCAGACTTTATGGTAGGCATAAAAGAATAAATATTGGCTGACAAGAAAGTACATAATTCTTATGACAACTTTGTGAGATAATGAAAGTGTTATCTTTATATTACAGTAGGGAAATATAGGCTTAGAGAGTTTTTAATGATTTTTCAAGCTTACTCAGGCGGCACAAAAAGAATTAGAATCAATATCTTTGAACTCTCAGTCTAGGATTCTTTCACTCTGTGACAATACCTCTCTCTAGCATTGCTATTTGTCAAATAAGCAAATGTAGGATGTGGAAGGTAGTTCCAGATTTAAAAAAAAAAACAAAAAAACGAATGTTAAGATGCTCGCTGTTTGCTTCTTGCTGCAGGCTCATTGATGGAGTCACCAGGACTAAAGCCATCACTAAAACCCTTTGCACAGAAGCATAATGAAAATAATTAAACTAAGAAGAATAACGACATAGGAAAATATATTAGCTGTGGTAAGTCTCTGAATCTTTCCTTTCTCCATGATTAGTTTTTATTAAAACTAATGAAATCACTATCTTTGTGTTTAATATGTGCCCTCTTTTTTTATTTCATAAACTACAGGTGTTTAAATATTACCTTTTCTCAGTGAATAGAAATATTTCTGTGAAGTAAGTTTATCTTATGCAGCCAGGTACAGAAATAGCCTTGTGGAGCTGGGTATTTAAGGCAATCAATTGCATGTCTAGTTAAGGAAATATGCCATCATCATTAAACACGTGAATGGTAACGAGCCATTTCCTTAATGAATCCCTATTAAGGTACATTAAAGCCAGCTTTACAAAGAGCCTTAAAAAATCATTTGGACTAACATTTATCTAGCCTGCCATATTATCAGAGTCCTTGACTGTGTTTCACCTTCTGTGTTCTGAGAAACTCACTCTACCTCTTCAGCATCCTTTTTCCTGTTGCTGCACCTGACAATTTCTCTGAATCCCTCAATTTTGCTCTTAGACTCGGTTTGTTGCTCATTTTCTCTGTGACCACTGTGGGGTGTATATGGTGACAAGGGTGCCCTCTTACTACTCAGTTGGACTCAGTGGACATTATCTAGACTTACAACACTTGTATCTCTCTACAACACCACTCACAAGTTCTGTAGAATGTCTAGACTGATACAGTGTTCCAGCATCTCTATTCACTGATGCAGGCTTCCCCATAAACATGACCTTCTAACACTGACATTCTTTATTTTCATTCTTTTCCCTAGACAGCATTTTAGCTACAATCAATGTGATGTGGCACTTTGAACCATGCTGAGGCTTTCAAGGTCAAGGGAAGTGCATAACATCAACAGATATCTATTGAGATTCTTCTTTGTGCCTTACACAATGCTTAGTGGTGAGGTGCTGAGTGTAGATAATTGGAAATTATGTTTTATAAACCGAAATCATGATACCAAGAGTAATTACTAGGTTGAAAAAATATGCATGATTTGTCATCAGAATGGCACCAAAACATCCAAGAGAAAACCTATTCGACTAAAAAGTGTGAATAGAATTCTAGACAGTCTCTATCTTAGACTTTAATTCAACTGCACAGCAGTGATACTGGAAGCTCTGCAAGTATATGTAGGGCTTTAAAGAAAAGAATTGCAGAGAATATGGCCATACCTGAACCATGTGAAACATCTATCTGTGAAAGTAGAAAAGAAGTTACAATGCAAGAGATTAAGAGCAGACCCATAATATATCTGCCAGAAACAGTACAGCAGGGCTTAGGCCTTTTCAGTGCTTTAAGAAAGAGACTCTGAAGAAAGACTTTATCTCTCTGAAGCTTCATTAAAAGCAAATCAGAGTTTCCAGGGTCCAAAATGGCAGCATAGGAAGACCCTGAACTCGCTTTGTCCCAAAAACCAAATGTACACCTACATATAAAGCAAATCCTCCTGAAGAACAACTGAGGGTGGGCTGAACACCTGCAAAACAACAAGAGGGACCACACAGAATAGGGTGGGACAGATAGAGAGGAAGTGACCATAAGAACCCTATCTGATGGGGCAACCTGCAGTAGGGAAGGAAATCACTGTGGGGCCCACATGCAGACATGCCTGCCCTGGGGCACAATGATAAAATGTCGATTTAAAGGGCATCTAAACTACTTGTGAACAAAATCCATTTACGAACCCCATGGCATCTATCAAACAAGTTGGGAATTGTGGGAACTGTCCAGAATTTGTGAGAACTCTCTGGGATTAGAGGTGCCAGTGAGCACCATTGTTTATATCCCCTCTCCCCCTAGATACTGCAGGTGGAAAGTGGTATAAGCACTCTAGCTTGCCTGCAAAACTGCCACAATGTGCCCTATGCCACCTCAGTCAGCATCTAAACCTGGGCCTGTCATGGTGCCCCCAGAACCACACACCCTAGGACATCTTAGCCCGTGCTTACCCTAGCTTCAGCTAGCTCACCTGCCAGAGTACCCCTGGTGTCGCACATGCCCACATCAGCCCCAGCCAGCCTGCCAGAGCCACCCACATGGCCTCTGTGCCTACACAATGCCATTCCTCCAAGATTGAGAGAGGTATATGTTTCACCTAATTCACAGAAACAAACACAGAAAGTCAAAGAAAACAAATGAATATGTTCCAAATGAAAGAACAACAACAACAACAACAAAAAAAAACAGAAAAAAACACCCTAAAAAAACCCCTAATAAAACAGAGATAAGCAATTTGTCAGATAAAGAATTCAAAGTATGGTCATAAGGATGCTTACCAAATTTGGGAGAATAGAAGAACATGATGAGAACTTTAACAAAGAATAAATATAAAAATGAACCAATGAGAACTAAAGAATACAACAACTGATAGGAAAAACAAAAAACACTAGAGGAAACCAAAATCAGATTCTATAATACAGAAGAATGGATTAGTGACCTGAAAGATAAAATAGTGGAAATCACCCATTCAGAACAGCAGAAAGAAAAGAAGAATTTAAAAATACAAGGATAGTTTAAGGAAACTCTGGGACAACATCAAGCATACTAACATTCACATTACAGAGAGAAAGCGGCAGAGAATTTATTTGAAAAAATAATGGCTGAAAACTTTCTTAACCTGGGGAAGAAAACAGACATCCAGGTCCAGGAAATACGGAATCCCCCAAAAGGTAAACCCAAAGAGATCAACTTAAGACATATTAGAATTAAAATGCCAAATGTTAAAGATAGAGAAGCAGCAAGAGGAAAACAATCAGTCACATGCAAGGGAAACCCCATGAGGCTATCAGCCGATTTCTTAGCAGAAACTTTACAGGCCAGAAGAGAGTGGCAGGACATATTTAAAGTGCTGAAAGGAAATAACCCACAACCTAGGATACTCCACCCAGCAAGGTTATCATTCAGAATTGAAGGAGAGATAAAGTTTCCCAGATATGCGATAACTAAACTAGCTCATCACCTCTAAAACAGTTTTACAAGAAATGTTAAAAGGTCTTCTTTAAGCAGAAAAAAAGGATATAACTAGAACTAAGAAAATATGTGAAAGAAAAAAATTTCCCTGGTAAAGATAAATATATAGTAAAGGCAGTGGATCACTCATTTAAAAAGCTACTATGAAAGTTAAAACAAAAAAATAGCCAAGTCAACTCTATCTGCAATAAGTAGTTAGGGGATATACAAAACAAAAACATCTAAAATATGGTGTCAAAAACAAAGCATGGAGGAGGGATTAAAAATGTAGCACTTTTAGTATGTGTGCAAACTTAAACACCTATCAGCTTAACATAGACTGCTATATATGTAGGTATATACCATAAACCTCATGGTGATTACAAACAAAAAACATGAAAAAATACTCAAAAAATAAAGAGAAAGAAACCCAAACATAACACTAAAGAAAACCAGCAAACCATAAGGGAAGCAACCAAAAGAAGAAAAAAGGGACCGAGAACTACAAAAACAACCAAAAAGCAATTAACAAAATGGCAATAAGTATCTATCTTATTATCAAATATCTATCAACAATTACTTTAAATGTAAATAGATTAAATGCCCCAATTAAAAGACATAGGTGGCTGAATGGATAAAAATACAAGACCCATCTATATGCTGCCTATAAGACTCACTTCAGATCAAAAGACAGACTGAAAGTGAAGGAAATAGAAACAAAAATAAAGTTGGGGTAGCAATACTCACATCAGACAATACAGATTTAAAACAAAGATTATAAAAAGAGACAAAGAAGGGCATTATATAATTATAAAGGAGTAAATCAAAGAAGAGAATATAACATTCGTTTAATATCCCATGTACATCAATAGACAGATCATCCATATAATCAATAAGGAAACACTGGCTCTAAATGACACATAAAATGAGAAGGTATTAATAGATATATACAGAATATTTCATCCCAAAACTAAAGAATACACATTGTTTTCAAGAACATATGGAACATTCTCCTAGATAAATAACATGGTAGGCAAAAAAACCAAGTTTCAATAAATTCAAAAGTGCTGAAATCGTATCCAGCATGTTTTATGACTGAAACAGCATGAAACTAGAAATCAAGTACAAGAAAAAAAAAAAAAACTGGAAAAAACACAAACACAAGGAGACTAAACAACAGACTGCTAAACCAATGGGTCAATGAGGAATTCAAAGGAAAAATTTAAAAACACCTTGAGATAAGTGAAAATGGAAACATAACTTTCCAAAATCTATGGGATACAGCAAAAGCAGTTCTAAGAGTGATGTTCGTAGCATTACAGTTCTACTTCAAGAAAAAGAAAAATCCCAAATAATCTAACTTTGCACCTAAAGGAACCAGAAAAAGAACAAAACCCAAAGTAATATAAGGAAATACAGATCAGAGTGGAAATAAATGAAATAGACTTTTAAAAAATCACATAGAATAGAAAAGATGAATGAAATTAAGAACTGCTTCTTTGTAAAGATAATCAAAATAGATAAACCTTTATCCAGACTTAGCACAAAAAAAAAAAAAGAGAGGTAAGACAAATAAATAAAATCAGAAATGAAAGAGGGGTAGTTACAACCAACACCACAAAAATACCAAGGATCATAAAAAAATTACTACCATTATATGCCAACAAATTGGACAACCTAGAAAAAATGAATGTTTCTAGTAACAACCTTGCAAGACTGAAACAGGAAGAAACAGTAAATCCGAATAAACTTATTACTAGTAATAAAATTGAATCAACTAAAATAAAAAACAACGAATGGACAAATAAAACAAAACAGAAATAGATTCATAGATACAGATAACAAAACCAACAGTGGCCAGAAGGGAAGGGAGTGGGGGGATGAGATACAAACTTCCACTTATAAATGTCACAGGAATGTAATGTACAGCACAGGACATACAGTTAATTATATTATAATAACTTTGTGCAGTGACAGTTACTAGACTTTTGGGCTGATCGCATCATAAGGTATATAAATGCTGAATCACTATGTTATGCTGAAACTAATATAATATTGCATGTCAACTATATTTTAACAAAAAAAATTTCACATTCACAGCATAATCATTCAAAGGTAATTTTCAAAAATTAACAAAAAAAAAAGCAAAAAATCTCCAATGAAGTTGTATAGCATAAGTACAACTATTCCTATTTTACCTGTGTGAAAAACAAGGCCCATAGGGATTAAAGAATTTTAACTAACAGACCAAAAATTGATGATGGAACAGGAATTATATTCTAGGTGTTCCATTCTCTCACATTACTTTCTATCCAGGTGCACTTGAAATGAGGCTAGGAGGAGGATAAAGAGACACTGCTGCTTATTTAATTAACAATAGTTGAAAACCTACAGCTGTTGTGAGAGGTCAGAACATCTTGAACGACTGAAAATTCTCTTAAACTCGTTTGTTTTCTATGGGGAGTCATCAGAATTGGTTACATTTCCATCGAAAATACTTATACTTTTTATTCATCTGGCCTATAAAGAGCATGTTAGGAATAGGGCAGAATCTGTGTTACAATTAATTGATAGATAATAATTTAATAAAGAATAAAGTTTTGGCATATTAAGATGTTCTTATATTTTAATAAAAATAATATTTACTCCTTGTGATATGTGCATTAAGAAGGTCTAGGATAATATCAGAAGGGGAAATTATATGATATTTGTTCCAAGATATTCAGGTGTTTGTTCCAGAAAGACAACAGTAGTGTGGATGATGTGGTCTTGAAAAGGCACTTAAAAATCTCTTCTAAAAAAACCTGTCACTCTTGTGGCTACTGTGAATTCTCCTGCTTTTTATAGTGAGCCCTAACGAAAAGCCTTTCAGACAATTATTAAACCTAGTCATTAACATGCATGTTTATCAAAATAGAAATGTGGCCAGAAGCTTCCTTTTGCTTTTTAGTTCCAGCTGCTCAAATTAAAAATGACTGAGGATATGGCTGTGTTAATGTTTCACTTTCATAGCCAACTTTCCTGTGACTGGGCAGGAGCCCTGGGGGTGCTAATAGTATACCATTTCTTTATAAGAAATAGTGGTTTTCAAGATTATGTTCACATTTTAAAAAATCACTTCGCTAAACACTTAAAGTTTATGTACTCTTTGAATATATATTTTACTTGGATAAAAATTTTATTTTAAAAGGAAATTAAAATTATATAAAATTAAAGGTTTTACATGTGCCTTCCAAGAAGTCGTCTGCTTTAGAAAAATCACAGGAGATAACTGAAAAGATAAATGTGATAAATTTTCAGAACATTAACTCTAATTTGCCCAGTGAAAGTGTACCAAGTGAAATACACTGTGGATTTTAAATTAAAAGAAATAAGTTGATTGCTAATCCTTTCTATAAATATCAAGTAAACATTAAAATAATTTTGTGGATCTATAGGAAAGATGAAAAGAAACACAAGAGCTATTAAGTGAAAAAAGTAAGCAGCAAAGAGGTAAATATCGTACGACCTATATTGGGAATTAGATTTAGTTTTATAAGTAGGTTAGTTTTTGCCTGTTTAAAAATTTTATGTAAATAAAACTAGAAAGCATGCATTTTTTTTTCTTTTTATTTTTTTTATTAGTTTCAAGTATACAGTGCATTGGTTAGACATTTATGTAGTTTATAAAACGATCCCCCTAATTGCTCCTTCTCTCCTTCTCTCCTCCACCTAGCCAATATATTAATGCTAATTGAATTCCTTATGCCCTGCTCCCCATCGCCATGACCATCTATCAACTATTAATTTGTATTTCTTTAACCCTTCATCCCATTCTCTCAGCTCGCCAAACTCCCTCCCTTCTATAAGCAGTAACATCTTTGACATTACTCAAAGACGTAAAAAATATATATATTTGGATATATCTCCTTGGGCAGGGGATGCAAAATAAAAAAATAACTATCCACGTCATTGCAAATGGTAGGATTTCATTTTTTTAAATGGCTGAGTAATATTCCATTGTATATATGAACCATAATTTCTTTATCCAATCTTCTGTTGGTGGGCATTTAGGTTGCTTCCATATCTTGGCTATTGTAAATTATGCTACCATGAATATTGGGGTGCATAGATCTTTACAAATTATTGTTTTGGTTTTCTTTGGATAAATACCCAGAAGTGCAAAGGCTGGGTCAAAAAGCATATCTATTTTTAATTTTTTTGAGAAAACTCCAGACTGTTTTCCATAGTGACCGTACCAATTTGCAATCTCACTAACAATGTATGAGGGTTCTCTTTTCTCTGCATCCTTGCCAACATTTGTTGTTTTTTGATTTATTGATGATAGCCATTCTGACAGGTGTGAAGTGATATCTCATTGTGGTTTTAATTTGCATTTCTCTGATGATTAGTGACCTTGAGCATCTTTTCATATGTCTATTGGCCATCTGTATTTCCTCTTTGGAGAGTACCCGTTCAGGTCTTCTGCCTATTTTTTAAATTGGATTGTTTGTTTTTTGTTGTCGTTGTTGAGTTGTATGAGTTCTTTATATATTTAGATATTAACCCCTTATCAGATGTATTATTAGTGAATATCTTCTCCCAAACAGTTGGTTATCTTTTTGTTTTATTGATGGTTTCCTTTGCTGTACAGAAACTTTAGTTTAATGTAGTCCCATTTGTTTATTTTTTCTTTTGTTTCTCTTGCACAGGGAGATATATCTGAAAAGAAATTCCTGTTAGTAATATCAGAGAGTTTACTGCCTATGTTTTCTTCTAGAATTTTTATAGTTTCGGGTCTTACATTTAAGTCTTTAATCCATTTTGAGTCTATTCTTGTATACGGTGTAAGGTGGTCCAGTTTCTTTTTTTGTATGTATCTGTCCAATTTACCCAACACCATTTATTGAAGAGACTGTCTTTACCCCATTGTATATTCTTTTGTCATATATTAAGTGAGCATATAGGCATGGATTTATTTCTGGGCTCTCTATTCTGTTCCATTAAGCAATGTATCTGTTTTTATGCCAGTACCATGCTGTTTGATTACTTTAGCCTTGTAGTACAATTTGATATCAGGTAGTGTGATACCTCCAACTTTGTTCTTCTTTCTCAAGATGGCTGTGGCTATTCGGGGTCTTCTATGGTTCTATATAAATGTTAGGATTATTCTAGCTCTCTGAAAAATGCTATTGGTATTTTGATAGAGATTGCATTGAATCCATAAATTGCTTTGGGTAGTATGGCCATTTTGATGATGTTGATTCTTCCTATCCATGAGCAAGATATAAAAAGCATGCATTCTTGTATGTGAGTAAATAAATAGAAATGTTACCAAATTCAGGGAAGAATAAGGTCAAGTGGAACACTCCCAGAATTGTCCGTGGAATTTTTATCAGATGACTGAGACAATGAGAGATTTTCAATGACTATATTTTATATAGTTTCGTAATATTTTCTTATAACGATGATACATTGAGTTGGTAATCAGGAGAAAAAAGACCATCTCTGTCTTGACAGAAGCTTCCTCATTTATTCTATCACTTGGGGATTTCCTTTTCTTTTATTGAGCTGAGCAATTAACATATTCTTTAGAAATATTTTAACCACCATTTCCATGTGTTTTTCATGATAAGGGGTTCCATGTTAGCTTAGTCAGTCAGTCATCTTCCAGAACTGAGCATTTTGCTATTTTTCACGCTTTCCAGTATACCCCAAATTTCTCTTCCTTTGATGATACTCTTCTTTTTTACAGTAACATTAAACTTTTATTTTTCTTCTTATATTTTTTCTATTCCTTTGCAACAAAGGAATTTGTGTCAGGAGAAGAAGTAGAAATATGTTTCAGTTATCACTTTTCTCTGATGACCCATAATACTTACTATACTCACTGACTATGTTTGATAGCCTGGGGTGAACCCTAGAGAAAGATAATTAGCCGGGTTGTATGATTGTGAAGATATGAAAAAAGAAGAGCAGAAGAACCACATTCACTGATTACATCTTCATGTGCAGGTCACAGCGCGAAGTACTATAAATTACTATTGTTTGTCCTTACAAAAATCCTATGAGATAGATTTTACTCTCTCTATTAGTTTTGCATTCATTTTATATAAATTTCCACAAGCTCGGTGGCTTAAACAACAGAAATGTATTCTCTCAGAGTTCTGGAGGCTAGGAGTCCAAAAAAATCAGTATCATTGGGCCAAAAGTCAAGGTAACATGCGGGCCACACTTTTTCCAGAGGCTCCAGGGGAAAATCTGTTCCTTGCTTATTCTAGTTTCTGGTGGCTGCCAGCATTTCTTGGCTTGTAACTACACTGCTCAAAATCTTTAAGGTCAGCACCATCAAATCTCTTTATGCTTCATCTTACACTGCAGTCTGTGTTTCTATTTCCCTCTGTCTGTTTCTTATGATATTGATGATTACCTTTAGAGTCTACCCTTTTTCTTTTTTTTTTCTGTATATATTTTTAAATAATTTTTATTATGGTAACATTGGTTAACAAAATCCAGTAAGTTTCAGGTATACAATTTAACAGTAAGGCATATATATATTGCATTGTGTGTTCATCGCTCATAGTTAGATTTCTTTCTGTCACCACGTATTTGACCCCTTTTGCCCCATCTGCCTCCCCCCTCTTTTTCTTTCCAATTTCTATCTTCTGCAATTGGAATGCCTATCCTATGTCTGTCCCATCACTGTTTTGGAAGCATATAACTTCGTGTTTGGTTTCACAGATTCACAGCTAGAGAGGAATTCTGCCCCAACATGCATTGTATCTCAAGTATCACCTTTATTTGATTTAGATAAACTTTAGATGAAATTTTGGACTTAGAGTTGATGCTGGAATGGGTTAAGACTTTGAGGCTATTGTGATAATGTTAATGTATTTTGCATATTAGGACATAAATTTGGGAGGCTAGAGGATGAACTGTTCCCCGATCCCAGTTCATATATTAAAGTGCTAACATCTAGTACCTCGGAATATGACTGCATTTGAAAATATGGTCTTTTAAAAGGCAATTAAGTAAAAAATGAAGTCATTAGTTTACACCCTATAAAAAGAGGAACTTAGGACACAGATACACACAAAGGAAGATACTGGAAGAAGATATTAGCTATCTACATGCCAAGGACGGAGACCTCATGAGAAACCAACTCCGCTGGCACTCTGACCTTACACATTAGCCTCCAGAATTGTGAGAAAATAAATTTCTGTTGTTTAAACCACTCAATCTGTGATCATTTGTTATGGCAGCATTTGGAAACTAATATACCGCATCTCAAGAACCTTAACTTAATCAAATCTGCAAAGTCTTTGCCATATAATATTTACAGGTTTTGTGGATTAGGACCTGATATTTTTGATGGGCCATTTTTTAGCCGATCACACTTTAATTTTACAAATGAAAAAACAGAGTTTGAGAAGTTAAAATAAACTGGCTAAGCATCATCTATTTATAGTTTGAGGCAGGGTTTACCCAAAATATAGGTGACATGGAAACCAGTATATGAAATAAAAAATGGTACTTTCACAGTGCAATGCTCCACTGTCACTTCCATCTAGAATGGAAAACTAAAATTATTGCAGATATTGATGGAAAAAGGCCATGGGGTAAGTAGTGAAAGAATATTTTACTTTTCTTGTATCTTATCTGAAGTATGTACAATCATTCTGAAGTAGCCATAGTATTTGATGACATACAGTAACCAGAAAAACAACCAAGCAGCCCATGGATCACACACCTATGAGTAGTAGATATACGTAGAGCACTGAGCACAAAGGAAAAAGTAAGACTCTTTAAAGGGAATTCCAGTGTCAGAATCCTGGGAGCATTTATTCTTAACCCTTTTCTATAGTTTTTCAAATATACATTTCAAAATATTCATATGGTTTACATGACACATTAAGTAGCTTATTATTTTGAATAGTTATTCCTTTCTGATGTATTTAAAAGATTAAACTTTGTCCACACATCCATCTTCTACTATGTAGAAGAAATATTAAAAACCCTTCCAATTAAAAAACCCAAATCAGTTCTATGGAAATGACAGATATTTGGCAGCAAGCATCAGAAGTGCAAAGAATGGTTACACTCTGTGAACTGTATTTTCAGTTATCATTGAAAACTGCTCAAGCTTACAATTGGATTTCTTTCATGCCTGACCTAAAGTTTTCTTGTTTTGAACCTTCAGGACTATGCTAATTTGAGTTGTGAAAAATTTATTGGAAATTCGTTTCAGTTTTTATAATCAACAACCTCAGGACACTTTGAATTCCTCCTATCTAGAACTAGTATCAATAATCAGTGATATCTGGCTGTTGCCAAATCTGCATTGACTGCTTATGAGTGAGTTACCTGGGATTTTTAATCCACTCAGTAGAGAAATTTTTTCTTGGCTTTCAATTTGTTAATCTTCTATGTACTTTGGTCTTACTGATTTCCTCCCTCCATATACTCCACTTTCCTTGCTGTCCTCTTTTGTTTGTGCTAGTTGAGACAACCCATTGTTGGACTATTCACCATCTCCATCTTTCCCCAGAATAGCAGTACCTTAATGTCATGTCTGCTAACAAACCATAAGATATTATGTCAAACATTATTTATATGAAGTACAAGTTAAAATGTCAAGCATAGCTAGTAATATTAAAAATATTATAAAGAAAGCCTATGTCTTGCCTTCATTCAGCTGATTATCAATCTTGGCTCAGCCCTGAACTAGCTCTATTTCCTTGTACAAGACACTGAAACTTTCTGGAATCCATTGGCAATATTTATAAAATCATTAAGTGTGACTATACGCTTATGCAGTTTTCAGTTCTGTGACGCTTATCGAATCATCTAAGAATTGTTTGATAAATATTGTATATTTTCCAGTGAATAACACTGTTTGAATTACTTTAAAGATGTATTTTGTATTTATATTTGTCCCAGAAGAATTAATGCAAAAATAGAGTTGAGGCACTATAATAAAATAAAATATGTTTCAACACATTATTTGATGAACACAGATAATAGCTATAATCTGTTCAAAGTACTAGAGATGGAAATATACTGGTAAGGTCAGAAGGGCTTCCAGAAAAAATAATTTGAAGTAAAATTACTCATCTATACATTCATTCATTCATTCATCAATTAAATATTTGCTGAGCCCTGTGGCAAGTGCTGAGGACACAGAAATTAATCAGACATGATCCTATCCTCAAGAATCTTAGTAGAATTTTACTAGGGATGGAGAAACATGGGAAAAGAAAATGTGACTCTAATAGGTGCTATAAGCATTGGTATAAAAATACAGTGGTTATAGAGAAAGTCTGTAATTCATTATATTTGGAACATGGAGGAGGTAGGTTTATTTGGTATTAAATAACAAGTATCGACCTTAGTTAGCTTATGTTAAAAAAGAGAAATTGATGATTAGGATCTCAGATGTCTCCAGTAGCCATGAATGAAAATGCAGATTGGATTCTAAAAGATGGGAACCAGAAGCTAAAAAATGGTATCAGGGTTATCTGTATTTTTTTGTGGTAGTTTCTGTCTACACATATGAAAATTTTCAGTAATAAAGAGAAATAATAGTGAAGATATAAACCATTACCGTGGTAGTATCAGAATGAGAAGTTGAGAAGACTCCAAGTTCAATCATGAATTTCTAGTTTGCAGTATTTGGATTATATTCTAATGCACCAACCTTGCAATTACAGAATGTGGACAAGGCTAAGTGTAAATATAATAAGTTCATTCTGGCATTTATTAAGCTTAACATAATTGTGGAGTTTTTATGAGGGGATGACTGAAAAGCATGTGCACATGTGGAAGTGGAACTCAGAAAAGAGTATGTTACTTAGTATTTCAGAGATGATGGTGGAGTATACATTGGAAATCAAAATGAGAGGCACTGTGTACAAATGTAGAGATAGGAATGAGTACCATATGCTTATATGGTTGTGTGTAAAGAATTGTGATTAATAATAAGTGGAGAGACCAGTGTGAGGTGACTTAATCAAAGAAATGATTTATTTTTTTATGTGTATAAAGTTCATGTATGTAAATTTTATCTTCTCGCTAAAACTATAAGGCAGCAACTATGTCCTCATTATATGACATATTGCTTGGATTGGTGTAGTTTAAGTGCTCAATAAATATTTGTTGAATATATGAATGAAATAATAACACTTCAAGATTAGGTACTAACAATATGTTAAGGGAAAATGTTGCATTTGAAACAAGACTGCTTTGCCTGAGTGGCTTTGTCTGTGTTTATTACTTCAATGCATGACAAAGTTGGTAAGAAACACTCCTAATAGTATTGCTTATGATCATAGAAAAATAGAGTCCATAAGTCTTGAGCAAAAGCTTTGTGGAACCAGACAGCAGATTACCTAATAGTGATGTTTGCTTTTCATAGCTAAAGATTTTGAACTATACAAATACCTTTAAAATTTGAAATTTATAGAGGGAAAATAAATGTGTTACTACAAATCTGACACTCTCTAGCCTTTAACTACTGAAATGACAGATTTTATAACGATGTTTATTCTTCTACGTTTTCTTAAGGACATAATTATATTGACTGGAACAGGCTGAAGATGTTTAGTTTTAGCATCCCGCATCTCCAATGTTGACCATCAGGATGAATACCTCTACAAGAATTTTAGGTATTCGGTGTAAAGGAGGGTAATTGCTCAGAAAATTAGCAAAAGTGATATTTTTGGCCTTTACCTGACAGACTACCTTGTTCATGAAATGAAGGATTCGAGATTGTAAAATTCCTTGAAACTGATTTATAGATTTAAAGTGATCACATTTGAAAGCTTAGCAGGTCTTTTTATGGAAACTAACATGCAATTTCTAAAATTTATATGAAAATACTAAGAGCTAAGGACAGCAAAGACAGTCTTGAAGGAGAATAAAATAGAGATGTATGCTACTGAATAGCTAGTCTTCTAGTAAAGTCACATTATTTTTTAATGCTTTGGTATTTGTATAAGGATGGTCAAATTGCCCAATGGAACATAAAAGATTCTGGAGATTAACACATTTATGGACATTTGATTTATGATAAAGATGGCACTGCAGGGCAGTGGAGCAAGTAAATATTTTACGAATAAGAGTCTGGGCCAATTGGATATCCAAATGGAAAGAAAAGTTAAACACTGCCTACTATACTATATATAGTATTCCTCATACTATATATAAAAGTCAATTGCAGGAGAATTACAAATCTGAATATGAAACACAAAATAATGCATCTAGAAAATAACATACGTAAGTATCTTCTTGACTTTTAGATAACTAAAAATTTCTTAAATAGGTCATACGAAGCACAAAATAGACAACAATCATGATCGATTATCTGAATTACATTAAAATTAGGGAAATCTGTACATCAAAGCCTCTCTTACGGAAGTGAAAAGTATTCCAGACAAGAAAAAGCTGAAAGAATTCATCACCACCAAACCAGTGTTAGAGGAAATGTTAAAGGTACTTCTTTAAGAAGAAGGAAAAAAAAGATTAAAAATATGAATAAGAAACTATCCCGAAGAGAAAAAATTTTTACTGACAAAGGCAAACGTGTAATAAAAGCAGTAGATCAACCAATACTAAAACTAGTACTAAGGTTAAAAGACAAAAGTAGAAAGATCATGTGTAATTACAACAGTAAAATAAGAGAGACACACAGACACACACACACAAGAAGTAAAAAATAATAACAAAATCATAAATGTGGAAGGAGTAAGTAAAAATAGTAGTGATTTTAGAATGTGTTCCAACTGAAACAACCATCAGATTGAAATAGACTGCTATAAACATAGCTTGGACTATATGAAGCACATGGTAATCATAAACCAAAAATCTACAATAGATATACTATAAATAAAGATAAAGGAATCCAAACACATTACAGAAAATCATCAACATACAAGAGAAGAAAGCAAGCAAGCAAGAAAGAACTACAAAAACAATTAGAAAACAATAAAGTGGCAATAACTACACACCTATCAATAATTATTTTAAGTGTAAATGGATTTAATGCTCCAATCAGAAGACAAATGGGTAAAGAAGAAGTGGTACATCTATACAATGGAATATTACTTGGCCATAAAAAGAATGAAATCTTACCACTTGTGGCAACATGGATGGACCTAGAGAGTATTATGCTAAGTGAAATAAGTTAAATAGAGAAAGACAAATACTGTAGAATTTCACTTACACGTGGAATCTAAAAAACAAACGAATAAACAACACAGAAACAAACTCATTGATACAGAGAACAAACTGATGGTTGCCAGGTGGGAGGGGAATTGGGGGCTGAGTGAAAAGGTGAAGGGATTAAGAAGTACAGATTGGCAGTTACAAAACAGTCACGAGAATGTAAAGTACAGCATAGGGAATATAGTTGAGAATACTGTAATAACTACATATATATCAGGTGGGTGCAAGATTTATTGGGGGATCACTTTGTAAGTTATATAAATGTCTAATCACTATGCTGTACACCTGAAGCTAATATAATACTGAATGCTAACTGTAATTGAAGAATTTTTTTAATTTTAAAAAAGTGAAAGTAAAGATGCGTAATGAGAGAAAATATTTACAAAACATAATATCCACAATAATCTGTTACTGAACTATATAAAGAACTTTTACAGATAAATATGAAAAAATGATAGATACCCCTGTTAAGGGTATGGTTCTGGGCAATGATATGCTAAAGGCCAACTTCCGCTTCTGTAATCTGTTTGCTTGTTTGATGTTAACTAGGGTGTGGCTAGGCTTTATAAACTGCCTCTTTTGGGAGGTGGAGGCTGATCTCCTCGAACCCTGCATGTTAGAGAATCAGTCTGGCCGGCTAATAAAAGCTCATAATTCATCTCAATTGGCTCTGTGGGTCTTAGAATTGATTGTGCCACAACATTTGAAGGCCCCAGTGAGATCTCTCCAGATGGGGAGATCTCCTAAGACCTTAGACCCTGGCCACCTTGGGTGAGGACCTGCCCCGTCCAGGGGACAACTGCTGAGAGACATTCCTTAGCCCCAGATGCCAAGCGGACTCGCACAAGAGGGCAGGTGGTCAAAAGGTTCAATTCTGTAACAATTGGGCAGCTTCACAGGTGAGTCAGACTGCACTTGGATCTGTCTGTCAGTGGGCCCTAAAGAAAACTAGTGGAAGGCTGGAGGCAGCAATACTTCCCTAGTTCAATCAAGGTCTGAGACGTCAGACTTGACTTCAGGTATTCAGGTTTCTGGTTCAGGTATTCAGGTTTTTGGGTACGCTAGCGTTTTGTGCTAGATGTAGTTTATCGTGTCTGTCTGTATTGTGTCTGTCTGTCCAGACTGGTCGAATGTACTGTTACCCTCCTATTGCCTTGGTCTTCATAAGTTTACTCCATATATCGATGTGTGGTATTTTAATTTTTTCCTTAGATCTGGCGTCTGTGGCCCCGTCCGACTGGACACTAGGTCAGGGGCTGTATTGTGTCTTCCGGACTGGTCGAATGTACTGTTACCCTCCTATTGCCTTGGTCTTCATAAGTTTACTCCATATATCGATGTGTGGTATTTTAATTTTTTTTTTTCATCTGGCGTCTGTGGCCCCGTCCGACTGGACACTAGGTCAGGGGCTGATCCTAGCCCTGGATTATTTGGCTTTTGTGGGGATCTTGCCTGTTTTTACTAACATGGGTCAGGCTTCTTCCTCGAATCGTCCTACCCCGCTTCAGTGCCTCCTTAACCATTTTAAGGATTTCAGGAGACGAGCCCAAGCCTACGGAGCTAGTGTCACTCCCTTTGACCTTCAGAGGTTCTGCCAGTTAGATTGGCCCACATTTGGAACAGGGTGGCCATCAGAGGGGTCACTCGACCTGCAAACAGCCTTTCAGGTGCGGGGTATTATCTACGGAAATCCTGGCCACCCTGATCAGGCTCCACATATCGATGTGTGGATCGATATTGTTTCTGATGCCCCCAAGTACTTGAAGGACTGCCACTGCGGCCAAGAGTCAAAGGCGACTCCCAAGTCTGTCCTTCTCTCCACACCAAAGGGGCCAAAAGAGAAACCATCCAGACAGACACCTAACTCTCTTTACCCTGTCTTACAGGCACCCCCTGAGGACTCCGAGATCACTAATCCTCCCCCTTACTCCCCTCGTGACCCGTTCCTGTCTCCATCTAACGGGGAGGCAAAACCCTTCCAGAGTCCTCCCACACCCGCACTGGGGTTGTGTACCGGCCCCCACAAGACCCTGATCCTGTCCGTGACTCATCAAACCAGGCAGCAGTCCTGGCCCCACTCCGGCAATTGGCTCCCCCGGTTGGGGGAGAAACCCAGAGGCCAT
>NW_006443124.1:12531350-12534278 GCF_000325575.1 Pteropus alecto
TAAGAGTTTCTAGAGATCAAGTCACCCGCCTCGTCCTGATACAGCCAGGGAAAGGCCCTTACACATGGAATTGTCCTTTATAAAGGGTAATTTCTACTGGGTTTACAGAGCTTCTCCCATGAATGCTATTTCTTAAAAATAACCCTTATGCCAAAGAGATATATTTCAGGGTGATAGATTCTACTCCCCTACAACAGTAAGGCAAACTGTTTAATAAAAAATGTTTGCTGGGCCATCTAGAGATGGTGGGTCACAGAGAGGACTTTGATCGAAGGGCCTTGCAAGATTCCTCCTTGTCTACCACACGTGGTTCATAGTATACTATGGGTATCTATGGTGATGGTTCTTTCAGAAACAGGCCTATTTTAAGTTCTTTCAGGCAATATGGAAGAAGGTAGAAGGTTCTTCCTAAGCTTTTTTGTTTCTCAAAATAAAATAACCCTCATGCCAGACACATTTGGGGATGGTAAATTCTGCTTCCCTACAGTACATACACATTATTACTGTCATTTCTAAATATAACAAATATTTGCAAACTAAACTATGAGAAAAAATTATGTTTAGTTTTCCCCTTTGCCCTTTTGAGAAAGAGACCGCAGGAAACCTAAGAGGCCTCATTGAAAGTCACAGGCACCAAGACCACATAGGGTTTTAAGATCAAAGTAACATATGTAAACTCCACTGACTTCAGATGTTAAATCAAACCACGAAAGCCTCTTTATTCTTCAAAAACTCTAATGGATTTTGTCAGAGAATTTGTGTATGACTTTCCCATTTCTCTGTTTTAATTATTAGAGGTATCTGCATGAAAACGGGATCTTTATTTTTAAGAGTTCACCTCTTCCTGCTGTTTTTCCCTCACTTGAAGCTATAATCCAGTACAAGATAGATAGCAGCAGGAGGAGATAAACTGTTAAAAGACAAAGATCTTGTTTTCATGCAAATTGCTCAAATAATGTTTTTGAAGTCAAAATAAGATTGATGGTATGCAAATAACATTGTCTGCAATATATTTTTCTGTATATCCTAGGATTTTTTTTTTTTCAGAGTGCTTGCTGTACAAAGAAAAATTAGCATTCTGACTGTAGAGAAGCAAGATATACCACCCCAAAATATGCCCTTTGGCATATTGATTATTTTAAGCTAGTTATTTTTAAGGAACAGCAGACACAGGTAAAGCTCTGACAACTGAGCAAAAGTAAACATCTACATTTATAAGGGACCTCTCCCTTCCGTTTGTAAGGGTGTCTTCCTCTCTGACTCTAAATCTCTAAAACTCTTATCAACGGAGAAGGTAAGGATTTAAATCTTCACAACCTTACCCTTGTTTACTTGTGCCTTTCCTGGTAATTTCTCATATCTGACTCCCCATCCCAACATCTGTCTTTAGCTGAAGATGGTATTTTGGGTGATGGCGTGGTCCATTTCAGGGAGTTATTTAGTTTTCCTAGGTCTCTCCCAGGTATACAGGAGGTTTAATTATTAAACTTCTGTTATTAAACTTCTGTTTTTCTTGTGTTAATCTTTCTTATATCAATTTAATTATTAAATCAACCAAAGAACCTAGAAGGATAGAAGGAAAAGCTTTCCTCCCCATAAAGAGAAAATAATAAACATTTTACTTATCAAATATCAAGATGTATTAGCAAGAAATTCAGACATAATTGAAATGTGGCAAAGTATATCAAATGTCACTTTGAATAAGGCTCACATCATTTTTATCCAACACTTTGGAAAGCCAAATAATTCTACTGTGACTTTGGAGAGTTCCCAAACTGGGCACAAGATCCCTTATAATAATGTCATTGCTTCATGCTTTTATTTTTTTAGATTTAAAGTTTTTTGTTTGCTTCTCAATAATATTCTCTCAAATGCACAGACAGAATGGTTATTTCTTGACCCACTACCCACAGAACTACCTTCAGTGTACAGTATTGTATATAAGTTTACTATAATGTCAAAGCCACTCATTTATAACTTACATGAAGTTGTTTTAATCCACTCGTTTATGACAGAGAAAAAAGTTTTGATATAAGAATAAAATAAGCCATGCCAAGTTGTCATCATTCTCCATCTCCTGTCATTGATAAGCAGTCAATAGCCCAGCTGCTGGGGAGGCCCCACTGGGAGCTTATAGATAACAACACCAGTGTTAAGGTTGTGGTTCTGGGCAAAGATATGCTAATGGCCAACTTCTGCTTCTGTTATCTGCTTGCTTGTTTGATGTTAAACCAGGGTGTGGTTCTAGGCTTTATAAACTGCCTCTTTTGAGAGCTTGGGGCTGATCTCCTCGAATCCTGTTGGGTAGAGTCAGTCACCGGCCGGCTAATAAAGGCGCATAATTCATCTCAATTGGCTCCATGGGTCTTAGAATTGATCGTGCCACAACACCCCTCCCCACATCAGAAAACTATCTGAACAGGCACTTAACAAAAGAACATGTTAAAATGGTGGAAACATATGAAAGGTGTTCAACCCTGTTAGTCATCAGGAATGAAAATCAAAATCCAAATAAAATACCATTTACATCCACCATAATGGCTAAAAATTTAAAATACAGAGAAAAACATTAGTAAGCATTCCAAGCAACTGAAACTTTACTACACTGCTATTGGAAATGTACATTAGTACAGTTAAATAAACCATTAATTCTGGAGTGACATCAGCATAACAGTGGCGTGAGATGTCCCTTTCCTCTCTCCTCTTCAATTTACATCTACTGGGACATCCATATTGCCACAAAAGTTCCTCTGTTTAACACACCAACACGTCAGAGAGATCCAAACATCTCAGCCACTGCGGAGAAGCCACAGCAGTGGCGGAAGCAGGCCCCATGAACCAGGTTTCTAAAACACAGGCCTAGCAAAAAATTTAACAAGGCAGTAACAACGTAGATGCCCAGGGCTCCAGCCACCCCCACCCCCCACC
>NW_006443124.1:12534308-12544823 GCF_000325575.1 Pteropus alecto
GTAACAGTAGCAGAGGTGACACATGTGACTCCAGCTCTCTGGGCACAGCGGTGCTTGCGGCCACAGGGAACTGAACAGTAGCAGCAACAGCGGCCCACAATCCCAGTCTCTCCTGCCGCAGTGGTGCCTGAAACCTCAGTCCTCCTGTTCATGGTGGCACCGCCTGAGAACCCAAAAGCCTAGGGGACAGAAAAGGCACCCAACATCATGGTGATCCTGGCATGATGCCTGCAACCTCAATGACACCAGCAGTGCAAAGATTCAGCAACCTCAGGGTCACAAGAAGCACCAACAGCACTTCCAGCACAGGCAATGGACAATGAAAAGTGCTGACTCTCAAATACAGCCAGAGGCAGCTTGGGTAAGAGAAACCAAAAATCTTGTGCTACAGCGCCACCTACTGGAAAACAAAAGAAAGGCACCTAATTACCAACTGGAACTGTTAGGATCAAAGCAAATAAAGCTCTATCTAAATAAGAAAAGTGTCCACTACTCTGAATGCACTGGCAGACAGGACAGTTCACTGAGTACCATTAAAACTCATGGTCACATGGTACCTCAAAAAGAAAACGACAATTCTCTAGAAACCAAACTTAAAGTTACAGAAGACTGTGATATAACTAATAGAAAATTCAAAGTAACTGTGCGGAAGAAACTCAACCAGCTACAAGAAAACTTAAGAAAGCAGGTCAATGAGCTCAGGAATAAAATTAATGGACAGAAGTCCTACCAAAGAGATTGAAATTCTAACAAGGAACTAAATGAATTCTGGCACCGAGGAATTTAACAAATGATATGAAGAATGCATTACAAAGAACTGGAAATAGAGCAGATCATGTGGAAGAGAGAATTAGTGAGCTTGAAGACAGAAATCTAGAATTCATTCACATGGAAGAAGAAAGAGAACTAGGTTTTTTTTTTATGACTCTGAAAGAACTGTTCAACTCCATTAGAAAAGGGAGCAGAGAGCTTATTTAAAGAAATAAAAGTTGAGAACTTCTTAAAACTGGGGAAGGAACTGGATAAGCTAATAAAACACCTAATTATCTCGGTGCAAAAAGACCTTCTCTAAAACACATTATATTAAAACTGACAAAAGGCAATGGTAAGAAATAATTTTAAAGCAGCTGGAAAACAAAGACAGTAACTGACAAAGGAACACCTGTTAAGCTATCAGTAGCTTTCTCAGCAGAAACTTTACACATCAGAAGAGAGTGGACTGACATATTCAAAATATTGAAAGATAAAAACTGCAGGTCAAGAATACTCTATCCAGCAAAGTCATCCTTCAGATATGAACACACAGACAAAAGATGAGGGAGTTCACCACCACTAGAACTACGTTACAAGAAATGTTGAAAGGACCTCTTTTACCTCAAACAGAAAGACAAAAGTACACAAAACTTTGAGTAAGGCAATAAATAGAAAACTGCAACTCTCTTCCAGAATTAGCTGTTAAAGATTTAATTATAACATAAACGTTAAAGGCCAAAAATATTAAAAGTAACTTTAGCTAATTCAATTTGGTAACAAACTAACAATAAAAAAGGGATAATTTGCAATAACAAAAACATAAGAGGGGAGGAAGAAAAGGACGGTACCTTTATAGGCAAATGAAAATAGAATGCTACCAGCAGAAAAAGGACTAATTAATCTATGAGATGTTTTATACAAACCTCATGGTAACCACAAAACAAAAATACAAAGCTGAGACACAAAACATTAAAAAAGAGAAAACAAAAAAACATCATGGAAAATCATCAGACTAAAATGACACACAAAAGGGAAAAGAAACACGAGGGAAAAGAAACAATGACGATATAGGGCAATCAGATAAGAAAAGATAAAATGGCAGTAGTAAGCCCTCATATATCAATAATTCCCCTAAATGTAAATGATTTCAACTCACCAATGAAAGACACAGAGTGGCTGGGTAGATTAAAAAACAAGACCCAACTACATGCTGCCTTCAGGAGACTCATTCCAGCTCTAAGACAAACACAGCCTCAAAGTGAAGGGGTGGAATACAGTACTCCAAGCGAATATTAGCCAATAGAAAGTGGGTATAGCCATACCGAATAGACTTTAAGCCAAAAAAAGTAATAACAAGAGGTGACAATTGACATTATATAATGATAAAAGACATAACAGTTATTAAAATATATGCACCCAATACAGGAGCACTGAAATACAGAAAGCAATTATAAACATACCTAAAAGGAGAAACTGATAACAAAGCAATAATAGCAGGGGAGTCTAATATACCACCTATATCAATGGAGAGATCATCTAGACAAAAAGTCAACCAGGAAACATTGGTCTTAAATGACACATTAGAGCAGATTGATTTAATAGAAAAATACAGAACATTGCACCCAAAAGCAGTAGAATGCACTTTTTTCTCAAGTGCGCATGGAACATTTTCAAGGGTAGACCAAGTGTTAGGACACAAAACAAGTGCCAATAAATTTAAGAAGACTGAAATCATATCAAGGATACTGGTATGGAACCAGAAATTAACTATAAAAAGAAAGCTGAAAAAGTCATACATATGTGAAAATTAAACAACATGCTACTGAACAATTATTGGGTCAATGAAGAAATCAAAGGAGAAATAAAAAAAAATACAATAAATGTCTAATCACTATGTTGTACACTTGAAACTAATAAAATATTGTATGTCAACTATAATTCTAAAATAATTTTTTAAAAAAGAGAAAAAATACATGGAGAAAAATAAAATGAAAATAAAACATACCCAAAGCTATGCAATGCAGCAAAAGTAGTATTAAGAGGGAAGTTTATAGCAATAGATGTCTAAATCAAGAAAGAAAAATATCTCAAAGAAACAATCTAGTTTTATACTTAAAGATATTAGAAGAAGAGAATAAATATAGCCTAAATTTAGTGGAAGGAAGGAAATAATAAAAATTAGACAGAAATCAATGAAAGAGACTAAAAAAGACAATATAAAAAAAACCAATGAAACTAAGAGCTAGCTCTTTGAAAAGAGAAAACTGACAAACCTTTATGAGACTAAGAAAAAAAGACACAGGGCTCAAATAAACAAAATCAGAAACTAAAGAGAAGTAACAAAGCCTACCATAGAAAGAAAAGGATCTTAAGAAAATACTAAGCAACTATATAACAACCTAGAAATTCTTTGAATCATGCAATCTTCCAAGACTGAATCATGAAGAGATAGAGAATATAAATAGACTGGTAACCAGGAGGAGATTGAAACAGTCATCAAAAACTTCCCACAAAAGTCCAGGACTAGATGACTTCACTGGTGAATTCTATCAAACATCCAAAGAAAATTTAATACCTATTCTTCTCAAATTCTTCCAAAAAATTGAAGAGGAGGCAACACTTCCTAACTCCTTTTATGAGGCCAACATTACTCCGATACCAAAACCAGACAAGGACCACACACACACACACACACACACACACACACACACACACACACACACACACACACACACACTAAAAGAACTCAAGAACAAAAAACAACCCAATTTAAAAAAATGAGCAGAGGATCTGAATAGGCATTTTTCCAAAGATGACATACAGATGTCCAATAGACACATGAAAAGATATTCAACATCATTAATCATCAGAGAAATGCAAATCAAAACCATAATGAGATACTACCTCACACCTAGAGCATGGCTATTAACAAAAAAGACAAGAAATAACAAGTGTTGGAGAGAATGTGAAGAAAAGGAAACCCTTGTACACTGCCAGTGGAACTGTAAATTGGTATAGCCACTCTGGAAGACAGAATGGAGACACCTCAAAAAATTCAGAATAGAATTATGATATGATCCAGCTATTCCACTTCTGGGTATTTATTTGAAGAAAGCAAAATACCTCAAAAAATTCAGAATAGAATTATGATATGATTCTGGGTATTTATTTGAAGAAAGCAAAAACACTAATTCAACAAATATATGCACCTTTATGTTCATAGCAATATTTATAATACCTGAGATATGGAAACTACCTAAATGTCCATCAATAGAAAAATGGAAAAAGAAGTGTGGTATATATTATATACCAGGGAAAACTACTCAGCCATAAAAAGATAAAATTTTGCCACTTGCAACAACAGGGATGGACCTTGAGGGTATTATGCTAAGTAAAATAAATCAGATGGAGAGAGACAAATACCTTATGATTTCACATGTATGTGGAATATAAAACAAAAACAAAAACAAACTTGTAGATGTAAACAACAGATTGGTGGTTACCAAAGGAGAAGGTGAAAAGGGTCAAAAGTGTCAATTGTATGGTGACAGATAGAAACTAGACCTTTGGCATGCTGTAGTATATACAGATGTTGAATTATGATGTTTTATACCTGAAACTTATATAATGTTATAAACCAGTGTTACCTCAATAAAAACAAAATGGAAACAATTCTTTTTGTCTGAATCTAAAGTTGTGCAGATAATGCAACCTATAATCCAACAATTTCACTCATAAGTAAATAGCTAAAAAAAATAGGTACATGTGTGGGTGTAGACATATACCAGAGTATTCGTAGCAGCATTATTCATACTGAAATGAATAAATTTTGTATATTTATATAATGGAATATGATCCAGTGATGAAAACAAATAGATTATTGCTACTTGGAGTATTTGGATGAAACTTATACATATAGTATGAGCAAAAGAAGACAAAAATATATATACCATATGATTTTATTGATATAAAGTTCAGAACTATTCTTTGGTTAGATGTTAGAATACCAGAGTTCGACTGAAGAATGGAAAAGGGTATTAGTGACTGGAAAGGGACATGAAAAGTTTCCTTTTAAAAATCTAATTTATAATTGCTTAGATATGTTTATTTTTCATAACTCTGATAAGTCATCAAGCTTTCTGACATTTGAGAAAATCAGCCAAACATTCATGAAGCAAAGTGTCCAACAGAGCACAAATTGTGCTTATTGGCTATTTTGCCTTCTGGGTCAAAAAACTTTTTGAATACTCAATGGGCAAATGAAGGGCCCCATAGTGACTATCATATTACAAGGAAATGTATTTATCATTTATAAAGAAACATACTATAAATGTACGCATCATGTCTAGTGGAATTGAGAACAATCTGTTATCATCACCAACATCATTTTTATGTTTTTGAAATGTTAAAGACTTAGACCAATTAATTTCAGAAAGTTTTCCTAAAGTTATTGAATCAAATATGAATAGAGAATAAGTTGAGTGCATGGACTTTTGACTGGCTCCTACTTCTAGGAAGCTTCTAAAAAGTAACTCTTAAATATCTTTTCAGTAAGTGGGGTCACTTATGTAGTTTAAAAAATGTTTGAGTCTATCACTGACCATTAAAGATCATTTTATTACCTACGTTTAAAAGTTTTAAAAATATTTTACATGAGGAGATGTTTTTAGTGAAAGAGAAGATGAGAGAATAAAAATAAAGAAAAAATTAAGTTATATTTCAAAAAATGGAAAGAGTATGCACCAAAATGATATATCTGGTTGGTAATATCATGAGCATTTTAACTTTTTTCATTTTGCTTACAGTAATTTTCTAATTTTCTTAATGGACATATATCATTCATTATATAAGAATAAAACATTATAAAGATTATAGAGCTTTACAGACACATGTGGTTATTTATTGACATTTGATTCAATATTGAGAAAACTGTCACTACGCAAGAAGAAACCTTAAATTTCAGTGTACTTACTGGCCCAGTGACCTAATGCTTTTGTGCTTTTTTGATTCATAAGAATCACGTTCTTTCTGGTAGGACTTAGCTGAACAACAACAGGCAAGGAAAATAAGTTAAAGAGAATTCACACAAGCTGACCTTACATATTTGCAAACTATGGCCCATAGAAAGGTTGCCCACATATTGTGCCTCAAAAATGACAGAACAGTTTTTTAGTCACCTTGTCTTTTCTAGTGGGTATCCTGACACACAGTTACTTTAAACACTAGTTATTTTGAATTACTGTTTTCATATTTTAAAAGGGGGGTAATTGGAAGAGATAATAGCATGTAAAATAAAAAATAAATCTATTTTCTTCAGGCATATGTTTGCCTGTCATAATGCTTGATTTTCTGAAACAATGGGAAAGCTCTAGACAAAAATAATTAACTAAATACTTTTCAAAATAGAATTTGAATGTGCTAATTAAATTTATGTTTTCCTTCATAGTGGAAAACATTAAACTTTCTAACTTTCTATTATTATTTCAAGAGTAGACAACGTACTTTATTATAAAATTCCCTATAATAACCTAGAAACATAGAATGAGAAAATATTATACATCATAGCAAAAATAGAGCCATCAAGATTTTATGCCTAGTCTCCAAAGTTATGAAATAAATTTACTTAGTGCTTATTGGAGGAGAGAAATGATCATCTCAGGATCTACAGAAATTCTTATTCCTACTGCTAAAATATCATAAAAGAATTCAATTTTGAAAGAATTCTCTATAAGATTGATAAACTTAGAAAAAATCACATGGCTTTGGGTTTGACATGCATAGTTCCACATAACACATTCACTTCCAGGAATGTTTAACAATAAGCTGTAATAAATATGAACTATAAAGGAGTTGACATCTTTAAAAAGATAATTATGTCTTTTAATTTATAATCATTTAACTGCTTGAATTCACACACTTATAATTTGTTGAATCGCAATTTTAGAACTTTCATCAGATACTCAAGTTTATTCTTTTAATTACATATTGTTTCCTTTTTTGGCTTAAGCTTTTTCCACATTGCACAAAATTTATAAAGTTTGGAACTCATCCATTGTACTTACTCAATTTGTCTACACTCTAATGAATAAGAACCCAAAATTGGTTTGGAGGAATCTCAAACATCAAGTTTCTCTGCTAAACCGGAAAAATTATGAAATCTCCACTTCATTCTGTGTATGTGTTGGAAAGAGAACTGAACTTTGAATTGGAAGACCCCAATTAGCCTTGGTCCAAGTCACCTGACTGTTATTTTTGGAGTGCATCAAAGCACAGAGGCAGGTGTTCTTTTATGAGACTCTCATACTAGATTGGATGAGAATCACTAAAATACCTGTGAATATAATTAATAATCTTGAGGAACATCTATCTTTCCTTTACTTTTTAACAAAGATGAATAGTTTTTACTAGACAAAATGAAAGAGATTTTACAAGCAGAAAGAACCAAAGGCTATAGAAGAAAGCCAAAGGCAGTGTCAAGAGGCTGATGAATTAAATAACAGAGAAAAAAAGAGTTGGGGGAAAAAACACTATTTGAGTTATATTTTTGCCCACTGAACAGGACAGTAAATATAGATGTTCTGAGGAAATAAGAGCAACAAGTATCCAATATAACCTTCAGATGAACAAATAGTCAGACATAAAAATGGTGGGATTCTTTTAACAGCCCCATGGAAAAAAGATGGGTTTTCACTGTTAGTGAGTTTCTATAGAAGTAGATGTAGATCCAATAATGATGGTTGTTGTCTTCATTATTAATGTACTCAAGAACTTTTCTAAAATTTTTTAATCCCATTGACTTTAGTCGACTCACATGGGAAGACATGTAGCCCTAGGCTTTTTAAAATCATTGAAAGGATAGAGTAGAACAATAAAACTAATTTAGTTTTTACCTTTTCTTCTACTTGAGATCCACCTGGCAGTCACATTTCTAAGATAGTATCCCTCTTTTTAATTACTCCCTTTCACATCAACTTGCATATTTCCTTTGTAGCCCTGGTCACATTCTATAATTGCTTTACATGTCTGGCTGTCTGCTGTCTGTCTCCTTCACAGGAGTGTTAGCTTCATGAGGGCATGAACTCTATTAGAAGTGATACTACTTCATCCCCTGAATCTATAATGTTTGTTGAATTAATAATTCAAAAAATATATACTTGGCATTGTAGAAAAGAGTATTTTGTAGATGATGGCTAAATATTAAGTGGCCTATAGACAAGAGGAAAGGATTCTTTAGGAAATTAGTATGAATATTTTTGGTAGGCAATAGAGTGAATTTATCAATGTAAAAGTGAAATTTGAAACCAAGAGAACACAATCCTAAATTACGTTGGACACCCACATACTATGTAGGATAAAGGTGTATTGTAAAAAGGAAGAAAAATTGTAGAAAATATTTTAGTAATTATCAGGGGAAACTAAAGGTGATGATCAGGAACAATATGTACATTCATTTGTCATACATGTGCCATAAAAATATATACATATAGGACTTATGTCCTGGTTATGTATCTGTCTCATTGCATAGAGTGTAGATAATGAAATAAGCTTGATTTTAAAATAACAAAATTTATATGTTCTCATGAGTATATCTGAGACTTTTGCAGCACTATTTATGACTTGAATACAAGAATAGGAAATTAACTGGCACTAGAGATTAAAATAGAGATTAAGATAATTACATTTATCAGCACAAAAATTCAAGACTTGTGGGTGGAGTAGCAGTGGGGGATGATAGTCTAAAGGCAATTAACACTGTGAAAGAAAAAAGCAATATTTGGGGGGAAATAAATATGCAACAGATATTCTAGATGCATGGAGAATGTGGATAATCACAGCAGCAAAACAAATATGTGATTGAAAAATATATCACCTGTCTGGACATTTAATGGTTATCTTCTGCCAAAACTGTTCTCAGAAGTTGGAAGAAGGAACATGGTTTTTTGTTAATCTGGACTTATTTCTGGAGTTAAAGAGGAAATAGATAATAAAAGTTTGGGAAAAAATGATGATAGAACTTTTATGATTCTAATAGTAAAGGAATTGAGTAATTAATACATTCAGATAAGCACATGTACACCAGGTTTTAGAAAATCAGATTAACAGGCTAAACACTCACTGTATTAAGACCATGCATGTGTCCCTAGCCCCTATTTCTTTCCCTTGGTCTGGTTTTATAAATGCTGGTGATAAACCGAGTCTGATTTATATGATACATCTTAAGTGGGAAATGGCTGACTCTAGGTGGCTTTCATCAACCTCAAGAAATAAGAGCACAGCTAGTACAATAACTTAAGATAACCACTGCTAATTTCATTATTACCAGTGCCATTAGAAGAATTGTAAAATTTTTAAAAATCAGATTAATTTTCACTGTGAGAAAAGCTATATTTTTATCACATGATAAGAAACTCTAAAGAATATGGTGACTAAAGATGGGAAAGTCTTCAATTAAAATTTTATAAAATATAGATGAGGACAAGAAGCAGTCATTTAATTAAAGATTTGTACTTATGTACAGTACATGAACATTCAAAACTAAATAATATGTTTGAGAGATGGTTAAACTATAAAGCAAAGTAAAAAAAACAATATACATTAAGTTTAGATTAGTCATTATTTCTGAATAAGTAGAGGAAGAGACAGAACTGGGAGGCACGCAGGGAACTAAAGGTTGTTGGTAATGTTCTTCTACAATAACTGGAGTGGGTGTATAAATGTTCTTTACACTGTGTTTCTTTAAACCTGACATATCTTATAAACATTTTTTATTTTTGTATAATTCAGTATTATTCAAAACATTAAGAAAAAGTCACCTAGTCTGACTGTGTCATGTTGTTTCCCAGGTAGAAATACTTAATGTATCATTAAAATGGGTATTAGAAAATGTTAATATATATAAATGTGTATATAAGGTGGTATGGTCTAAATATTAAACAGGTCTAAAAATACAGACAAAATATAATAGTGCCTACTTCCAATGCTGGAAATAGAACTATCAAGAGAAAACTGAAAGAACATTTGCTTTATGTACTTACTACACTCTTCTGTTTCATCTGAATTTATTTTTAATAATAATCACATACTGTACTGCCTGAGATAAAAATCTCAATTTAATCACGCATTGTCAAGTGACATAACCTCTCTATCTCAGTTCATTTGTTTGTAAAGGTAAGCTAATGATATTACCTTCAACTCTAAAGTTATGGGGAGAATAAAATGAACAGTGCTTGTAAGCACTCAAATGTTAGAAATTACTTCTATAAAATATAAATAATAGAAAGATTTAACACTAGATGGTAACAAAAACTATGGAATATGTTATTTCAAAATAAGATAATGACATAAAAAAAAAGATCAACTTCTCAGCCTGAGTATAGTTACTATTTCTGAAAAATTCTAAAGATGTTAATGGTTAGTCTCTATTATTTACAAATTACAAGCAAGTCTAGAAATATCTTTTTAGCTGTATAATTTGATTCAGACTCATCAATGCAGACTATATATGCTATTGGAATGTACAAAGGTTTCAATGAAGGAGAAATAAAATACTGAACTTCTATGTCAGAAAAAAAAGTAGAAAAAATAATACCTTTTGCAATTACACCATAAAAAATAAAATACCTAGGAATAAATTTAATGAAACAAGTGAAGGACCTATATAATGAAAACTATTAAAAGAAATAGACCCTATTAAAAGAAATAGAAAAAGATACAAAGAAATAGAAAGATATTTCGTGTTCTTGGATTGGAAGAATCAACATA
>NW_006443124.1:12544920-12545692 GCF_000325575.1 Pteropus alecto
AGCCAGAGGAAACACACTATTGGCAGAAAAACAGACACACAGATCAATGGAATAGAAGTGAGAGCACAGAAGTAAACCCACATAGAGATGGACAAATAATTTTCAACAAAGGAACCAAAAATACATGATGGAGGAAAAAAAGCCTCTTCAATAAATGGTGCTGGGAAAATTGGAAAGCCACCTGCAAAAGAAATGAAACTATTGTCTATCACCACACACCAAAATTAACTCAAAATAAATTAAAGACCTGAATATAAGACCCAAAACGATAAAATGCATAAAAGAAAACATAACATATAAACTCAAGGAACTTGGATTTAAAGAGGATTTTATGAATTTGACCTCAAAGGCAAGGGAAGTGAAAGCTAAAATAAATGAATGGGACTACATGAAACTAAAAAGCTTCTGCTCAGCAAAAGAAACTGTCAACAAGGTAAAGAGGCAACCATTGAATGGGAAAATATATTTGCAAGCAACGCTTCCGATAAGGGCCTAATATCCAAAATATGCAAAGAACTTATACAACTCAATAACAACAAAAAAAAACCAAACGATCCAATCAAAAATGGGCAGAGGACCTGAACAGACACTTCTCCCTAGAGGACATACAGATGGCCAACAAATATATGAAAAGATGCTCAACATCGCTAGCTATTAGGGAAATGCAAATCAAAACCACAATGAGCTACCATCTCACACCTGTTAGAAGAGCTGTTATCAACAGGACAAGTAATCACAAATGTTGGAGAGGATGTGGAGAACAAGGAACCCT
>NW_006443124.1:12546107-12565347 GCF_000325575.1 Pteropus alecto
ACTATTGGTTCCCAGAGGGTAGGGGATGGGGGAAGAGGGGAGAGGTAGACAGAGTAAAGGGGGTCAAATATAGGGAGTAGGGGGAGGGTGAAGTGAGTAAAGAGGATCAAACATGTGGTAGCTGAAGGAAACTGGACTTTGGGTGGTAAACACACAATAGAATATATAGATGTCAAATTATAATGTACACCTGAAAATTATATAATTGTATTAATTAATGTTATCCCAATAAACTTAATAAAAATAAAATAAAATAAAATAAAAAACATTGAACTTCTAGTGGAGTCTTTAAAATTTGCCTGTACTTCCTGTCTCTTTCTCTCACTCAATTCCCTCAGGGAAACTGATGTTGACTTAAACACAAATAGTACAGGGGAAAAGAAAAGATCAGGTACAAACCAAGAGTACTTTCTCTCTTACATTATAATACGTACACTTTTCCCCTTGTTCACTTCTATTATAATATTATTTGTAATGTCCTACTACCAACGGACATTTATAGCCAATGATTTAGGCACAAGGGCATATAAATTATGAACTAAATAAATCTCCAGAGGCATCTTTAACAGAAAAATCCCTGAAAATACTTTAATGCAACTGGGAATTATATCTGTATATTAACCAAGCTTCAGTAACGTATTTTAAAAATTGCTTTGGAACTAAGAACTAAAACAGAAGATATACTGACATGGTCATTTAATAAGATGAGGTAACGATAAGTGAATGTGTTAACAAACTGATAGATTTGCTGTACTATGTTTATAATGTCTCAATAAATACGTGATTTTTAATATGTATTGCTTTTATTACAACTCCATCTACCAGAGATTTTATATTAATTTATTCATCCAGATTCAATGTTGGCACCCTTCAAAATCATTTTGTTCTAACTCCTGGAGTGCTGGAAGGAAACTATTAGTCTCTCCACCCCATGCTTTTCTTTCTTCCTCAAGGAAAGAGAAATGACTGATAAGATTGATGTAATTGGTGACTACCAACTGGACTGCGGTATAGAAAAAACCTGAATGAAATTTTTATAAATTTAAATACAAAAATAATTACTAAGCTTATAAATTGTTTATTACATGAGAATTGATTTGGTTAGGGCAGCACTTTTTAAACTTGAATGTAAATATAAATCACCTCAAGATCTTGCTAAAATTCAGGTTCCAATTCAGTAGATCTAATTGTAATAGATCTAAAATTTTTCATTCCTAACAGCTGTTCATGTGATACTGATTATGTCAATCCAGGGACAATACTTTTATTAGCTAGAGAGTAGGATATCTGGAAACAGGATATTATCATACATGAATAAAGAACTATTTTCAGGATACGATTTAACTTCAAAGAACTATTTTCAGGATACGATTTAACAGAGCAAACTGGAAGATTACCAGGTGACAAAAGTAGGAAGGGAGATGATTCAGCGGAGGCTGAATAGATCCACAATTTATTAAATTATTTTCCCGAAAGGAAATTGGATTCAAGAAGCCTTTGAGAGTCAATTTCTTAAAACTTTAAATAGGAAGTCAATTATATGAGCTATTGGAAAATTCTTTCTAGACAGTTAAAATATAGCTATGTGAAGCTGCAATACACAATTTGACAAAGTTGAAAAAGGAAGGCCAAGAAGATCAATAAGAACACATGAGGCTTATACAGTGTGTTTCATGGTAGCAGTCACTTTAGGTAGGAAGCATAACCAAGACATTTATGGAGTCAGGAATCTGAGTAAAGATCTAAGATATAGTATATAAAGTAAAAGGAAGTCAAGTGTGGCCACACTAAGCACAAAAGAAGTCTGGTTTAAATGCTAGCTGATGGAAGTCTAAATGTGTGGGTGTCATTTCCCAGGAAGTTAATGATAGGAAGATTTTTTTTTAAACAATGGATAAATTCTTCTATGAGAATACATACAAGACTCTACTGCAGCAGTCCCCAACTTTTTTGGCACCAGGGACCAGTACTCCTATGAAAATCTAATGCCTGATGATCTGAGGTGGAGCTGAAGCGGTGTTGCTAGCGCTGGGGAGTGACTGCAAATATAGATGAAGCTTCACTAGCTCGCAGTGGCTCACCTTCTGCTGTGTGGCCCGGTTCCTAACAGGCCATGGAATAGCACTTTTCCACGGCCCAGGGATTGGGGACCTCTGCTCTACTGGACTGAATTTGGAGGAGTACGTTAATTAATCAAGTATTCTGGATTTAAAGCAGAGAGAAAGACTACCGCTATGCCTGACATGTGAACAAACATTCAGATCTATGGGGTCTGTGGTGGGCTTAATGATGGCCCTAAAGACACCAAGTCCTAGTTGCGGGAACCTATGAATGTTACCTTATTTGGAAAAAAGGTCTTTGAAGATGTGATTAAGTTAAGGATCTTTAGATGGGGAGATTATCCTGGATTTCCTGGGTGGGCCCTTCGTGCAGTCACATGTAACCTTATGAGAGAGGCAAAGGGAGATTTGACACAGACACCATAGAGATGGCAAAGCTAAGAAAGGGGCAGAGGTTTGGGGTGATGCTGCTGTAAACCAAGGAATGCTGGCAGTCACCAGAAACTAGAATAGGCAAGAGATGAATTTTTCTGCAGAACCTTAGGGGATAATGTGGCCCTCGTGACACCCTGATTTCAGTACAATAAAACTGATTTCAGACTTCTGGCCTCCAGAACTGTGAGAGAAGAAATTTCTTTTATATCATAACATGAAGTTTGCGGCAATTTGTCACAGCAGCCATAGGAAATTAATAAGGAATCCAAAGAGAATATGAAAGCAGTGTTCAAGGTAGTGAACCAGACATAATGAGCTTGATGGGGGAATATGGATCTTGAGGAAATAAAGATCATCACAGATATGAAATGAAAGGGCTAATGTGAAAATAGAACTAACTTATTTTCATAGTATATTGTCAAAATTATAATGTTCATGGATTTTTTCCCCCAGTAGAGCTACCTGCTTTAATGGAGAGGTGCCAATCTCAGGAAACTACAGAAACTTTGGAAGCTGTTTAAAGTCAAATTTGGGACAGAAGCATTGGATAAAGCAGTAGACAAAGCCAATCGATTCAATCCAAGAATAGTGAGCCCAGAACTAGCAGGCGCAGCTGTCTTGGCTGCGGCGTTTTACTAGGACTGGATCCATGGGGCTTTATTCCAGGGAGTGACTACATTAATGGGTGGGTTATTTCTGTGAATGACTGGGACTTAATTCCAGGAGGTAGAAAGTTTTGGTTTACAAGAAGTTAGTCATTTTCACTAACATTTCACCTTGGGATATATATGGTCTTCCATGAACTGGCATAAGTCTGCTTTGCTTCCAGGCTAGCCACATATCCACAGTCTTTTTGTAGAGTGCTTATTTGTTTGCTTCTTCTTGGCTGACCAATCTCAGTGTCTACTGCAGAGGTAATTACCATGTTTCATTTACTCACTATCTACTCACACTGAAACTGATTCTTGCAAAGTTATGATGTGTGTATGTGGGAGTGTTAAAACCTGATTTGCCTACCTTGTTATAAAAGGCACCATGTACTGAGCACATCAGATATTCTATTAATTGGATGAAATCACTGCCTCAGATACTTAAATTGTGCCCTCATTTCTTGGTCAATTCTGCACACTGATTTTTATCTGCAGAGACGTGTGCTTTTTCTCAATGTTATTTCTCCTTCATTCCTTTTGGCAAAAGTATTTCATAGATTATGGTTTGGAAGTGTGGCTGGCTCCTATTTTCATAGGCAATGGGGTTTTTGTCTGTTTTCACTTTATCTTTTGCATTCAGTAATTCTCAAACAAAAGCATGAGGAATTTACTTTCCCATCTTTAACAACAGTCCAAATGTGGTCATTTGCCTAGTAAGTAAGAGTTCCTGCAGTAGAGATTGAAATGTGTGTATTCTGTTCCCATGGTTACAAGCCATGATGTCATAGAAAGGGTGGTCGTATCTCCACGGGCCTAAAAATTAAAGGGCTTAAATATTGATTTCCTGGCTGCTAATGAAGATGATATCACTTGATTTACATGAGAGATAATAGCATTACTGCCACAGATTCAACAGAATCATATTCTCTGGCTTCTTATCATAAACTATTCTTTTTATTATAAACTGGAATGAAGATATTCTGTGGTCGTTTGGGAAGTTAGCACAAGCTGTAATTTTGAAATCTCAATCTAATAGATATGTAGTATTGGCATTTGGGAGACACGCAAATTATGAAAGCTGTATTTCTACCTGTTCACTCATAGGTCTAGTTCCAACTCATTATAAGGCAATTCATAGCTCTTGGTTCGACAAACCTAGTGCCCTGTTCTGAAATCTCCATTTTTATGACCATTAATAAATGTCTTTAAAAGAAATATATTAAAGGGCAAATCTCAGAGATAAAAATCTCCACAATTTACTGCCCCTGACACAGACACTCCATTTATTTCTTTCATTGGACTGGTGCAGTTAAACAATGTGCTGTTGTCTATCGCCTCCTATGGTTCTCATTGTTTGCATGTTAAACAAGACGGAATCCCATAAACAATTAAGTTCAATATTCCATGTTTTTCTTCAGAAGAGAAGAAAAATAATAATCTTATATTAAAAAACAACAACAACCCTGTTAAACATATGAGACCTATAAGTCCCATGAAGGTAGGGACTTTTCCTTACCTAGAACCTAAAACATCACCAGGATGATTGCAGAATTTCAGAAACTCATTAAGTATCTTTGATTGAAAGAATGAATGAGAATATAACAATACTTGATATCTATATAGAATTTTATGGTTTACAATGTATATTTAATAAATCATGTTAATTTGTACATTTGAACTATGGAACAAACTTTGATTCAGCCACTGCTATCTCCAGGTCACAAACGAGAAAATACCATTTAAGTAACAGCACTAACTGGGCATAAGCCCACATAATCTAGCACTTGGCACACAGCTTGAACACAAGAACATGTTTTCTTAAAAGTGCTCCCTAGACCCAAGGTAGAGGATCACATAAAAGTAATGACAAACATGATGCTATTTGTCTATTGCATATGACAGGTAGACAGTAAGTGAAATGTACCACATTACCAAGCATAGCATCGATAACTGCTATTCTAAAATCAAATAATAGCTGCTATCGCTGGCCCCTAGGAAGGGGCATTGTTTCTTTCTAGAGAAAATGAGCTTTTGTCTGAGAAAATACCTGAACATGCAGATACAAGATCATGCTTTGAAAAGAGACAGCAAAACAAAGTGATAATCTCACTGTTCTAAATTAAGAAAGACTAGAAATAAAGGAGTTTTAAAAGTAAAGGAAAAACAAAAGGGAGAGAATTCTAACATGACTGTGGAACAGAGACTGTTCTATGTGGCTATAAAATGCTATTAGTAAGATGTTACTAGTGGCAGGCTTAGCCAAAAGACTTCATGTGCAGCAACACAACCCCCTTTCCATTGTACCACATCTTTGTTAAAACCTACTACACAGAAATGGCTAGTGTGCTTGGTGTTCTGCAGAGGGCTGAGAAGACTATGTTCTATGCTCTAGGGCCTGTGGAACAAAAGAAGAAAGCTATACAATGTGAGATACAAGTAAATAGATTAATAAATCAAGTGCAACAGGAAATTAGTGCAAGAAAAGTTCATACTATAATCCGCTTGGAATTCACAGATATGAGCAGTAAATTTTACTTCCCATAAAATGTGGAATAGAGGACTTACTAACATGAAAATACATGAATATATAAAACTGGTAAAGGTAAACATAGTCAATTTCAGAATACCTTAATAGCTAATAACATAATGTGACAGTGCATTAATCATTTAACTTTAGTATAAAGGTTAAAGTATTACAAATAACTATAGCTGTCATAATTTGTTAATAGATATACAATGTAAAAAGATGTTAACTGTGACATCAAAAACATAAAATAAAGAAGAAAAAAGGGGGAAAATGGTAGTTTTTGTATGAGATCAGAGTTAAGTTGCTATCAACTTAAAATATAGCTATATTTTATAGATATAAGATGTTTTATATAAACCTCATACTAACTACAAAGCAAAAAACCTACAGTAGATACACAAAAAATAAAAAGAAGGAAATCAAAACATATCACCATGGAAAATCATCAGCTCACAAAGGAAGACAGCAAGAAAGCAAGAAAGGAACAAAGAAATGAAAAGCTACCCAAAAAACAATTAACAAAATAGCATTAGTAAATCCTTACCTATCAATACTTTAAATGTAAATGGATTAAATTCTCCAATCAAAAGACACAGAAAGGCTGAATAGATTATTAAAAAAAGATCAATTATATGTTGCCTGCAAGAGATTCAATTTATCTTTAAGGTCACAAATAGGCTCAAAGTGAAAGAATGGAAAAAGACATTTCATGCAAATGCAAACCAAAAGATAGCAGGAGTAGCTATACTTATACCAGAACAATAGACTTTCAGTAAAAAACTAACAAGAGGCAAAGCGTATTACTATATGATAAAGGGATCATTCATCAAAAGGATGTAACCATTATAAATATTTACATACCCAACATTAGAGAACCTAGATATATTAAGCAAACTTCAATACCCCACTTTCAACCATGGGTAGATCATCCAGGCAGAAAATCAATAAGAAAACATTGGACTTGAAATATACTTTAGACCAAATGGACCTAACAGATCTATACAGAATATTTCAACAGCAGCAGAATACACATTCTTCTCAAACACACATGGAACAGTCTCAAGAATAGATATGTTAGTCACAAAACAAATCTTAGCAAATTTAGAAAGAATGAAATCATACCAAGTACCTGTTCTGACCACAATGGTATGAAACTAGAAATCAATAAGTGAAGGAACACTGGAAAAATTCAGAAATATGTGAGAATTCAATAGCACATTTTTCAACAACCAAAGAAGATATAAAAAATATTGAAATAAACATAAATGGAAATACAACATACCAAAACTTAAGGAATTTTATAGTGATAAACTTCCTTCATTTAAAAAAAACAATGCCAATAAACGATCTGACTTTTTACCTCAAGGAACTAAACAAAAACAAAAACAAAAACAAAACAAGAACGAACTAAGCCCAAAGTTAGCAGAAGGAAGGAAACGGCAAAGGTCAGAGCAGAAATAAATGAAATGGACACCAGAAAAATAATAGAAAAGGCCAACAAAACTAAGAGCTAATTTTGTTGAAAAGATAAAGTTAATGAACCTTTAGCTCGATTAACAATTTAAAAATATTCAAATGAATAAAATCAGGAATGAAAGAGGAAACACTACAACTAATATCACAGAAATATAAAGATCATAGGGACTACTATGAATAGTTAAAATACTAACAAACTAGATAACTTAGAAGAAATGGATAAATTCCAATAAACATACAACCTACCAAGCCTGATTCATGAAGAAATAGAAAATCTGAACACACCAATAAAGAGTAAAGATATTATTAAATCAGTAAACAAAAACTTCCCAACAAATAAAAGCACAGGACCAGATGGTTTCCCTGGTGAATTATACTAAACACTGTGTTAGAGATACTACTGAGTGTAATAGGACAAGAAAAAGAAATAAAATATAACTAGATTATAAAGAAAGAATTAAAAAACTGCCTTTACTCATAGATGACATAAGCTATTTAGGGAAACATATTAAAAGAGATGTACATGACACTGTAATTCTAAAACATTGCTTAGAGAAATAAAAGAAAACCTAAATAGAGATATGTTGTGTTCATGAGTCAGATGATTTAATATTTTAAGTTATAAATTTTCCCTTAATTGATAGATCCAATTCAATTCTAATTTTAAAATGTCAAAGTTATTTTTATAGAACTTAAGAAGCTGATTTTAAAACTTATGTGAAAATGAAAATACAATATTAAAACATCAAAAAAAGTCTTTAAAACTTTCAAAAAGATGACACTATCTGATTTCAATATTTATTATAACATTGAAGTTATGAAGATAGTGCTGTTTTAGTATAAATAAATAGATTAACAGAACAGAGGTTCCAGAAATTGATCTACATATGTTTGGACAACTGATTTTTGACAAAGGTGAAGATAATTTAGTGGACAAATTATAGTCTTTTCAACAAATAGTGCTGAGACATTTAGATATCCATATGTAAAAACATGAACTTCAATCTATACCTTGCAATATTTACAAAAATTAACTAAAAATGCATGCTAAACCTAAATGTAAAACCTATAACTATAAATTTCTAGAAAACAATGTGAAAGGAAATATTTGGGTCAAAATTACTTAGACACAAAACCAAACACACAGTCCTTTAAAAAATACGTAGTTAATTAACTTTCGTAAAATTTAAAAAGTTTTGCTCTACAAAATATCCTGTCAAGTACATACACAAACACACACATGCAGAAACTGGGAAATATTTACAAATCATATATCTGATAAAGTACTTGTACCTAGATTGTATAAAGAATTCTCAAAACTCAATATTAAGATAGCAAGCAATCCAATGGAAAGAATGGGCAATGGATTTTATCAGACATTTCATCAAAAGAGATACAGGCACCTGCAAAGATGTTCAACATCATTCATTATAAAGAAAATACTAATTTAAACCACAAGGAGATATCACTACTATTTGAAAGGCTAAAATTAAAAACTGATCATACAGAGTATTAGCAAGAATGTGTCTCATTCACTGCTGGCTGGAATGTGAAATGGTAAAAGCTTTGAAAAACAGTTTAGCAGTTTCTAAAAAAATAGAAACTTTATGATTCAGCCATTCTACACCTAAATATCTACCCAAGAGAAATAATATATGTCTGTGCAAAGACTTGTCCATGAATGGTCACAGCAATGAAACCCTACTCACCAAGACAAAGGAACTAACAATTGATATGCACAATATCATGTGTGAATCTCAAAAGTATACTGACTGACAGAAACCAGATACAAAAGATTACATATTGTATGACTCTAGTTTTACACAGTTCAAAAATTTCAAACTAATCTATAGTGGCTGAAAGCACTTCAGTAGCTTCATGAAAAACACTTTGGTGATGGATACGTTCATTATCTTAGGGGTTTACAAAGCTTCATGAAAAACACTTTTTGGTGATGGATATGTTCATTATCTTGATCCTCGTCAAAGTTTCATGGATATAGGTAGGATCACAATCCTCAGAGCCTGGCTGGTCACAAGTCAGAACTAAGACGGCACTCAGAGCATCTTCCCATCAAACCCGTGCCACTGCCTTAGGCTGTCATCTCCTGATAAAAGTCATGTTACGGTGTTGAATATGGAGAAACACCTATTTAACTTGAACTTTGCAGCAAAAAAAACATAGGAATACCAAGAAATGCGATAAAGAAAAAAAGGCCAAGATTAAAGTCTTTTCAGAAAGGCAATACAGAAGTGGCAAGAATACATGTGGTAATGCAATCTGCCAGAAGACCCAAGCAATTACTCTCTTGAGAATGAGTGCTCGAGTTGACACTGTGGCAGCCAGAGTGCAAACTGCAGTAACAATGGGCAAGGGAACCAAGTCCATGGCAGGTGTTCTTAAGTCTATGGATACTGCACTGAGGAGTATGAGCTCTGAAAAGACTTCTGCCCTGATGACAGATTTGAACCCCAATTTGAAACACCGGATGTTCAAATACAACAAATGGAAGACACAACGCGTAGGACTACAACCTTAACGCTACCACAAAACCAAGTGGACATGGTGCTTCAAGAAATGGCAGATGAAGCTGGCCTTGATCTCAGTATGGAGCTACCACAGGGTCAGATAGGATCTGTTGGCACAGGTGTTGTTTTCACGGAACAGGATGAACTATCACAGAGACTTGCTCATCTACATGATCAAGTATAATTTAAAAAACTGATGCTTTTATTTACTCACCAGCTTCTGAAATATTTTGTGTGTGTGTGTGTGTGTGTATATACATATATATATAAGTTGCCCTCCAATTACACTAAGAACACCATATATTACAGAATGCTTAAACACTATGTATAATGCTTTCTTTTGCCATGCTGTACCTTTCAGCACTTTAAGAAATTCCAGAGAGTTTCTATCTTGACAGATTTCACAGTTTTGTATATTATGTTGAAAAGTATGAGGGACATTTTTATTTGCAGATGTCTTAGCTTGCTGTATATGAAATATCTACCTCAAAAATTACAACAAAAATCTAGCACCAAAGTACTACAGAAATAAAGTACTTTATATGAAAAACAAAAGTTTCATGGGTGCATACATGCATTAAACTCATCATAAACCTATATTCTGTGAATATTTGCAGTTATAGCATGCCATCACACCTCAATAAAGCTATTTACAAAAGACAATACATATGACAAAAAACATGTATCTAAAACATAAAGAACTCCTATATATCAGTAATAAAAGAATAGATAATCCAATAAAAATGGATGAGACCTGAAAAGTCATTTTACATGGTCAATAAGTATATTTAAAGTTGTTCATCACCAATTTTTAGGGAAATAAAAATTAAAAACCACAGTGACATATTAACTTCAAACCCATTTAAATGGCTAAAATTTAAAAGATGGACAAAATGAAATGGTAGTAAGAATGTATCTCAACATTCCTGGTGGGAGTATAAAATGAAAAAAACTATTTTGGAAAACTATTTGGCAATTTCTTATAAATTTAAACCTACATTCCTCTCATGGCCTAGAAATTTCTCTCTTACATATTTACCTAAGGGAAATAAAAACACATGTAATTACAAAAACTTTTGGAATATTGTTTCTAGCAACTTTATTCATATTAGCATCAAATTAGAAACAATCCATATGTCCTTCAACAGGATTTCTGATAAACAATTCATGGTATTTTTATCCATGAAATAGTACCAAGTAATACAAGGGAGCAAGCCACCGATGCATGCAACAATAGAGATAAGTCTCCAGAACACTGTGTTGAGAGAAAGAAATCAAGCACAAAATGATATACAGAGGTAATACGCATAATTCCACCTGCAAGAAGTTCAAAAACAGGCAAAATTAACTAATGGTGATAAAAATCAAAGCAATTGTTGCTGTGGCGTCAAGCACAGTCTAGACAAGGGGACAAAAGAATTTCTGGTGGGATGGCAATGTTCTGTATCTTCACTGGGATGGTGATTGCATGAGGTTGTATGTTTGTTAAGCTAATCAAATCGAACACAAAAATCTGTGTATTTCACTGTATATATGTATTTATTTTACCTCAATTAAAAAATATATGCAGATTAAAGAAAACTAACCTTTTTATCATGGCTTGCAAAGCCCTTACCTAATGCTGCCCAGCCCATCCCTCTGACCATCTCCTACCACTATATTTCTTGGTCAGATTACATTGCTTGAGTTCGAATGTTTCCTTTGAAATGTGAAATAAATTACAGGAATGAATCTAAAAGTCAGAATTCCGTTTAGTAGATAGTTTTATGCCCTTCAGTGTTTAACACTAGTCCTACCTGGCAAGTTCTCTGGAGGAAAGCATTGAGTCAAGGTCTAGAGATGCTATGGCTTCATTAATTGCCATGTTTGTCATCTTTCTGGTGAACCTATGCATAGAGCTGCCAGGCCACCTAGAGGACTCCCCTCTCTAGCATCTAACATTACAGACTAGTTCTTGCTTATTAGCAAGAAGGAAAGAAATATCTCCTTTCAAATAATTGACACTGTTATTCAGGGTGCTGTAGATTAATCAGAAATGGTTAATCAGAGCTTTTGAAAACCACTTGGAACAATTTTGCAAAAGAGAGGATTATGGAAAGGCCTAACACTTTGCAATTCATTAGAAAAGTTGGCTAATCCTTTTAGTTAAGAAAGGAAGAGCTAAACCAAACATTTATTTTACATTCAATATTCCCTGCTTAATAAAGAAAAATTAAAGATTTTTAAATGATCTTTTCTGGAACATAAAGACCACTGCTGTGATGACAAACTTTCCATGCCCAGTTAAGACTTAATACAACATTTTAGTCTTTGTGACTTCATGAATGTAATAACTTTCTAAAGTTTTAGATATTACAAAAACTTCTCTTAATTGGGTATCATCACGTAATGAGAAAGTCTAGTTAAGCAAGCATTCTCAATAATAATAATAGCAGTAATAACTTCAATTTATTGTTTAATATGTGCCAAGCACCTAATTAAGTACTTTACATACATGTACTGATTTACTTATCACAACAGCTCAGTGAAGTGGTTACTATTAACTACTTTTTCTCAGCAATTAAGAAAAACTAAATTTTATAAATTCACATAGCTAGTAAAACAGGGAAGAGGACTTGAAACCAGGTCTGTCTAACTCTAAAGCTTACACTTTTAATCTTCATGTAAAATTTCTTCCTCATTCATTCATTCGTTTTGTTATTTCAGCAAACTGTCTTGACTGGCTACTATATGCTGGAGGTACAGTACTTGGTGCTTGATACAAAGATAAAGAAGATGTTATTAAGAAGCACACATTAGGGCAAGAGTAAGATATGTAAAAAAATTACAGAAACCCTTTCTTATTATGAATAAGATTATAATTTACTTCCAGTTAACAATATTGTTTGGTAAAGAAAACCAGAAAGGTTTAAGGAAAAAAATGTTAATTTATACAAAAGTTAGACTGTAATATCAGTGTACATGTTAATAACCTAATAAGGTAAAAATTATGAGTGGTAAAATTATACTCAGTTTATCTTGGGAAAGTGTTATCCTGGATAATGAGACACCATTGCTCAGTAAATACAATGTTTCCTCCAGGGGCTGGTTCTCCACTTGAGTCCCAGAAGAGGCATATATGCTTTGAGTTAAGATGCCATGTCACAAGGAAGTTACTTATTTTTATACACTAGAACCACATTCAGATAGGCTGGATTCTCACACCATTAGGTCCTTGGGAACTAATACCCATGAGGGATCACGAGTTTTATATCTCCAATGTCTTATTCACTCTCAGTGGCTAAAATGGCAGGCAATTTAAAGTATTTCTCTTCTTTTTTTTAAATAATTTTTTATTGCCTATACCCATTTTCCTATCTACCCCACACTAAACAAACATCATTCTGAATTCCATATTTATCATTCCTCTTTACACTTTCTTTTTGTATCTATAAATTCTCTGAACATGTTTATTTTTAACTGTATTAAAGTATATTAGACTACATAATAATATTTGTGGAATTGCTTTTGTTTTACTTAATATTTTTCTTAAACTCTGAACTTTCATTTTATACAATACATTCATATTATACAATATTCTATTGTGCGATGTACCACAACTTATTCACTGACATTTATTTTCACTATTGTCAACAGTGCTGCTATGAATATCCTTGTACATGTCTTTTATTGTACATATGGGGTGGGGGATTTTTGGTTTTATATTTAGGAGTGAAATTTCTGTGCCATAAGGCATAGAATGTTCAAGTTTAGAAAAAAATGCCAAACTTTTTCAAAGTGGATGCATCAATTAGCACTTCCTTCAGCAAGATGTAAGAGATATTCTGGTTATATATGCATTTTAATAGTTGGTATTGTCCAATTTCTTCATTTTTTTTCGAACAAGTGTAAATGGTCTCTCATAGTAATTTTGATTTGTATTCTCATAATCATTAATATTTTTGAGCATTTCTTTATATGCTTATTGCCATACATAGTCCTTTTTTGAAATTGCCATTCAAAACATCCAACCTTTTTAATTTAATGTTTATTTTGCTCTTCTTATTGATTTGTAGGAGAATTTTATGCATTTTCCACACTAATCCCCTGTTAATTGTGCATAATACAGATATCTTCTCCCAGTTTGGTCTAGTTTTTTGATTAACTCATGTTCTTAGTTTTAGTATAGTCAAAATTATCAGTTTTCTTTTTGTACAATCAATGTTTTTTGCATTAGTGTAAGAAACTTTTCTTACCCCAAAGTCTTTAAGATACTTATCTATGTTTTCTACTAAGAAGGTTTAAGTCCTAATCCCTATGGAATCAATTTTTATATACTATGAGGTAAAGATCTAATTTTGTCTCTTTCATTTGGAGAACTATGTTTCTCAGTCTCCATTTACTAATAATTCTACCTTTACACAGAGATCTAGCATGCTATCTTTGTCATATAACAATGTTCTAAACATATTTTCAGCATTTTTATTCACTGTTTAGAACATAATGTCTGTTCCTGCTCCAATACCATGCTATCTCAATTATTATGGCTTCAAACTATCTAGTAGGACAAGTCATCAATCCTGCATTTATTCTAATGAACCCTGGCTATTTATTGGCATTTTATTATGTCGTATAAATTTTATAATAATCATAATGACTCTATTACATTAAATCCGTAGATCCCCTTAGGGAAAACTGATAGTTTTTACAATACTAAGTTTTCCTTATAAACATAGTATATCTCTGAAGTTCTTTCAGTTATTTTTAACAGCTCTAAAAGTCATATATTTTACCTGTAGAAATTTTATACATCTTATGATAGATATATTCTTATATTCTTATAAATTGTATTTACACTGTTGTCTTCTCTTTATTTTTGTTTTATAGGTGTTTGCTTCTGGTGTATATAAATGTTAATTTTTAATGTTCTGTCTTTAGCTAGACTTATGGATTCTTTTGCATTTTCTACGTTAAAACAAATTATCTCCAAATAATTTTTTGCTTTGCTACCCTATGCCTCTAATTATCTTTTTTGTTTCTTCAAATACTACATAAGACCTCTAATGAAACAGAATAAATTTGGTGGTAGTAGACATACTTGACTTGTTTATTATTTTTAAGAGATTGCTTCTATTGTTACCCTATTTAAAGCAATGTTTATTCTAGATTTTTATGAAAAATTCTATTAGGCTTTGGAAATACCTATCTATTTCTAATTTACTAAGCATTAACTTTTTTGTATTTTTGTATTATAGTTGCATATTGAAAGCAAATGCCTTTTCCCCATCTACCATGCTCTGGGTACGTTGTTGATTAGTACCCAGTTTGGCCCTCTGAGAAAAGTTCTCCAGGGCTTTTGGCTCTGTCCTCTGTAATCTTGGTTCCTTCCTCTGAGTCATTCTTCTATGAGAAATGAACTGTATTTGCACCTGAGTAGCTCTCTCTGCTTACTTTCTCCCCATAGAAGAAGTCTAGGGGCATAGAAACCTCTTTCCATCTAGAATAATCTCTATCCTTCAGTCCAAGATGACACAAATCCTTTAAAAGTACTGAGTTTAGATTATAATCCACTCCACCAGACAAAAGCCACACCAATACCTATCTGCAACCCAAGTTCACTACTACGTTGGACTGAAAAGATAAGAAGCTGTGAGACGAGGCCCTTAAATTTCTCTGAAGTGCTTTGGTCTAGCAGAGTAGCTATAGGGGCCACCTCAAATTTCTCAAGGTCTGACCAAAGAGTACTACAGTTGCACCAATGACTTGATCTGATTGCCAACATATTTTGGAATAAAAGCTCTTTACCTGATGGACCTAACCAAATTTCAGTAGTTAAATAGGTGAAAAAGAAAGAAAGCTGATTCTCAGGGAAAATAACACATACGTATTTGAATATATCAATGATATGGTATAAAAGAAAATAAAATGAACAATCCATTTTCATTTCATTTTTAAAAAAGGCAATTATGACACATCCCTCAAAGACTAGTTAAGTTTTCCTTTTAATTTTCAAATGTAAAAACATTTGGATGGGAAGATAAAGAACCTGATTTTTTACCTCCTAAATTATAAATTATTTATAAGGGTCCAGGTCACTGTCTTCATTCTTTCTTTCTGTCAGCTTTTGAAAAGATCAGTTTCAGAGCCTCTACCTTATGATCAGCTTTTTATGGAGAGAGCGTATGCTGTTCCTATTGTACTTCTTCCTGACAAAGTACCTCTAGACTAACTAAAGAAGGGGACAGGATTTCATGGAAAAAAATGTGGTCATTAATTGCTCAACTGGATTAATTAAGGTGGGTCATTCTACTTAATTCTATTTAATTCTCATAATAATCACTGATACATTTAAAAATTCAATTGATGGCTTTTAAAATTAAAAGAAAAATCAATATCCATTTAAAGTCATAGAAAGTGAGAATGTTTTTGGATATCTAAGGAAGAGACTCACAAATCTATTTAAATGGAAATATCAGCCATAGAAATTTAAAGTAAATCAAAAGCTAACCAGCCATGGCTGTTTTATTATCTCCAAGTGAAAGGCAATCTCTGGAAATTGTGCACTTATGATTAATATAATTTACATGGCTTGTGTTTATTTCCCTGCCAAATATCTGCAGAAAAATGAGTAACTACCAAATCTTCCTTTCACAGATAATAAGAGACAAAAGTTACAAAACTTTTATCAAAAGAAATTCATTTTTTAACTTATATTTATATGGCACCTACTATGTGCCACACTAGGCACTGAAAATACCAGGATCCTACATGAATGTAAGGTTTCTCTATAAAAGAATAAATGACAATGAAGACTTAGTAATTCAAAGTATATGCTTTCAATGTAATTTATGATTGTGCAACTTATTTTAGAAGTGTACCAATTTTATACTATTCTGACTTTTAATGGTTTAAATCGAATGAAGTATTAAAAATTGTTCTAAATGTGGAATAACAGTGAATTATATATCTACAAGGCATAACTTTTTTTACCATTTGTGCAACTTATTTTAGAAGTGTACCAATTTTATACTATTCTGACTTTTAATGGTTTAAATCGAATGAAGTATTAAAAATTGTTCTAAATGTGGAATAACAGTGAATTATATATCTACAAGGCATAACTTTTTTACCATTTATTAGGGATTCAAATTTGTGATCTTTAATGCTATATCAAGATGCTTCTATCTTTCAGGTTATAAGGGGTTTATTTATTTATTTATAATGAAGCCCAAAGACTCAAATCAAACTATGAATTAATTGTTGTTGGCTGTATTTTTAATAGGCATTAGTTAGCAGTTTTGTTTTGGAATTCCTCTATACCAGAGGTCAACAAACTTTGTCTGCAGAGGGCCAGATAGTAAAAATTTAGGCGTGGCCAGCCTCTGTCACAACTACTCAATTCTATAGCTGAAGTGGGAAAGCAGTCATAGACATAAATAAATGAGTCCGTGTTCTCATAAAACTTTATTTCTAAAACATGAGGTGGGCTGGATTTGGCCTGTGGGGCATAGTTTACTGATCTGTGCTATATACCACAGGTATTTTTCATTATTATTAATTGCAAAATCTCTTTCTCTTTTTGCCTTTATTTTATTCTATTTTAATCAAGGGCAATACACTGGCACTAGATAGTATCATGCAACTCTGAAATATAGGATTGGAGAAAGATGAAAAATAAAAGGATTTTTCCTGTGCTTAACTAGCAACAGAGTCTCCCCAAATTCTCCCAACATGTTGCTTTTTCCACTGTGCCATGATAATTTTGAAGTTAACTTTATTAATGTGCATCATTTCTTGTTATATTTATGGCCCTTTTCATTTCTCAGTAGGATCTCTATGTCCTTGATGCAATTTATGTGATCATTATTTCATTTCTCTTAAGAAGAATGATAAGTACTTTTTTTGGTATTATTCTCTACACTTGACTAAAATATCTGCATGCTTCATAATAAAAAAGATATCAGAATACAAGCTCAATCAGAAAAACATATAAACTCTTCTATAGAAAGGGAATATTAGGTATATTTCTTGACCCTTTACATAGTAAAACCTAACAGCTGATTGTAATAAGTGATGACTTATTCTCCTTTAATAATTATGTTATTTTCTTTAATAATTATAACATTTTCTTTTGGCTAAATGTTTTCAAATTATTTGGGGGGAAAAGAAGAAGAGGTGATCCAAAAGAAATACTGACTCCTAAGGACTTGTTTATTTTTTTCCATATTTGTTTGGTGTGACTAGTGAATCATGCTACGGCCATGCCACCCTGATGTCTGATCTTGAAAGCCAAGCAGGGTCGGGCCTGGTTAGTACTTGGATGGGAGACCACCTAGGAAAACCGAGTGCTGTAGGCGCGAAAAAAAAAAGAGAGAGAATCATGACTACTAGGTCTATGATAGTATATTTTTATAGTAGAACACTACTGATGAAAAATATTTCAGTATTCCTACCAAGATATCCTTCTAACTTTTACATTGAGAATTTTTAAATTAAAACAACAAATTAATACGATTATTCTGGAAGAGATATTCGTACAAAGCTCTCAACTTTTTGCCTCTTCCTATATGTCTTTTGACATTTGTTTTATTTTTAATTATATTCCCCGCCCCCAGGAAAACAACATCAACCAAGGTTGCATTTTTGAATCAAAGCTAAGTTTGTGTACGTGTATGTATAAATATTCTTATTTCTTAATTCCTAGTAGATGGGTTAACTTTTTTTTTTTTTTTAGATGCTTACAGCACCCGTTATTCCTAGGTGGTCTCCCATCCAAGTACTAACCAGGCCCAAACCTGCTTAGCTTCTGAGATCATATGGGATTGGGCACGTTCAGGGTGGCATGGCTATAGATGGGTTAACTTTTTAAAATATATAGATCCACCAATCAATAACATAAAGAATAACTTATCTGTTTATATTTTATTTAAATAAGATGAAGAATCAAGCATGATTTTACTTGGCTTTACTCATTCATTCCATCCAAACTATATTTTGCTAAGAAAATTTGTGATTGTATATATAGATAATACATTTTATCATTATTTGTTATCTTCATATTAAGTTTTATAAACACATATACAACAATTACTTAGATGGAGTTTTTATTTATTTATTTCTTCTTATTTATGCCTACAACACCTGGTCTTCCTAGGTGTTGTAGGCATAAACAACACCCATCCAAGTACTAACCAGAACTGACCCTGCTTGGCTTTCAAGATCAGAGATCAGGCTTTTTCAGGGTGCACTGGCCATAGACCATGGACCACAGCTCCACTGGGGTGCGAATCCAGGGCCTTCTGCGTGTAAAGCAGACATGCTAACCACTATACTATGGAACCACATCCACTAGGTGGAGTTTTATTAACTAGGTTTTGTTACTAGGTTTTCTGATTCTCGTACCAACACTTCCAATTTGCTGTTAGTTTTTGATTCCTGAAGGCCACATCTCTCCAAGAGGTAGTGCAACAGTTCATTTCTTCCTGTGGTTGAATTTTGCAGCCCTTTTGTGATTTGATTAGTGAAGTTTCCTTTGATAGCTTGTAGATAATTAAATTTTTAGAATTGTAGTGATGTTTTATATAT
>NW_006443124.1:12565382-12574849 GCF_000325575.1 Pteropus alecto
TATGCATGTGTGTGTGTGTGTGTGTACATTTTTATGAATGTTTCAATGGAAAATAAGGTGACAGTTCAGATTCCATTAGTAACTAGCCACTACCATATCCTGAAAATTTGTATTTTCAGATAAAATAGCTTAAAATGTCCTGGAAGCATCATCATAAATAATGTTTTGAAAAAAAACAACCCAGATTTACTACTTACTCTTACTTCAAATAGCACAACTATTTTTGATCACATTGTTTTAAGATAAAACCTCCCTATTAGGAACATTTTTTTGGCCTGTTTTTCTTCCTTAAATATTAAGCAGTTTAAAGAAAATACCTTTATTTACATAAAGTTATTCCCTGAAAAACAATAAACATGACTATGTTTTGAAATATTTTTCTGATACATCTGAAGTAACATAATGAAGAAATAAGAGAATAAGAAATAAAGAGAATCATATTTTTAAAAGGCCAATGTTTTCAATACCAATTTGGAGCTATATATAATAAATCTGAACTATGTCCAACATATTGTCAGGTCTCTGGAACACTCTTGTTGGTAAACAACAAACCAAAATCTAGTTGAAAGATAAATCATCTAAAGGGACAGCTACATGATCACTAAAACATGAGGAACGTTTCACTAACTGTGACTTAACATGTTTCTTTCCAGTGTATGACTCCATGTTCCTGATTTTTTTTTCTTTTTCACTAGGCAGAGTTGATGTTGTGCAATAGTTTCTTTTCAAATTTTACTGTAAGGTTGCATACAGGAACATTTCTCTGAGAAGTGGACTCTTTTTCTAGATTCTTAAATGAAGACTATTCACCATACCTGCTGAAGGACCCCATATACTTATTGGGCATTTGAAGAGGGTCTGGAAAAATCAACCAGTAGCACTGAAACAAGATAAACTATTTTTATATGAGTAATTTTATTTTATATTACTTTCCTCATTCACAAGTATTTCACACATATATACATTTCACATATATCTTGTATATATGTCATATATATAATTAAAAAAAGAAGTTTACATTTTGGAGGAATTGGTAAAAATAGTTATTTTCCAGTATGAAAAGATATAGGAGAATCAGCAGTTAAAATAAGATCTAGAGAAATTCCCAGCTCTTCAATATTCTTATATCTGCCACCAATTGTCTACATCTCTGACATCCTTAGATCTGGATGATTTCTACCCATTTTCAGTGCAAAAGACTATCTTACCACACCTTTTCTTTAAAATTAAAAAAAAAAATCACCTTGTTTGCTTGCAGTACACTGTGCTATGTTCAGGAGAATGACATGAACAGAAAACTAGAAGAGAAATGAGCATATGAGAACCAATTAAATTTTTACAGGTTTCCTATAGCTAATTTTCATTAAAGAGAATAAATGCTAAAAGCTGGTTCCTTCTGTATAGAAGAAAACAGGTTATATTGAAAGGCCAAGAATTTGTTCTGATTAAAACAAATAATGCCACTTAAATCCTCATTATCTTATGAAATGTGAAGAATACAAACACACACACACACACACACACACAAATTTTCCAAGCTTTGTGGCTTGTTATCACTATCAGTAAACAGTTCATCTCTCAAACCTCAATGCCTTAAGCTTCCAAAATGATTTGTTGCTATTAAATGGACATATAACAATGAGAAATAGTCTATATACTCTATTAATATAGATTTCAGTATATGATAGATAACAGAGTCCAGATTTTGGAGACAGATTATAGAGTATCACAGTCCATCCAGGCTTAGAGGGGAGAAATACAAAGCCATGTGCATTGCATTTTTAAAAAATAATCTTGTTTGTTCTAGGCTTAAAAAAGCCAAAATCTAATTGGCACTAAAACTGTGGTTTTATGCCACTCTGAGAAAAAAAAATGATAAGAAGTAGTTATAAGATTATGGATTTCAATATGTTCATCAGAGTTAAATTCTAGGAAGCTTATTAAGTTGCAAATACTTAGAAATTCTATGAATACATATGTTTTCTGAGGAACACATCTCATTCCTCAGGTAGTGGTTCCCTCATTTCATTTCCATATTACAGAGCTTCTCTTTTTTACTAGTACAAACATTTAGGTTAGATGAAATGACATAAAGAAAATCAGTAACAAGTAACAAACAGTGAGCAGCATTACTTATATTTCATATAAAATGTTAGAAGATAACATGAGCAAAATTATTTCCTAAAACATACGGAAATTTAATGTAAAACATTTACCCTTGGAAAAAACCATTGCTCTGCTCATTACACAAGAACCAATGCCCCTTGATGAGTGCACTGTGTGTGACTCAAGACAAATGGTAGATAAGCTGACCTACTTTCACCTAAAATCAAAATACCTCAGGAAATCTGAGGTATTTTGTTTAAGTTGGTTTAAGTTTAATAGTCATGTTTAAGTTTGCATAGAAGCTTATTTTTCATATTATTATTTATGATGAAATGCTATTCAAATGCAAACAATTTGCAATCTGTTTTGTTCATAAATCTCCAATACAGTGTTCACTCATCACAAACCGAAGACTTTGCTATAGGTTCCCCAGTACACAAAAGCCTGAAAATTTGCTCCCCAAAAGGAATTTCAAGATCATCCCTTTCCATCGCATTCTTACCTCAATTCTCCAATGCGAATTTGTATACCTTCATTCTTTGACTTCCTTCCTCTTCTGAGACATTGAGAAAATAAAAGATGGGTCTTATTATTGAACCACTTGGGGTTCCTTGCTCTGAAGGTTAGCCTTTAGTCACAGCTTGTCATTAGTTTTTCTCATAAGGCTTACTAGACTCAGATATATGCAGCTTGAATGAATTCACAAATTGTATTAATATCACTCAGTCTCTCTCCTCCCCCTTTCCAGACCACATGTAACACTGATGACCAGGTGAGACTGTACGGTCCTTAACTTTATCAAATAATTTAATTTCTGGAAATGTAGGTAAGGCATGTAATGGGAGCCAATAAATACTTCAGCACATAAGGTCTAGCTTATGCTTTAGAATTTCTTTTTTATCACTTTTATAAATTAAGGCAAAAGTAACCGAATTAGCGTGGATAAGTATGAATTATAAGACATTAGTATCAAATTGTAGGAAGCTTTTGAAGTTGTGGCCATGGGAAAAATTCTAATACCCTTTTTTGTTTTGGATACTACTAATGTCTGCAATTCTAAGTATACTCCACATAAAAAGTCTGAAACCAGGAACACAGAAACACATTAGCCAGAAACACATTTCTGTTATTATTCAGAATCTTCACTATACTAACATCATTACAAGCAAACAAATAAATAAATCATAAAGTACTTTGAATCAGAGCGATATCTTAACACAAAAATTCATCAGATATTACACTAAGTTGGATAAGGCACCTATGTTAAGAAAAGTTTTGCTAAATAACTTACTCATTCAAACTGAAAAAAAATTACAGTGGTCTGTTTATAGAATGACTTAAAATTATGTAAAACAGAGTAAAATTTATGTAAGAATTATAATTTTTCATTAAAAATTTAAAGCCTTATGCTAGAATCTATGTTTTTTTAAAAAAAGACATGATGCAATTAATTCTCTCCAAGAGCTAAGTCTTTCAAACTTAATCTCTCTCTTGACCTTGCATTCTCTTAGAACAATTCTCTTTCTCATCTCATTTGAATCTCTTGGTAGTTCTATATTTGTTGTTTATTGCTCCATTAAAATCTCTACAAAGTCACACCAAATTCATAAACACAAAGGAAAAATTTCAGCCCCTTTTCTTTTGACCATTCAATGACATTTCATACCATTCACTATTCCTCTCTTCCATAAACCTTTCCTTTTCCCCCTCTGTTGGCTTTTTGCTCCTCTTGCTCTCTCTGAGAAATTTTAAACCTTCCTTCTGCTTTAGCCTTCACTATTGTGCCAAATGTGATACAGAAGCTTAGGATTCATTGTCACTTTATCCCCTGCTACATGCCCATGAAACAAAATAGGATCTGTTTATAAGTTCTTCCAGATTTATTCATCTTCCAAACCCATCACATTGTGAACTGAAACTAGGGTTCATTTCCCCAGATGAAGCTCAATAATAACGGGCAAATCACCAAGGATGTGGGAATGAATCCAAAGAAATATAAACTTGTTGTTTCTCGCAGTGTCTTTTGCAAGGATGTAGCTCATAAGTGGTTCAACAACTTTATATTAAAAAATAGCAACTAGGCACAGAACATCTTTACCAGGAGCTCTGGTCCTTTTGCATTAATAGTCGAAATCAAAGGGAAGCAACAAAAATATTATTAAGAATGAACCAAACCCAGGTAATTTTCTGGCTTGGGCAGTCTGTCTTCTGTATGTTAGTATATTCATGTGAGTTTGTTTCCTATGTTTGCTGTTTATATTCAAAATGTATCAGCATATTTTTTCAACATATTTATGTAATTTTCATTGCACTATAAATGGTCAAAGACAAAAATCAGTAAGTTTATATAAAAAAATTGTACTTCACAAAGAAATAAGGTTTGTAAACCATTAGGTGATAGTTAATGTTAATTAATGTTAATTTTTAATTGCTAATGTTAGTTAATTGGTAATGTTTAATAATGCTCAGATACTTAAAACTGTTAATTACGAACACCATTATCTGAAAAGTAAATGTTACTGACAGGCTAAAAAAGTACAGATAGAACACTGGCTGGGCTTCTCTGATTATTCATATCACAGTAAAGATAAGACATTTCATTAGAGGACCATGGAATTTAATCACTGGGGACATGTTAGAAGTTTTACTGAAAAAAAATTGTAAGAAATTATCATTTGTAGAGGAGGCTATTGTGTCTAGGGAATATCTCATTCTTAAGCTTTAATTTTTCTCAGTAAAATCTCTTATTAACATGTTTATCAACCAAAGTTATGAAAAGAATTAAATTTCTACAATAGGTGACAAAGCTGCAGGAACAAGACTATTTTTAATTGGATTATTCCTATCTCTGTTAAGCTTTCTTCAAAATAATTTTAAAATACTGCGTTTACCCAGAGGATAAAACATTCAAGCAGAAATGGCAAGATAAATATATGAGAAAAAAGGAGACAAACTGTTATTTGAATCGATAAATTGTCATATTTATTTGTTTTCCATTATGTGTAAAGTGCTTCAAAGGATTATGAAAATGAGATGAAGTCAAGATGAGTGTTCTCTTTTCATAACAAATGACTTTTTAATACACCAGTTAATTGAACTGTTTCCCCCCAGAGACGGTCACAAAAATATTAACCACTAAAACTTTTAAGTAACAAGTGTCACACTCTGCTAAAAATTAGGAAAAACATCTTGTTACATGTAGTTCTATTAAGTTACAAGAAGAAACAAAGCATAATCTTAAAAACAAAGATAAACTACTGGCAGGGCTACATTTTTTTCATGTATTTTAAATAATTTTACTTATTATTTACACTGATACGTATCATAAGCATAGGGAATATACATGACTGCAGTCAGCACAATCCTTAAACCTAGGCAAGAGAAGCCTTTGGGTTGGATATTGTACTTCACATGGCCGTTCTCTGGTCTTTCTTTCATTGTGCCCTGGAATTCCCTGCCCAAATGATGCCAAGCCCATATCCAAAGCCTGTACCAGCCCCTTCCCCAGGTCTACCTTCCCGAATTTAGACCACATCTCTAGTGTGATCATCCCTGATTATATAAATGGCCAATAGAAGACGTATGAGAGAAGAAAGCCAAAAAGGGTATTCAGCTGGGAGAGAACAAAAAAGGGAGGTGGTCCATGGACCACCTTTTCCCCAGTTGCCACACTGGTACCTTTGCTCTGTTGTTCTTTCCGTGTATTGTTCTCCTTATTCTCCTGGTGAATTCTGACTTACCCTTCAAGGCTAGCTCAAATGCATACCGTTGATTTCTCAAACAATTTATATATGTTCCTATCACTACAGTTATGACATGCCATTATGGTTATTTGCTTATTTATTTCTCCTTTGAGGTCCTGAATGTTGATAATATATTTTATTCATTTTTTAAAACTTATTGCCTTCTCCAGTGCATCTACTAAATTATCAGGTGATAGACATTAGTGAATTCTTTTGAGCTAAATAATAATCACATATTATCTATTTAAACAAAATCCGAGACTATTCCATCTGTTTAGTGGGTGAGCCAAATGGATTTATTGTATAATATCCTTGTCATTGTGGAATTGCTATTCTAAATATGTCTCTTGGAACAAGTGAAGGTTTTGTTGACATGATATTGTATTTGTTAAATGGGCATAATAATTCTAGACATTCTGATTAATTGTTGAACTCAATAAGCACTCAGAAATCAAGAGGATAATTGCTAATAGAAACAAAAGCAATGATGTAATGGAAGTTGTCTTTTAGGTTATTCCATTAAGACTTTATACTTGGTTGTATAATTTCACCATCCACAGTAAAAGGAAAAACTATTTCTGTGTGTCTTGTACTATTTTGTGGCAAATTGTATTGTATTATTCTATATAACTGTGCAAAACTGTCCTTTTAAAAATGCTAAGTAACCAAAAACATTTTATTGAAAAAGTGTTAAGAAGCCTAATAATCCCTAAATATTTATTTCTACTAATTACATTGATTTGAGGTTTCTGGCTAAATATCACTCCATTTAATTTCTCCAATAAGCACCGGTTAAAGTTCTATTTGGCTATCATTTGTTGAATATCTTTTATAACTCAGCATTGTGCTATGCAGTTTCCAAGAAAAATAATAATGAGTTGTAAGTCATAGTTCAAATCATGAGGATATTCTAGGAAATAAGAACAAATACATTTGGAAAAACAAACAAAAAAGCAAGAATAAAATAAGTACTTAGCAAGGGACTTGGAAAATTTAGGAAAAGGACATCAGTGCAAGTTAAAGGTTTCAAGTTGTCTTCATGGAGGGCAAATGCTCCCTTGGGTCTTGAAGAGTTGGTAGGAATTAAGTAGTTATTAAAGGGAGGGGAACTTCCAGGACATGTGTTTGTTAACACCTGTTACTTGAGTATCTATTATGCACGAGGAACCATGCTAAGTGATGGATATACAGTAGTAAACCAGCATAAATGGTTGTTGCTCTCACAGAATAAGAGACACAGACATAAAAGCTAGCAAATAAAAAAATCTGTAACTTGTGGTAAGTCTAAGAAAGAAATGAAAAGGAACGGAGAAAATGAGTTTGTAGGTAGAACACAGCTACTCTATGTGTGGGAAAGCCTGTTTATTTTGGTTATTTAAACTGAGAATTGAATAATTAGAAGATGTTAGCCATGTGAAAACTTAAGTGAATGAATGGCAAACAGAAGAACTCAGGAAAGAAAAATGTGGCAGGAACATTTTGATCAGTGAAGGGCAAGAAGGATCAGAAAATCTTTTGGTCATTTGAATTTTTACTCCAAGTGCAATGGGAAACCATTAAGGAATTTTAAGTAGGGAAAAGATATCTTAAATATTTTCACCACACAAACACGAAAAGTATCTATGTGAAGTGATGAATATGTTAATTAACTTGATTGCAGTAATTATTTCACAATATTAAATCATGGTGTTGTATATCTTAAGTATATACAATTTTTATTGGTCATTTATACCTCAATAAAGCTGGAAAAAATGATGAAGGTAACATATAATTCGATATATCACTATTCTACAGTCCTCAGTAATCTCTGATGTACACTTCAAGGGCATAAAAAGACTTTCCAAAATATTTGTCCTTAGGATAGTGAAAGGCATTTGCTATTTTCAAACTAGCTTGATTCTTATAATTGTATTTGAGGAACATGAATCCCTTAGAATGTCGAATTTCATCTATTAATTTCACATTTCACCTGACAATTTAAAGGTGACTTCCATTTGTCAGTGAGATATCTATCAAAAACATGTCTATAAATAACCTCTCATTTTTGAAATTAGGTGTGAAAGAATACTGCAAGTTTTTGCAATTTCATGAAAATAAGAGTCACATTTTCTGAGAAAAGAAAAAGGTACTCTAGCCAAGCTAGGTTTTCATAGTTTGGTTTGGGTTAAATTTAACAAAACAATAGATCAAATCAACTATGTTGTGATGTAAACCCAGATAGTTTAATATTTTAACAATGTCCCAGATTTATCATGTACATCTAAACAAATCTTGTGCCTATATATTTAAAATGAAATGGATATTTGAAATGACAATGATATACAGATGACTAGATCAAATGAGAGATAACTCAGATCTTAATAAGATTCTCTTTTTGGCTAAAATTTTCAGGTGATTGAAATAAAAAAAAAAATTTAAGCCCAAATAGTCCCAAGATTGCATTTGTTTGCTTTGTTTTGATGTACACTCAGTCTATATTTAACCATAAGTGTAATATCCCGAAAGCTGTCCTTAAGTATGAAGTAGAAATTCATTCTAATCAGTGTTATCTCTACAATTCAATCTCTTGGGGAAAAAGCGCCAGCAAAACACCATGTTAGCAGTAATATGAAAATAAACCATGCTAGATGAGGTATGAAATGGAATAAATTTTAACATTTATATGTTTATTTTTCTCTTTTCTGCAGAACAACTCTATTCTTAAGAGGCAGAGCAGTATTTATAATAACAGAATTACATTATCGAAAGACACGCATTTTGGATTTTAATCTTTCTGTTTCGAAGCTCTTCATTCTGAGGCAAACTTCATTGTGATTTTTTTCTACTTGCCATGAGTAAAAAATTTCAGGACACTAACAGGAAGCAGTTAAAGGATTTATATTTCTTTGTATTTTCTATTAAAAAGAATATATAAACCATATTCAGCTATTATTCATGACTCTTTCCAATATCTCTGCCTGGCCATGGCAAGTTCAGGGGTCTGTGCAGTCTTAGGCCCCAAGTCGTTACTGTTTTGATATATTGCAGTCAGATAAATTAGGGAGAGGATGGACCACACCAAACTGGGGAGAAGATGGATGAATAACTGATCTTGATGTGTCAGTCTATTTCATAACTTGTACATGGTCTAAGCATGCAGAGGTGAGATAAGTGGTAAAATTCAAACATCGCTACACTGTCGTTTACTGTAAAGTTGTAAGTAATTTCTTAAACAGAGAAATAGACATTTTTCCAGATAGATTTGAAATAATCATGGGATTCTTGAACTAAAGCCAAGAGACCCATACGTAACATTTAACATTCCTCAGTGCAAACTTGTACATATTTTACAGAAAAAACAGGGACTCTTTCTTAAAGCAATGTTTGTAATTTTCTTTTCTTTTCTTTTCTTTTTTAACTTTCTTTTTCAGTGCACTTTTTAATTTGTTCCTAATTTTTTTAAATTTATTAATTAAGTTTATTAGGGTAACATTGGTTAATATAATTATATAATTTTCAGGTGTACATTAGAATTTGACATCTATATATTCTATTGTGTGTTTACCACCCAAAGTCCAGTTTCCTTCAACTACCATATATTTGATCCCTTTTACCCCTTCACCCTCCCCCTAATCCTAT
>NW_006443124.1:12577333-12613894 GCF_000325575.1 Pteropus alecto
TCTCTTTGTATTTCTTCCTTGACCCAGTTACTCTTCAGTAGCATGTTATTTAATCTCCATGTATTTGTTGTTCTTCCTTTGCAGATTTCTCTTTGCAGTTGATCTTTAGTTTCAAAACCTTATGATCAGAGAATATGGTTGATATGATTTCAATCCTCTTATATTTGTTGAGGCTATTTCTGTGTCCCAGTATGTGGTCGATTCTTGAGAACATTCCATGTGCACCAGAGAAGAATGTATAAGCAGCTGTTTTGGGATGGAAGGCTCTGTAAAAGTCAATTATGTTCAGTTGGTCTAATGTGTCATTTAAGAAAGTAATTTCCTTATTCATTTTTGTTTTGATGACCTGTCCATATCCACCAGTGGGGTATTTAGGTCCCCTACTACGATAGGGTTTTGGTCTGTTTCTCCCTCTAGTTCTGTTAGTAATTGCTTTACATATTTTGGGACTCCCTGATTGGGAGCATAGATATTAATAAGTGTCATGTCTTCTTGGTGCATGATTCCCTTTATCATTATGAAGTGTCCCTCAGTATCTTTCTTTATCTTTTTTATTTTGAAGTCTATTTTGTCTGATATTAGTACCACTACTCCCGCTTTTCTCTGAATGCCATTTGCTTGAAATATCATTTTCTAGCCTTTCACTTTGAGTCTATATTTGCCTTTGGAGCTGAGATGTGTCTCCTTGAGGCAGCATACAGTTGGTTTTTGTTTTTTGATCAATTCTGCAACTCTGTGCCTTTTAATTGGTGAGTTCAGTTCATTTACATTTAGGGTGATTATTGAACTATGAAGTCTTCTTATAGCCATTTTATCTTTTGCTTTCTGGTAGCTCAATGTTTCCATTGTTTCCTTGTCCTTGTGCTTCTGTTTTCTTTATTTTGGTTGGCTTTTGTGGCCCTTCTTGTTTTATTTTATACACTTCGGTTCTGAATCCTTTGTGTGTGGTTACCATTATGAATATGTAAAGGATAGTTATATATTACAGTCGTCCATCTTCTTCTGCACGTACCTTATCTCCATTCCCCTTTGCGAGTTTGCATCTTTGAATCTCTCCCCATTTCAGTCATTGTTATCCAATTTGTTTCTACGTATGCTGAATGTTCATTACTATCTTGTTATAACAATTCTCTTATTATTATTTAAGCTTATAATGCCCTGTTTTTAGTAAGGGTTGCACTCCTTTGCTTCTATTTGTCTGATAGTCACTTTACTCCTAGCTATGTATAAATTTTTTTATCATTTTGTTTTAGGTGAACTGACATCTTTCAGTATGCCTTTTTGGGTTGAGATAATTGGGTCTTCTGTTGACTTCTTGAATTCTAAGCTCCAGCTCATTCCCTAGCTTTGTGAAATTCTCGTCAACTATTTGTCTGAAAATGCTTTCTAATACCTATTCCTTTTCCTCGCCTTCGATAAGGCGCATTATTCTTATGTGTCCTCTCCTGATGGTATCAGCTAGTTCTTGTATTTCTCTTTCATTATTTTTCATTCTTCGGTTTTTCTCTTCTTACTTCTGATTTATTTCTAGATTTCTGTCTTTGATATCACTGATCCTTTCCTCCATTTGGTCGACTCTATTTCCCAAGCTTGCTATTTCATTTTTCAACTCTTGCAGTGTGTTCTTCATTTTAAGAAGTTCTATTTGGTTCCTTTTGAGGGTTTCAGTCTCTTTGCTCTGCTCATCTTGGTGTTTTTTCAATTCTTGAAATTCTTGATTTGAGTTCTTTTGGATCTCAATGAGTTTTTTCAGAAGTACCATTCTTAATTCTCTGTCATTTAAGTTACATATTTCTATGTTTATAAGCTTATTTTCTGGAGATTTTTCTCTTTCTTTCTGAGATGCCTCGTCACCTTGGTTGTTCATGGTGTTTAATGGACTATTTCTGTCTCTTGGATCTCTGCTTTATATAAAGTCTTAATAATGTTTTTTTTTTTCCTTATAGATGTTTAATCACGCTTGCTACCCTCAGTCGCAGTTCCTGTCAGTGTTAGCAACAGTTTCAGTAGCGTTTGCTCAGATTCCCCTGGGGCTTTGCAGTGTTCCATCTCTGAGGATATGGGAAGTGGGGCCTTCTGGGTTAGGGGATGGGGGCTGTGGCTCAGCCTTGGTTTTGCAACTGCGGCCGGTAAAAATCAACTGTTGTTTTTCTGCCATCTCCGTTTCTCTGCCTTCTGCCCTGATGACTGGACACCACCCTCGGCCACGTGGAGCTCACAGCTCTCCCAGGCAGGGCTGTTTGAGGAAGTCACCGCATTTTCTCCCCTTCCCCTCCCCCACAGGGAACTCCAGCAGCTGCGAGAGGCAGCTTCTTTCTTTCTCCCAGTCTACCACCTGACACCCGAGGTTCTGACCTGTGGTAGCTCTAATGTACAAATCCCACACTCAGACGTGCTGGTGTGCAGTTTGGGTGTTTTTTGTTGAGTTTTAGATGTTCAGCTTATTGTTGTTTCAAGGGGAGAGATCTGGGGATGTCTCTCACTCCGCCATGTTTCCAAAGATCTCAGTCCAATGTTTGTAATTTAAAAAAATATTCTCTTTTCCTATAAGAAGGGAAACATTATATCACAGAATAAGAAATTAAGGTTTTCCCCTAAACTTCCCATAAAAATCCTAAACTACAAAGTCAAGGCTGGGCTATGATATCCACTGAATCTCTATTAATCCTGTAATTAATTTGATCATATTTAGGAATCATCATAAATATAAATATTAAAAACATATATGTTTTAAAGTTATTTTGTGTATCATGAGATACTATAGATGGAGAGAGAAAAAGGTACTTTTAAGGACCAGACATTTTTATTGACTTCCCATGATTCAAGTAACTTGTAGTTACAGAATTTTTAACAGAAAAGACAGTTCACAAAAAGGTTAAATTTATAAGATTAGACGCAGTTTACCAAATGGGATTAGCAAAAGCATCTAATAATCCAAAGTGAGAAAAGAAGTTGAGGTTTAAATAAACTGGAGAACTTGAATTAAATCAGCATAACTCCCTTATGAACCTAATGAGCTTACACTGTAAGTATTTTTTATTCATTCCAGCAATCCAAAATTGCTTAAGTATTCCACTAAGCAGTAATTTTATTTGAAATTATTTGGCCTGTATATGTGCTGAATAGCCATGACTTGTGTTTTTATTAGTTTTGAATTAACAAAGGTGACCTTCTTAGATATACCAGATGTAGCGCCCAATTTAAATTCTGCTTATGTGTCTTAAAACCTAAGATTATATTTCATAGTATTTAGTCCTTTGGTTCTTGGAGAAAACAATTACCCTTTTTCTCACACAAAAAATTATTTCGCAAATATGGGTAGCTCAATGGTATGTCAGGATGTATATTTGGGCTGGCTGGAGTATATAACAGAGTGCACCCTGAGTAAAGTCATCAGACACGCAATATCGTCAGACATGTAAAAGTGAGTAAGCCCGTGAACAACAAAAAGCACTAAAATCTTCATTCTAGCCATTCAACCTTGGGCAAAAATCTTATCTCCCAAGGTCTTGATTAACCTGTCTATGAAATGAAGAGATTGGACATCATTTATATCAAATATTTTTTGAATGTTCACTGTATTTCAGGCCCTGGAGATATAAAATGTAAATATACATGTTCAAAGTACTTACAGTCAGGTTACACGTGCTGTAATAGAGCCCAGTGGGAGATGGCATTACAGGGAATCCTTCCTAGAGCAGGTGAATTCAGAGTCTGAAAAAGGTAGGGACTGAGTCAGAGAGAATACTGAGAACATAACAAGTACAAAACCAAGGCCTAGCACAGCTGGAAAGTACTGGTGGGTGAATGTGTGTGTGATGGGAATGGAGTATTGGAGAGAAATGACGAAAAGTCCTTTTGACCACTCAACTCCTCTGAATGTTTGCTGCTCAGTTGATTTTTAAAAATTTATTCATGTTCCACTTTCTCACTTCATTGTTATTTCTTAAGGATAGAGACTGCATTTTAATGTTGTTTTGAGTTTTTCTTCTCCTCTGTAGCTCTCTAAACCTCCATCCTACTTACAGTGACTGTTCACAGGAGACTAAATAAATAGGCAAATGAATGAATGCTATTCTCCTTTTCCCCTAGATAAGGGTACAAAGTTCAAACTGCAGCAGAAGCCTCCAGGCAATTAATTGCCCACTGGCCTTTTGCATTAACAAGTCTTGGCCTCTTGCTTCTACTCCATCCTGTAAATCTTCTGTAGCTTCTCTCTACTCCCTCTCAATTTGCATACCTCAAACTGGTCTAAATGGAGAACCGTTATCATGCTCAAAGGACATCAATGTGAAATGGAGCCTTTAACTGTGAAGAGTACTATTTAACATCCCTTTTCCTCCTTGGAGGTAGACCAGTTGCTCAGAGCAGCAATGAGGTGCTGAAATTTTGGGAGTCTGAAAAATGAATACTAATGAAATCAAAGCTAGTTGCTAAGTCTGTTTTATCAGGCAGGTCTGTGTCTTGGGGCTTCTTCTGAGAGCCGTCTATAGCTGCATTATGTTGCTGCCTTGTTTTCAGATAGAAATATTTCTATGAGTTTATTCAGTGCTTACTAAGTGGCTGGCACTAATTTCAGAAAGCCACATATGGGAAGCGTCTAGCAGTGGCTAAGGTAGTGCAGTGAGTAAGGCACAGGTTTGCTACTGAGTATGTCTGTGTTAGGGGCACTAATTAATGAGTCTTCAAATTGGGCACTTGACAAACAATCAGAGCCAGTAAGTATGAGTATCAGTCAAAACTCAACACACACTATGTTTTCATCCAGCACAAGGAGTAGCAAATTCTCCATATGCCAAGTAAAAATGGAATATTTCATCAATCCTGCTCAGGGCTGTGTATTTGGGACCAGTCCTTTTTCCTTTGGTTCCGATTCATCCTGATAGCTTAAATGTGTGGTCAGGTCCAAAGTCTGATGAGTGATTTCCTTTTAGTCAGAGGACGAAGAAAATAAAGTTATTTGTCCCATTGGTAGAATATAGTGATTTGGCACTAGAAAGAAGTAAAAAAAATTGAGCCAGCTTTGTAACTCTCTTAAGAAATATTTACATAATTTGACCTAGGTGGAAAATGGTCACCTATCAGATGACTTCTTATTGAAAAAAAGAAGAGAATGACATTGAGATCTTTCTTTACTAGACACTTTTAAGTAAAATATGCTTCAAGTCTACAGAAAATTGAAAATGGCATTTGTAATGAAAAATTCATTCATAATATATATCATCACTTCAAGAAAGATACCTAATACCTTTGCACTTCCTCAATAAATTGTCACATTGGATGTGTCTGACTTCATATAAGACAGTTTTCTCAATAGAGGAGGAAATCAGAGTATCTTTTAAATTACTAGATATTGGCAAAAATTCCTTGGAAGATTATCTGTTCTCAGTATAACACCACTGAGAGGCACTAGAGCATATGGATTATAGCATAAACTTTGGAGTCAGGCAGAGCTAGGTTCAAATCCTGACTTCATCACTTTATCATCATTACAAGTGACAGAAAACATAATTTAAACTAACTGAAACAATAAAAGGGAATTCATTCACAGAACTGAAAATTTCCAGCATAACTAAAACTTTGTACCCTTTGATCAACGTCCCCCTATTTTCCTCATTTCCTGCCCCTGGCCCCTGGCATCCTTTCCACTTTCTGCTTCTAAGTTTGACTTTTTTAGATTCCACATATAAGTGAGATCATATGGTATTTGTCTTTCTCTGGTGACTTATTTTAGTTAGCATAATGCCCTCCAGTTTCTTTCATGTTGTGGCAAATGGCAGATTTTCCTTCTTTTAGAAGGCTGAATAATATTTCATTGTGTTTGTGTATAATGTTTTCAGTTTCAGTTATACAAGCTGAATAAGTGCAGAAGACCTAACATATAGCAAGGTGACCAGTTAATAATACTGTATTGTAGGCTTAAAATTTGCTAATAGATCTTAAATATTCTCTACACACACACACACACACACACACACAATGGTAACTATGTGAAGTGATGGATATGTTAATTAGCTTGTAGAAATCATTTCGCTATATATATATGTCAAAACATCATCTTAAATATATACAAATTTTTTATTTATCATTTAAGCTCAATAAAGCTGGAGGAAAAAAGAATTCCAGGGAAATCTGGATTCAGGTAGATCTGATTTCAGGGAGCAAACAATGTTATCGGAACTAAATTTCTCTCCCCTTTTGCCATGATTTCCTCTCTATCATGCTATGACTTTATTTGGTGGAAAATGGCTACCACTCCACATTCTCTCAGGTTACATTCCAGCCAAGAAGGCCATAGGCTTGTAGAGTAGAGATTGAAAAATACATGACCTGAAAAATGAGGGCTATTATTGGAGGTGAGGTGAATTGATTCTTGGTGACAAAAATGCCATTTTCCCCCTAAAATCATTTACTAACTATGTGACCTTGGGCAACTCATCTAACCCATTCAAGCCTCCCTTTCAAATGTAAAATGGAGATCACAATGTCGATTATTTTCCAAGGTGTCCTGAGGTTTAAATAAAATTTTGAACCATTTCTAAAGCTCCTGGTGGAACACATGAAAAATAATGAGTGGAGAATAAAACTGCTAAAAAGTATTCCAGAAAGAGCTAGGAGCAAGAAAACAGGGTCCTGATCTCAGCCCCTGATCCATGGAACTGATGGTCTCTCTAAACAAAAACACATTCCTGTGACAAAAATGCATTTGAAAGTGTATGACTAAGTGCATACAATAGCTTACATTTGCCAAAGAAAATTACCAGCAATTATGAAAGATATAGTATGTTTGGTGGGAAAAAAAATCCATATCATTGTTGCATGAAAAATGCATCATTTATTTTAATTCTTCTGCCTGCAGAGGAAAAGAAGAGAACCAAGGGCAAAAACATAACTTCATGCATATATATCACTTGGATATAGACAATTGGTTAGATTCCCCTGTGAGTGATTTTCAGACTGATGGCTCAAAGGTCACCCACCGGATAACAGCAGTGTGAGGTGGGGTGAGGAAAGAGAGAGAGGTAGAGGGAGGGAGAAAGAGAGAGGATGGAGGGAGGAAGGGAGAGATGGAGGAAGGAAAGATGAAAGGATAAAACAGAGATGTGTGCATTATTCTACACTGGCAAGTGACAAAGGAGCTCCTGATCTCCTTGGAAACGTGCTAATGACAGTATCCTGCTTTCCTTGTAAGCGATATGGATTTCCAGGAAGGCAACAAGAGATAATTGCCCTATTTAGCAAAATGACTAAAAGTAGAATGGATTCCCAAAACTCTGTTTTCACTAGTCCTGTGGTGCCAGAACTCAAAGCAGATTTTCTGGAGATAGAGAATAGACAATGGAAATGAAACACAGTGGTTCCCCTATTACTTCAGCTGTACTCATATGGTAAAGACAGTACAAAAAGTACAACAGGGCAAGTTGGTTGATAAGCTATGACAGGCTTGGCAATTGTCTTCCTTTCCATTTCTGCATCAGAGTCCCATCAGGCACAATATGCATTTTTACAGAATGACATTCCATATACATGTGTGTTTTTGCCACAGTGAGTTCATCAGCATGCTGTCATAATGGAGCAAATTGGAATTGATGATTATCAAGAATAAGTTAACATACTACATTGGAGATATCCTGGTGATGGTATTTTTTAGGGGAAGAAGTACTAGGAGCAGTAGTTAAGGACTGTAATCATTCATATGACAAATAAAGACTGGTTGATAAACCCACCTAAAATTCTAGGCCTGGCCCAGGAAAATTCTGGAAAATTACATGGGATGGAGCAACCAACAAATACATTTTACCTCTTACTAATCTTGCCACTAAACAAGTCACCCATCCATTGATGTTACATAACCTTCAAATACGCTGTTCTCTTTGAATTTTAAATTGTCAATTATCTTTTAGAGTGATTAAAAATCTTTTATATTTACTCTTAATTTTCCCTTTTCTAGTGCTTTCATATTCCTTATGTAGATCCAAATTCCATTTGTTGTAATATTTCTTATGCCTAAAGAATTTCCTTTAATATTTCTTGGATTACAGATGTGCTTGCAATGCATTTTCTCAGCTTTTGTTTTTCTAAGAAAATCTTTACTTTGCTTTTATTATTGAAGGATATATGTGCTGAGCATAGAAATCTGGATAAAATTTTTTTTTTAAGTTTCATAATGTTAAGATATTGCTTGATTTTTTTTTTCTGAACTACATACTTTCTGATGAAAAGTATGCTATAATTCTTACTTTTGTTTCTATATCTAATAATTCTTTCTCTCTGTGTGTTTTCAAGGTATTTATTTTTGGTGTTCCAGAAGTTTGACTGTAATGTGTCTAGTTGGTGTTTTGTTTTAGTTTTTTATTCTTTTAAATTTCGTTTATTCTGCTAGGGATTTTTATGTTTCTTCAATATTTTCTTTCACTAATTTTAGAAATTCTCGGCCATTATCTCTTCTAATAGTCCTTTGAAGGACTATTTCATCTGTGTTGTCCTTTTTGGATCCTAATCATATCTATGTTAGACTCTTCAGTACTGTCCCATAGCTATTGGTGCCTCATAGGGTTCAAACATCTCCAGTCATCAGCTTCTGTAACCTTGCGCTTAGTACAGGGCCTGAGATGCCAGAGCATCTTTCTCAGTGTTTCGACTTCACTCTCGGCTTTGGGTAGTTCCTGAGTGTCTGTGCTGCAGAGAGGGCATTTGCTGCTTCTTCCTTCATTAAGAGACTGCTGGGCTCATGGTGGTGCAGCAAGAAAGTTCTCAGCTCCATTCGGTGAACTTTGATATTATGTAGGCCTGGTACTGGGCCTCAGATATTGGGTCTTTGAAGCATTCCTGTTCCTCCATTTGATAGCTCAATACCTGGTCTTGGGCAGAAAGAAATTTACTACTCATTCTCCAGTTGAGCAGATTTCTGTTTTGTGTTGATGTCAGAGCCTGGGACCAGTGATTTTCCTGCTTCTTCCCCGGGGCTTCCCTTTCGTAGAAGCAGTGGATCTTTATCTGGGTCTTGGGGTTGGGAGGGTTTGAATCCCTTCCCAAGGCCTAGTGCTTTTATTTTATATGAGATAAGGGTCCAGAAAAGCAGTTGGTATATTGTGTCTGACTCAAGTGGTGACTGATAACCACTTGCATCCTGTGGGAGGCACTTTCCAACTTCCTGCTTTTTGTGGGCTCTATGGAAGAGGAATGTCAAGGTAGTACTGCCTGCCCTCCTGACTGGAGAGCTCAGTTCTTCTAAACTGATCTGCTAGCCCTGGTAGGTGGCCTACTTGTTGCTCTGCTGTCAAGGATGTAAAGGAGTGCTAGTCTATCACAGAGGGCATGACCATCACCAGGAGTGCACAAGGAATCAGGAGGAGAGGCATTCTCATGCCTTGAGCTCAGTTAAAGAGGAATAGTGGCTTACTCAACATTAATAGAATTTAAGATATGAATTTTCAAGATTTTCAGTAGTATAAATCCTTTTTCATAAGAAATGTCATGTGGAATCCCAGAAATCAAGTGAAAAACTCAGAATTTTATCAATATTATTTAACTATGTAGGGTTAAATGTATAACATTTACTTAAATGTATAACTTATTATTACTAAGTAAATAAAATGACAAGGTTAGTTTTTGATGAACACAGGCATTTAAAATTTGGAGTTACAGACAATGGTTAAATCAAATATGTGCATTCAAACTTCACTTACATAGATAGGTGGATGGTTATGGTAAACATTTTTATAGTTTATCTTGAAATCTTAGGCTATTCTTCAAACAGAATTGGTAAGAAAAGATTTTCTCCTTGAAAACTGTAAAAATATAAAGAATGTGACATAAAATCAGCATACTGATCATCTAGCATCCACCTGAGTTATTAGTTTACAAGATAGTTATCCATAAAAATATTGAAATAAATTGTATCTATCTATCACTTATAATTAGACTGATGAGGTAAATATATTATTTCCCACTCTCAGCCAGATATTTTGAATGAGGCTCAACATCTGATTTGTTCTCACTTGTTCCCCTAACTGAATACATTAGTTACTATTTTCTGATATTCAACGAGGTTTTTCAAGAAATTTAGCTTCATAATACCAACTAAAATAGTCATCTCTCATGAGATTGTGCCATTAAATCACTTTGGTAAAAGCATACAAGCTATTTTTTTTTAATTAAATTTATCTAAAACCTTTTTTGGGGGGGCGGGAGTACAATGTTCAGAATTTCATAAATATATATGAAATACATATATGTATGCATCTTTTTGTCCCATGAAAACCAAGTCAAGACCTTAAAATGATCATTTTGATACCCAGGACATATCTATCTCAATGACAGCCTTATCCATAGGAGATTATATTTTAGCTTTCCAAACTCACTCCTGTAATGCTGTAAATTAAGCCTATACCAAATTAAGAACATTTTAATATCTCTACAATACACTCTGGTTGGAGATTTAGTCAACTTTCAAATATAAAGTGATTAGCATTTAAATATTTTTGCCCTTCAAAAAGAGTTTCTGGACAAATTGATTTGTAAACTAAACAAACTATCAGTTCCATCTCATTATTAAAAAATAGCATTTTGGCACTTTCCCTGCCAGGTCCTTTAATAAAAAATGGCTTACATTTTGTGATAGATGGAGCCCATTGCCTTGTTTATAATGATTTCATCAAGTCCCCTGTGTCTCTTGAAGATCAACTGAATCTCATTTCCCTTCCATTTCAGATTATATATTTGGAGCACCATGTAATGGCCTTGGCTATATGAGCAGTAGCAGAATGATGCCAGAACTGTTGCAACCATTGCTTTCAGTTTTAATTCACTTTCATTAGTCTTTGATTGTGTTGACAAAACCCAGTTGTGAATCTGATTATTAAAGCTTCTATAAAATCTTGATGCTTATGATACCATCAGAGCAAAAGAAATCAGCACTGGTGTCTTAACTAAACAGATTATAATTTAAAGTGATTTTAAATTTCTGATAATAATGTGATGCCACTTTTAGACCAATCAAAAGATGATTCTTCTGCCACAGCAAATAAAAAGGAGAAAAACTGTATATGCTACCATTATAGTTTTGTACCAATGGGAACTGTATCATTCAAAAGGTACTGATATAAAACTAGAATTAAGCAGAAAAGGGTTTCCTTTGGTAAATATTTTAAAATCCGGTATTAAACAAATCCATGTAGAAAATCCTATCACTGTTACCTTGAGGCTCATTTTTTATTTAACTGATTATGTTAGATGTGTGGAGAGATCATATTGATGGTGGTTTGAGTGAGATTTTTTTTCCTAGTTGTGTGGATAAAATTTCAGTGTAAATCATTGATCATTTTGGTGGGGAACTGTGATGGCTTTGTAATGTGTCTCTTGGCTAGTTTGAAAACTACGTTACCCAGAATTCCCATGTTTGTATGTTCCCAGTTAGGGTGAGCCACAAGGAGAGTCTTGCAAGATTTGGAAGAACTATGAAAGGAAGCAGCCATTTTGTCACTGACCCACTTTATTTCTAATTAACTGACTCATCTCAAAGGCATGAAGCAGCATTTCGACCTGCAACTGCTCTACTTTCTCTGAATTCACCTTCAGTTTTCCTGATTGCTGGGCCAATAGTGTGTTTAGCTCTGCAAAAAAGGCTGCTTCTCCAGGATACCTTTTTCAAACTCGACAGGAACGAACAAGAGTTTCAGTTCATCTTCACGGAGTTTCAGCACATTCTCTTGGTGTTTCAGCTCATGCTTATGATTTTCCTTTCCTAATTGCCAGACTGTGGACTTCAAGCTTCAGTATTAGACGTGGAAAAAAGCACAGCTTTAAAAAAAAAACTGCTTAACTAGTCTGTGTGATAGGGTAAGCCAATGACCTGTGACAAGTATGTGCATGTACATATAGGTATGCATGTATATGTAAAATATATCTTACTGGGAAGAGATTATGATATAGTGGATGGTAAAAAGTATATAAAATCAATATACAATATTCTGTTTTCATTATTTTGCATCTTATATGTCTCTCTCACCTTCCATGAACTCGATGTATTTACTAACAAAAGATATTTATAGTTTAATGATTTACATCTTTTTCTCACGCCCAATAAAATATTATTTCTGCAGCTAAAACCATAGCTTGATAGTGAATATTGTTACTATCTAGCTTTATAGAGTGCCCCTAAAGAAATTATGAGAATTATCATAATTGATATAATTACAATCAATACTCTAACAACTAAGTGCTAGAAGAAAATGGAACAATGTCTTGCTCTAAGCGAAATTTTTGAGGTGAGAATTCTATACATAGCCAAACTTTTAATCAAGTTAAAGAGAAAAATGAAATAATTTTCAGACACGGAAGGACTCAGTGTTTTCCACCCATGCACTCTTTCTGAGAAAATTAATTAATAGTGCACTCTATAAAAAAAGAAGAAATCCAAGAAGAAAGGTATGTGGAATCCAAGAAATAGGGCAATTAAACCACAAAAGCAAATGGAAGGAATTGAGAAAAGACAGCTGGGCAGTAAGCCTGAAAGTAACTAGTCCCAAATGGATGTGAGAAGTCTTAAAATTTCAAGATTTTCCTTAGGAAGAAAGTATACTTACTGCAACAATTAATATGATGAGGATGGTGAACAATCTTAGAGATAAAATTATTTCTTATCTTCTTTGCATAAAAAAAAGTCACTACGAACTCTAGGGGTACAGAATGGGGAGAGCTGTACAAGGAAATCATGATCAAAACATATTTGAGTAATTAATTCTGCATTAGAAAATGGTACATATGGGATACAAATATTATGCTTAAATCTTTTGCATATCCCTTCTGTGCTTGGAGAGATTTTGTCTCTGAATCTGTATAGCAAAGGCAGAAATCTCAAACTCACTACTCCAGCCTCTCTTTCAGTCATGTATGTGATCCAGGCTTTCCCATTTACATGTACCCTTGTAAGACCTTGATTCAAAAGTAGACAAAAGTGAAGAAGCATGTACCACCTTCTAACAAGGGGTTGGCAGAGATATCCAGTGTTAGTGAGAGAAGAAACAGAAGTTTAAACATCAGGTGTCCAGAATACATAGATGTACTTTGGAAACTGTGTGTTTGGGTAGTATCAGAGGAGCTTCACTGGACTGCTTCCATGATATAATTTGTCAATGTAGCTCTTTACATTGCCTCTAAACATGATTGTCTGGCATGGACATAAAGTTTATAAATGAATTTATTTGACTTGAAGAAAATTCACTAGTATAGGAACTGGTACCAAAAGTGGCTGCGGGAAGCAGAATTTGAAGGAAATGAGAATAATTAGTTACCTGACATTAGTGAAAATCTCACTAATATTTGGGCATGCAACTGTGCCAACTTATAATGGGCAGAAATAAAATAGCTAATTGAAAAATCAAGTGTAATTTCTTAGAATAAAGTATAAACCAAAGTCAAGGCTTCTGAGGCCTTGTAATCACTGCTTATGAAAAATACAAGGAATATAAGACTCTTTATCTCTATAGTGGAGAAATTAAAGAAACAGATGACAAATACAATGTTGTAAATTATTGGCTCAAATCATGGATAAAGAACCAGGGACTTTCTATGACATTACTAAGAAACTTTCTAATCTTGTTTTCACAGTGCTGAAATAACTTTAAAAAAATCAACAATAATTTTTGTAAATTGCTAAATTATGTTATTTTAATTTGAAATATCATGGGACATTTAGAACATTGGTTGGAAAGGGTGGCATCCTGGAAATTCAAATGGAGATGTGTAGGTGTGTTGGGATGACTCAGAGAACCCCAAATTTCAAGCCTCTTCAGTCATCTTGACAAATTAGCAATCTGTTCTTTTCTGTCTGAGGAGGCTGTCCCTGCCTGAAACAACTGTCAACTGTTTCTGTCCTTCTCTTTTCATTGTTCTCTTTGGAACCTACCTTGTCAGGAGCTCACTCTCTTGATCGACCCTTTACAACAGGCTCTTAAATCTGAGGACTTAAAATATGATATTGGTGCTGGTTTGGCATATAAAGAGTCTGGAAATCACCACTCCATCCTAACAATAAGTAAAAAGCTGAACAACCTGAAAAATTAACAACTCTTCTTAGAGCCATAAGAAAAGTGAGGTCAGAAGGCAAACTGCTGCTCCAAAATTAGAGAGACAAACAGGAACATACAGAGAAGCACAATTTACCAGGATAGAAACTCATGAGCTGAAACCTCTGTGGGAACCAGTTTCTGGCAGGAAAACCAGAATTGTAATTAACAAATTGCTGGAGGCTCACAGTAGACAGGTCTGAGAGTTAAAAACTCCAGGGAGGCTCAGTAATAGGGGGCCCCCACACTTTTGTAGTTCTACCACCAGAAGTTTGAATGGGTTCTCAGAGTAAATATCAGAGAAAAAAAATCCCCTCATACTTCTAGCAGGGGTAGGGGAAAAGGAACCATTTTGTAATATATCAGAGCACTATTTTCTTAATAAGGCCTGACCTCAGGAGAAAATAGTGAGAACCTAACCTGTTAGGGTATTATCAGAGCCTAATTAGCCTGGGAGAAGGGAAATACTCAACTCCAGCCATCTCTAACTATCTTCTCCCACCTAAAGAGGAAGAAAAAACTGAGAAACACATGTGAAATTCACAGTCCAGAGGCGTAGGCTCACTAAAGGCTGAGACCTAATCCTAGAACTATACAACTTCCCCTCCCCCCACACCCCATCACCACATTATTAAAAGCCTATTTACAGCAGTTTATTTTACCCTGTACATCATGTCCAGCTATCAAGAAAAAATTATAAGGCACACCAAAAAGCAAAAACACAAATCGAAGGGATAGAGCAAGCATCAAATCCAGGCATACAAGATGTTAGAATTATTAAATCTGAAATTTAAAACAACTATGATTGATGTTATTAATGGATAAGGTAGACAGCATGCAAAAACAGATGGGCAATGTAAGCAGAAAGATGGAAAGTCCAAGAAAAAGATGAAAAGAAATGCCAGACATTAAAAAAAAAATGTTATAACAGAAATGAAGAATGTCTTTGATAGATCTATTAGTAGACTAGACACAACTGAGGAAAGAAACTCTCAGCTTGAAGATATCTCAATAGAAACTCTAACACTGAAATTAAAGAAAACAAATATTGAAAAATACAGAACAGAATATCCAAAGAGTGTGAGACAACTACAAAAAGTGTAACATATGTGTAATGGGATTAAGAAAGGAGAAGACAGAGATAAAGGAACAGAAGAAACATTTGAAACAATTATGACTGAGAATTTTCTCAAATTAATATCAGGCACCAAACTATAGATCCAGGAAGCTCAAAGGACACCAAGCAGGATAAATGCCCCCACCCCCCAAATTACATATAGCCATATAATTTTCAAACTACAGAAAATCAAAGATAAAGAAAAAAATCCTGAAAGGAGTCGGAGGAAAAACACACCCTTACTTATAGAGGAACAAAAGTAAGACTCATATTTGACTTCTCAGAAACCATGCAAACAAGAAGAGGAGTAAAATATTTAATGTTGAGAGGTAAAAAGCACCAACTTAGAATTCTGTACCCTCCAAAATTAACCTTCAAAAGTGAATGAGAAATAATGATTTTCTCAGACAAATGGAAATTGAGGGAATTTGTTGCCCATAGACCTGCCTTACAAGAAATATTAAAAGAAAGTTTTTAGAGAGAAGAAAAATAATATAGGCCAGAAACTCAGATCTACATAAAGAACATCAAAAAGGAATAAATGAAAGTAAAATAAAACCCTTTTCTTATTCTTAATTGATGTAAGAGATAACAATCTGTTCAAAATAATAATAGCAACAATGTATTAGATTATGTATACTATAGATATACTCGTGTATACTTATATATAAGTGAAATGAATGACAGCAATGATATAAGGGTTGGAAGGGACGAATTAGGATTATTTTGTTAATATAAGAAACATTACACATGAAGTAGTATAGTGTTACTTTTGAAAGTGGACTTGCATTACTAGTAAAGGTTAATTGCAAACTCTAAGGAAAGCACTAAAATTTTTTTAAGAAGTATAACTGATATGCTAATAAAGGAGAGAAAATAGAATCATATAAAATGAAATGTTCAATGAAAGCCACAATAGGTGGAAAAAGAGTAAAAGACAAATTTGGAACAAAGGCAACAAATTGAAAACAGTAAAATATGATGTAAAGAAATCATGGAACAAATAAATGCCATCATTTCAATAAAGGTAAGGCAAGGAGACAAAGAAGGAAAGAAATATACCATATTATATACCATAATTCATGATATATAAAATGTAGAATATAATTGTAATAAATCTAATATCAATAAATACAATAAATGAGAATATTGTTTAAACCATCAATAAGAAGGCTGAGACTTTCAAATTTCATAAAAGTAAAATCTAAAGCCACCTATATTCTATTTGTATAATTAATCTTAAAAATTATGTTAAAGAGGTTTAAAGAGAGAAATATATCAGTCATAAGGGGACAAAACATGTAATAGTAATAATATCAGATAAAGTAGAATTCAAGGTGAAAATTTTATTTTAAAATCTTTAAAAAATTTATCTATCTATTTATCTATCTATTTATCTATCTATCTATCTATCTATCATCTATCTATCATCTATCTCAAACAACAAAATCCGATAAGTTTCAGTTGAATGTTTAAACAGTAAGGCATACACACACACACACACACACACACACACACACACACATATATATACATTGTGTCTTCACCTTCCATAGTTATATTTCTTTCCACCACATATTTGACCCCCTTTACCCTGTCTATTTTTACCCCTCTCCCTCCCCCCTCCCCTCTGGTAACCACTAGCCTATTGTCCATGTCCATGAGCCTCTGTCCTGTTCATTTGTTGCTTTTAGGTTTATATCCCACATATAAGTGATATCATGTGATTTTCCACTTTTTCTATCTGGCTTATTTCGCTTAGCATGATTATCTTGAGGCCTGATCAGGCTGGCTAGGTGGGTGTCCCCTTCCTCCCTCACTGCTCCATGTGTGTCCCTCCCAAAGCTGCGCACTCAGTGGAAGAGGACAACCTTCCCTGATAGAGGAGAGGACCGTTCTTTGGTCAAGGGTATACGACGAGTAGCTGCACTCCCCTGCTAGAACCTCCAAACAAGCTCTCAAGGTGAAAAATTTAAATTCAGCAAATTTTATACTGACTAACGAATTGAATTTTCCAAGAGGAGGAATGAACCATGAGTGCACCACGGGCATGTGGTAATGGCACCTGATAAGATTCTCTGTGGTCCCCATGAAAAAGCCATCATTTAAATTTGACAGAAATATTTGACAGAAATAAACCATGACAGAAATTTTCTCTTTCTGCACTCCAGCCAGCATTATCCTGTCTGTTCTTCAGCAAACAGAGCCAAGCATATTCCTGTTTTAGGACTTTGCACCCACATTTTCCTCTATCTGAACTTTTCTTACTCCATATGTCCTATAACGTATTCCATCACTTCATTCAAGTCTCTGCTCAAATGTCAATACATCAGAGAAAGTCATTATGAATACACTGTACCATAGAGCAGTCAATTTCCCTTGCCCTGCTTCTATTGTCTTTATGCCCCAAATAATAACCTGATATTATATGTTTATTTTTTTATTTGTCCTTTTGTCTGTCTCATCCCACTAGTAGTGATGCTTCATAAAAGAAGAAACTTTGCTTCTTTTGGTCAATGCTTTATCCCCAGCACCTAGAAGAGTACACGAATAAATGAAAAAAGAAAATGTAAAGGCATCAGCTATAGGATTTTGTCACTAAAGAACTGAGAAGAAAGATTTACGTAAAATAAAACTGAATGTGTTGGAAGCTAGTGATTTGATAAAAATAAAACTTTTTCCTTATTGTACTGTTTTCACCAAGCCAATAAATAATTATAAACATTAAGCAAATTCAGTTAAAAATTTAAAGAGAAATAAACCAATCTAAATTTATGAGACCTAAAAATACCTCCTTTGAGTAGATTATAAAAATAGTAGATACTATAATAAAAATATAATAGTGGCTTTAAATTGGATTTTATGTAGAAGCTAGAAGACTTTGAGATGCTTGACAGAAGCCCAGGTTACGTTAAGGCAAATATTGGTAGAAATATAGACATTAAAGGTGCATCTCCTGAGGTCTCAGACAGAAATGAGGAACATTTTATGGGAAACTTGAGAAAAGGTGATCATTGTGATAAAGTGGCAAAGAACTTGGCTGAATTGTGTTCCAGTGTTTTGTGGAAAGTAGAACTTATAAATGAACAATGTTGATATTTAGGTGAGTATATTTCTAAGCAGAATGTTGAGGGTGCAGCCTGCTTTCTCTTTGTTGCTTATGTTAATATGTGAGAGGAGAGAGAGAAATTGAAGAAAGAAGTATTAAGCACGAATGAACCGAACTTGAGTATTTGGAAAATTCTCAGCCTATCCATTTTGAAAAAATGAAAAAGTATGTTTTGAAGAGAACATCATCAGGGATGTGGATGGACACAGTTTGCTAATGAGATAGGTTTGTGACTCATGTATCCAATCAACCATGTCAGCAAGAGCCAGAAACAGGTTGTTGTTATCCAAGAAAGATCTGTGAAGGACCCTCTTGTCTGACAGCTTGGACTCCCGTGACTGCAGAAACCAATGAGGTTTTTGAGAATTTTATATCTGCAGAAATGATGCTAGCTTGGACAAAAGAGAACAAAGATAGGACAAAATGAAAGAAAGCTCTTGAACTCCTAGGAGTCAAGAGGAGGAAAAGGGCTGATAGAGTGAATTTGAATTATCCTTCAAGAAAATGAGACAATGACCCAGAAGTGGTTCAGAAGTAGGCAAGTGCCACTGTGCCCTCTTGTGGAGCCATCTCCTCCTCAGTTCCAGAAGGTAGAGCCACCTCTTTGACTTGAGAGTCATAGGCTGCACTGCCTATGGCAAAGAGGGTAGAGCCAGGAGAACAAAGCATTAAGCCAAAGAGGATCACTGTCACCTTAAAATCTAGTAGAATTTGTTCTACTAGGTTTCAGACTTGTCTGGGACCTTTGACCCTTTTCTTCCTTCCAATTACTTCCTTTTGGAATGGTGATGTCTACCCCATTCCTATCCCACTGTTGTGCTTTGGAAACACGACTTTTTGTCCGGTTCATGAGTTCACAGCTGGAGAGGAATTTTGCCTCAGGATGAATCATAACTCCAGTCTCGCCCATACCTGACTTACATGACATTTACTTGAGATTTTGAATTTAGAGTTGATCCTGGAATGGATTAAGACTTTCCGTGCTATTAGAATTGGGGTAAATGTATTTTGCATGCAAGGACGTGAATTTTGAGGGGCCAGAGAGCTGGGTGCTATTGGTTAAATTGCATCCCCCAAAATTCAGATGTCAAAGTCCAGACCTGCAGTACCTCAGAAAATGATCTTATTTGAAGATAGGGTCCTTACAAAGGTAATCAAGTTAAAGTGATGTCGTTATGGCACGCCCTAATCCAATATGATTGGTGTCCATATATAAAGAGCAAATCTGGACACAGATTTGTACAAAGGGAAGGCAATATGAAAACACAAGAATAACATCATGTGAACAAGAAGACAGACATCTGCAAGCTAAGGAGGAGCCTAGAGCAGATCCTTCCTTTACAGGTCTCAGAAGGAACCAATCACCAACACCTTGATTTTGGACTTCTAGACTCCAGAACTGTGAGACAATACATTTGTTATTTAGGCCATTCAGTTTGTGATACTTTGTTGCAGCAGCCCTAGCAAACTAATATAGTAGGAATGTAAAGGATTTAATCATATTAATTATATATTAAAGAACAGATGCCCGATGTTGAATGCAGAGTTTTTTTTATATTCATCATAAGTAATGTCTACACTTTAGTAAGCAAAAGGTACATTAGTTGATTTAAAAAATGGACAAAGACTAAAGTAACAATTCACAAAAGCAAAAGCTCATATTCATATAAAAAGATGTTCTACCTCACTAGAAATCACAGAAATACATATTAAAACAATAATATATTTCATCCCTCCAATTTGTGAAAACTAAAACAACTATTGTGGGGATGTTAAGTGAGAGTTAGGCAGAGAAATTTTACAAAATTAGTTATAGCAGTATACACTTGTGCAATCGTTTTTGGAATTGTGTATTGAAACAAACATGGGATTTATATATTATTTGGAAACAAAGGTCCAATTTTGGAAACTGCTTCACAACAATATCTGTGTGTGTGTGTGTGTACATATATATTTATATCTATATATGTGTCTATATATGTCTATATCTATATAGCTACAGATCCACTTAAAATATCTACATATATAAATATATTCATTACAGTATTGATTATATTAGCAAAAAATTTAATAACACCTTAAATGTTAACCAGTAGGGGAATGGTTAACTAAATTAAATTACCTCCAGAGAAATTCATACAGTAATTAAATGAGATCTATATATTCTGAAATGGAAAGACTGCTAAGTCACTGTTAAGAGTAAAATAAATATTAAGAAGCATATATAGCATTATTCTATTTAGGCAGAAATTTCTATTTTCTTCTATATAAATTGTATATTTGTATAAATGCACAGAAAAAGTCTGAAGGATGCACATAAAACTTTTTAAGTGATTAAAGATCCTTGAGATGGGACTGGAGAAAAGTTTGGTAAAGGAAAATTCTCAGTTTCTACTCCAAATCCTATGATTACATTATAATCATGTTATTATTGTATGTTCACTTTTTAAAAATCTGCATAAAATATGCTATTTTTGTACTATTGTCCCATTATTATATCCCTGCACCCAGGATAGTATATTACAAATGATAGATACCCATTAAATTTTGGATTTAATAAATAGAAGGAAGAAGGAAGGAAGGAGGTAAACATAAATCTTGAGGGGAAAAATTATTTAAAATGAATATGAGGTAAAAAGTGAAAACCCCACAAAGAATGAGATAAAGTTAGGAAAATTCAAAATAAAGTTAAACATGACTGTATCTTGGAAATCTATTGGTGAGGGAAGAGGGATACAAATAACAAAAAAATCAGGTTGGGAATAAATCCTGCTTTTCTATTCATATAATAGATGTGGGGCCAAGCAGCATGTGAGAGATATAATTAGAGAATTATTTACAGCTTAAGAAAATTTGTGTTCTTTCCGTGTAATTTGAATTTATTAAAATTCTCTGTTTTCCGGCCAACCTATTCATATCCAAAGATTTTCTTTCTCTATGGTATGTTTTCCTTCAAACAAAAAATATATTGTTATGTAAATGAGTGGAACAAAAAATATAGACATAGAGTCTAGATATTCTACACAGCAATTGGTAAAAATAAAATCGTTTGTAATAAAGCAGCTCTAAAGTGAAAACTGAACTCCAACTTAAATTTCTAGTTGCATTATGGATGGGCCCAGAAGACAATATACTTCTTAAACTTAATGAATACAGTGAACTCTTTGTTCTTTACTTTTCTGATTCATATTACAATAGGCAGGTTAGTCAAATCTTTGATGAGTTCCATGTGCTATAATAATCGAGTTAATATCCACACCATTTCAGTTAGTATAGTAAAAAATTTTGTTATAAGTTTTATTTTCCTTTGAAAAATATCTGACATTCTAAAACTGATATTTGAATGTTCTTTTACTTATTGCTTTAAAAAGTATTTTAATAGAAACTTTACTATGCAACCTAATGTTGATAAGATAACCTCAACAATCTTATCAACATTTTTTAAATGAATAAGAAGACAGGATAAATGATAAAATAACAGCTATTTATACCACTTAATGAGAACTATTTTATTATATCTATTAAATCTCTTTTAAAGACTCTGAAGAACAGCATGGCCCAACTTAACTTAAAATTTTCTGGTCTGGAAAAATTTGTTAGCTAAATAAAATTTATTTTGGGATTTCAAACTTTTAATTCTATCTTCTTTCTCTCTTTTTCAGGGCAGTGTAAAATGGAAGATTTCAAGTCACTTTATATAGTCAAACAGCTGCTTCATCTTCGACTAAGTAAGTTCAGTTTTCCTACTCTTATTTATAAGATCGAGTGTCTTCAATTTATAGCACCAGTCTCTTCCTAAACATCAAAGAATTTAAATATCCCTTGTACTCATAGAACATATAGAACAGATGCTACATGATTAAACTCTTCCAATTTAAGTCCATTTTAGAACACTTCAATGAATTTTACCACCGCTTTGATACGGTATGATATTTTCTGCATCTTGAAATAAATTACTTCATATCTCCCAGGCAATACTTATACCTTCTGTATGAAATTAATGTATTATTTTCCCAATGTCATATGTGACATAGAACCCAAATTCCTAAAGTTCAACAGTTTCTCATATAGTATAGGTTAATGTAATGTTGCTTATGAATTATAACCCAGCAAAACAATCCTCTATCATTCAGAGTTAATTGCAGGGAATAGATACTACTCAAAGTATTTAAGAAGGAAGGGGTTTAATATAAAAAAATTACAACATCATTGAAAGAATTGAAGGAACTGGCTCTAAGCTAGGCCTCCAAGAATAACTTTCAGAATAATAAAAATAATAATAAAAAAAACAATTCTACTTACAATAACATCTGAAAGAATTAGAGACAGAAATAAATTTAATAAAAGTAGTAGAGGACTTAAAGTAGAATTTGAATTTGGCCAAGAAATCCCTGAATTGGTCTGAATTTCTTGATAAAAGTCTAGATTGAGTTGCCTGCAATAAGGCAGACTGGGGCTTAATTATAAAATACTATGCAAAATTCTATTTTTAGACATTTGGTCTTGGAGGCCATTAGAACTGTGCACTCCAGACACAAAAACTGCCTTCGTGTTCAGAACACACTAAACTGAATTCAATCCACTGACTTAAAAAAGTATTTTTAAAAATCTACTAGATAGTGAGTGAATAATTAATTTGACTCAATTTTTCACTTTCAAATAAATTGGGTATTTTTCCTGCAGGATATATGACAAATACTTATAAAATATAGATGCTGACAAATTTTTATTTAAAAAATAAATTTTATTCATTGTTTCTAGCTCCTTCCTCTTAGCCCTCATTTAATTGCTTGTAAGCCCATAGTATGATAAAATAGAGATAACAGTTCAACAAAAATGTTTTCGTTATGAAAACCGTAGTACAAGTGCAAAATTAAAAATATTATAGCAAATCCTAGCCCCAAATTCATCTAACTGCATGAATCACTACACTGAGTTTTAGCATCTAAAAATTCTGTAGCACATTCAAGTCTTTCTCTCCCATTATTCAGAAAATAATTATAGGGAAAACCACTCAAACAAAATCTATTCCATTAACCTAGTTAATTATGAAAAATGACTATTACTTAGTTGTATCCAAGATGAGTTAAGACCATGTAGTGTAGCAGTGGAAGTTAACAAGAAGAAGCAGAGGAGGTCCTATAATAGCTGATATTATAATATATCAAGAGAAATCATTTGAAAAGGATTCCTAAAGCTTTCAAAATAGACAAATGGTTCCATATATGCCATTACCCACAAGAGTAACTATTGCCCCTTTTGACAGCTTGGAGGTACAAGAAGGAGCTGATAGAGGCTGTCAACAATTACTTGTTTGCTTCTGTTGTACCTGCATCATTAAATTAATAAAAGAGAAACTCAAGATAGTTGCAGCTAGAAACCAATTTTTTTGCTGTTGCATTTTAAACATGTTATTGGCCAAGGTGTCAGTCCTGAATTACGCTGCAGCTAGATTTTTCATTAGTTTTATATGATTCTTAAATTAAAATTATGTTTCTAACAACTCTACAATTAGATATCTTAATTTACTCATGTATTCTGAAATGTTAAGAGTTTGTTAGGAATTCGCACTCTATTCTGGGGATTTCTTCAGATCTCACATTTTGCAATGAGAAAGTGACTTCCCTCTTCCATAATTTAGCTATTTTTGGGTAATAAAAGCTAAACAGAGAACCGGAGTTTATAGGTGATTTATACCCCAGACATAATTATTTGGCCATGAGAAAATTATTTTAAACAGTGCTTATTTTTCATGTACCACACTCACATATGTTAATATTCTTTTGATCATCATATTATGTCTTTCAAAATCTGTAGTTAGGGACCACCAGTTTTACTTTCCTGTGTCTCACCAGAGCGCTAAATATCACACGTCGTCACAGAATGCTGGAGCTGGACAGGATCATCTCGTTCAATGCCATCACATCTCAGAAGAGCAAACTGAGATCTAGGAGTCTGGATGACTTTCTCAAGGTCAGAAGGTTAATTAACTACAAATGGTGAGTGAAACTTGGGATTCCAGCATTCTCTCCACTGTGGCACACAGCCTGTGCAACAAGGGCATCGCCCCACATATCCAGCAACGATGGCCCCGTTGTGGAGGAGACTCTCCCTGGTAGTGCACACAGTGATCATGATGACACTCTTCCTGTGCAACTGCTCCTTTCGTAAAGACGTTGCTATTAATTCTCTGCAAGAAGAGCTTGCAATTCAGCCATGTTTTCAGTAGAGGCCACAGTTTACTGATAATCCAAACATATTGTTTACTTACTCCTGGGGTTTATAATCAGGGACTAAAGTAGAAACTTATCTACATTAGCATCATTCTCTTGATGAAATGCTTTGCAAGAATCAAACACAAAAATCTAGAAAGTGGAGTAGATCTCAGCAAGAGTTTTAGAAGGTCAAAGGAAAGGTCTGTTTTGACTGCAGTTGGCACACCTCTTCCCAATTTGAATTGTTGCAACTGGATTCTGATCACCTTGCTGTTTAAAACAATACTATGCCTTTTCAAAGGCACTAAATAAAACTAAAACTGTTTAATAACGTCTACCAGGCCCTACACTATCCAGCCCTGCTTACCTCTCCAACTTCATTCTTCTGAATACCCTCTTGGTCACTGATTTCCAGTCAAGGTGGACTTTTTTTCCCATAAAGATATTAGGCTTGTATTGGAGCATCTGCATTGGCTGTTTCCTTTGGTCTGGAACTTTCCAACTCTAGTTCTTGTGGCTGGCTCACTCTCGTCATTGAGATGTCAACTTAACTCTTACCTATTCTTTGGGATGTCCCCTAGATACTTCTAAGTAAAAAATTTCTTCGGCCACTCTCTATTACATTGCTACATTTTATTTTCATCAAAGTACATATCACTTTTACATCATTTTGTTCATTTCTTATCTATTTTCTCCTCCACTGGAAGCAAGCTTCACAAGAACAGAGACATTGCACTCACTGGTATGTCCTCGGCTACTGGAATAATACCCAGCACATGGTAGTGTCTCCGTAAATATTCACTGAATGAACAGATTCTTGACATTTCCTTCTACTCTGCCCCCATATTCAACCTTCACTACATCCTATTGATATTACTTTATAAGTATATTTTGAATTTATATACTTTTTTCCATCTCCTGCATCACCTTGCCAGTCTAAATTACCATTTATCTCTTAACTGAGATTAAAAATCTCAGGCTGAGACGCTTATCTGAATTTATGATATCATCTTTTGTCCCTCTCTGCAGACAGGATAATCCTTTCAAAACTGTAAATCATGTTGCCTCCCTACTTGGTACTGTTCAGTGGTTTCCCATTGTGCTTAGACAAAGATCAAAATTGTTAACATGAGCTACAAGGTCACAGGTTGTCTTAGTCCTGTATACTTCTACAATATCATCTCACTAGTTTCTCTTTCGTACTCCCAGTTCTAGCCACTATGGTTTTCATTTAATTATTCATTTTATTCTACTTTTTGCCTACCACAGAGGCTTTGCACATGCTGTTCCATTTGCCTGGAACACCCTTCCTACCCCTCTTTATATATTTATGTTTCAGATTTCAACTAAGTGTTAGTGCTTTAGGAAAGTCTTTTTGATCCGCAGTCAAGGTCAGATTCTCAATCCTGGGTTATCAACAGGAAAACTTTTGAACAACAACAACAACAACAAAGTAAAGAAAAAAAAAAAAGACAAACCGCATGAGATGCCTGGATCTATCCCAGGCTTCTTAGATCAGAGTATCAAGGAATAGTTTTTAGTCATTCATATTGTCTAAACAATCTCCCTATTTGTTTCTGATCTTAGATTATGAAACTCTAGCTCTACAGAATCTTTGACTACTGCTTAAAATACTGCAGGGATTGAGACTAAACTGCTTCCAACGCTGAGATCCCTCTTTGGATAGCTCCAATTAATTACTAGAAAGTTTAACTTTAGTGATTGAGCAAAAACTGGTTTTCCCTGTCCTCTTCCCATTGATGCTCATTCTATACCTCTGACACATGTAACAAATTAGAATTTAATTAAGCTCAGAATTGCTTTTTCTAATTAACAAGTCATTTCACACTTTTGACTCATAATAAGCTTTCTTTTCAACTACTACCTAAGCCCTCTTGCTCCACTAATATTGAGCTAAGTGATGCCTCCCCATTAGTGCACATGGATAGTTTTCTTTGTGTTTGTTTTACCTGAGCGTGCTGTTCTTTAGTTTACCTATTGTGTTTGATTTTAATCTATTTAGCCTGTTGTTCTAAAATGACAAAAATCCTTGGAGTCTTGATTTGCTACTCTTCTATTTTATTTCATCTTCTAACTGTGCCTTTATAAAGCCATTGTTGGAAATGTTGGACAAGAAGGGTCTAGATCATAGACCTTTATTATGCCACTGAAGACATTTCTTTATGTTAAATTCTTTCAATATCATCACCTAGTTATAAATTCACACAAATTACAGTAAAATCTGTCCTAATCTGTTCCATTTAATCAATTTATAAAATACTAAGAACTTTCCCAAATTTTTTGATGAATATCTAGTATCTTGGTCTGTTCAGGCTGCTATAAACTAAATACCATAAACTTTGTAGCTTATAAACAAAAGGAATTTATTTCTCACAGTTCTGGAGGCTGGGAAGTCTAAGATCAGGGCAGTGGTAGATTCTGTGGCTGGTGAGAACTCCCTTCCAGGTTGCAGATTCCCATCTTTTCCTTCTGTCCTCACATGGTGGAGGAGGCAAGGGAGCTCATTCAGGCCTCTTTGTGAGAGGATTAATCTTATTCATGAGGGATCTGCCCTCATGACCTAATTACCTTCCAAAGGTCTCATCCCCTAACATTGTAGCTTTGGGCATTAGGATTTCAACATATGAATTTGGGGGCACACAAGCATTCATCTATAGCATCCAGTATGCTTTCATCTAACCCAAAATTTCTTTAAAAATAATAGCAACAATAACAGCCATAAAAATAGCTTATATATATTTTTTGAGCTATTATCATGTACCAGGCAGTGTTCCAATGGCTTTAAATTTATCAATTTGTGTAGCAAGACCTCAATAGAGAAAAGTGAACATTATTGCCATTGTTGTTATTCTTGCAATTATTATCTCTATTATTATTGTCCTTAGCATTTCTCAAACCCACCAATCTCATAACCTTGTCAAAAAAATTATAGTTATTCTGACATAATTTGTTTTAATGAGGCCATACTGGCATAATGACCACTTCTTTCTTTCTCAATTGTTCACATATCAACTTTTTAATAATGTACTTTAAATTTTAGCCTAGAAAAATGCCAAGTTTTCTGGTTGACAGAATGCTCATATTAGAACTACTTTTTCCTATCATTTTTGTTTCTGCATAGTACCTTCAAGTTATTTAAGCATTTCTATAGGAGAAATGTATAACTCCTGGAATCTGTGCTCAAATTATTAATAAAATTTATATATTTATTCAAAAGGCAGAAATAATTAATACTATACAAATCACCAAAAGACTAATTAATCTAAATAATTTTTGTTTTATACTCTGAGGATGATTATTTCACTCTCTATATAGGTATATGTGATTACCATAGGGTTTTTAACCATTAAGTTAAAATTGTCTTGATTATAGTATAAGGCAGTATTTAGACATATTCTCGGTCTGTAAAGAGGTTATATATATATATGTGATAACTAACGTGTAATATTAGAGAGAAACCTCCATTTCTCTGGTCTTATTTTTCCATGCAGAATGACAGCGACCCTACAACTCCCAGTCCTCTTTCCTTATCCTTTCTTTATTCCACTTCATATAGAAGGAGTGAAATGTCTGTTGTTAATTGGCAAGGATCTGACAGGCATTGATCCATGTTTTTTAATTAGCAAAGCTCGTCTATTATACAACTGTAAGCACTAGGGATTAATTTTCTTTTTTTCCTCTTTGTCCATTCAAGGCAGTTATCCCAGGTCGGTATACCTGTTTAGCAGACTCAAAATTTCCCTTCGGTGAGTTCTAGCAAGTCCCTGGGTCTGTAAACTAAAGCCATATTCTCTGATTAACTTTATTGGTCTTAAAGCCAACATCTGACCTCTATAGTCTCCCTTCCATGTCTTATTCCTCAATTGGTTCTAAATTCAAGACAGAAAAAAGAAGGGGTGACTTATTGGTTTCCCTCACATTCCAGCACCTTTACTTCATGCCTCTCCTCTTGTTCTCTTGATAAGATTTCCAAGCACTGTCATCCTGCAGCCATGCACCCAGAGAAATCTACTTTACTACATTACTCTGTGAGCAACTGGCAATTAATTTTCCAAATGGCGATTCTGGGCTTTGTATAAGGGATCTAACATCCAATTCTTGCACTGGCGATCCTTATAAATCAATGTGTCAACATGGGTTCAAATAATTTATTCAAATCATAATAGAAGTAAATCAAGTGTTATATACAAATAAGTAATGTTTCCACAAATAAGAGTTAAGCGTACTATGTTCTCTCCGCCCAACACGCATACACACATACACACATGAAATGAACTATTTGGATATTGTACTGCCTAATATAATAAACAGTGGGCAAGGATTATTGTTATAAACTGGAAAAAAACAACTTTTTATCCCTAATAGTTACTGATGGGCAGAAATATGAGGGGAATTCGTGGGAGCCAAATAACAATCCATTTCTTCATCTGAGTTGTAGTTGCATTGGTATTGATCACTTAGAGAAATTTCACCAAGCTGTACAACTCATTAGTTCATACTTCATAATGTCTGTCATACAAGAAAAAAGCCTACTTTAAAAAGTCATACAAGACCAAACAAATTTAACAAGGAAAATTTGAATAGTATATGAAACTTAAATTTGAAATTTAATTGCACCCCGGAAGATCTTGACTTGTGAAAAGAATAGAGCTCTTATTTTTGTTGGATATATTTATATTCTTAACTGGAATGAAATAAAATTGAGAAGCTCTATATTCTTACAGCATAAACATTAAAAATAATTATAACTGGTATGTAACTCTAGTTTTGCCAGATACTTGTCAAGCTTCCAATACCATTTTAATGTAGTTACAGATTCTCTACTAATTCAAAAAAACATAATTACTGGGTACTAATTTCTCATATACATACAGGTAGTTTTCTGTACAATTGGTCAGTTTTTAAATTCTGTCCCAAATAACCAGTGTTTTAATTATTTTCTAATAGAGCAAATTCTCTCATATTTTTGCTCTAAATGATCTTGGTTTTCTATTTTCCAATGAGTTATAACAAAAAAGACCAGATTTATCTTCCCACCAGAAACAATTAAAACACTGGACAAAATATATAAAACAATTGTTTTCAAGACATTGAATGTCGAACAGAAAAGGACAGTGCTCACTGAGAGACAGGGAACCAACAAGGTTAGCTCTACAATTGCCACAGCTTACTGCCCTGAGTTTTCTAGGCAATGCAACAGGGAGGGGAACCTAAGAAAGACCCTGGGAGACTGATTTGAGATGATGGAGCTGAGAATCCAAGGAAGCCAAGATGGCTATAATCAGCCCTAGGCTAAACACTGCTCTGTCACTACCTAACAAATCTCAAAAGTAGAAACAGTTCTCAAGTAGCTTAATTGCATCTCAGAACAAAGCTCAATCATACTTATGTCAAAGCAAAAATGTCCAGCATCTTTTTTTATCGAATGTCTGGCTCAATAAAAAAGACTTTGAAAGACCAGGAAAATACAACCTTAAATTAGGAGAAAAATTCACCAATCAAAAGCAAACCAGAACTAACATAAATATTAATATCAACAATGATATTAAATTAGTTATTATAATTGTATTCCATATGGCCAAAAAATTAAAGGAAGAATGGAGTGTGTTGAGTAGAGATATGTAAAATATTAAAAAGATACAAAAAATCCAAATCAAAAGTCCATAGTTTAAAATTATTATTTCGGAAATGAAAAATCCTCTGGGTGGGATTGATGGCTGATTAGATATTGCAGCAGAAATAACTGATGAACTTGAAGACATTGCAATACAGACTGTAGAATATGAAACAGAGAGCAAAAGACTAAAAATACAATGAAGAGAGAATTAGAGAGCTATGTGACAACGTCAGACAGTCTAATATATATATAAAATCCCAGAAGGAGAAGAGAAAGAGCACGGAAAAAAAATTGAATGGCTAAAATTTTATAAATTTGATGAAAATAGTGCAGTATAAAGTTCCACGGACTAAAAAGGCAAAAGACACATATTTTTAAAACTACACCAAAGCTTGTCATGATCAGAAGTCTCGAAACCAGTGATAAAAATAAAATCTTAAATGCAACCAGAGAAAAAACTCACCTTACATAAAAAGGAATAAAGGATAACAACTATTTCTCATCCGAAACAATGTGAACCTGGTCATAGTGGAGCAACATTTTTTAAATGCTGAAAGAGAAACATCAATGTAGAAATCGATACCTAGTAAGGGGCAGGGAGGGTCTTGAAGGAGGGATCACTAAGGATATAAGGAAACTTTTGAGGGAGGATGAATAGTTCGCTATCTCAACTGTGGCAATTTCATACAGATATACATAGGTCAAAATTTATCAAAATATGCACTTAAATATGTGCAATTTATTGTATGTCAATTATATTTCAATAAGGCTATTAAAAATTTAATTATATTTCAATAAGGCTATTAAAAATTTTCTCCATTAAATTTTTTTAATGGAGAAAATTTAATTTGATAAATCTTTAACATTTACTATTTTCTTGTGTGTTTTAGAATCAGCTGGTCAAGTTTCACTGTAATCTTTATTGGAATTTAAATTTGAATTCCACTCACTTATGATGTAATATAAGAAAACACTGACATATTTGTAATTTTGACACTATGTTCTATGTGTGTGTTTGTCCTGTTTCTGAAAATGTTAAATTGTCTAAGACTGACATTTCAATATTCTCTTTGTATTTCATCTTTGAACCTTATAGCCATACCTATAATTTCAAAAAGGCCCCAAATGACTCTTCAATATATAAATGAAAGTGAAATTATTTCTTGACCAAATAACACCCGTTTTTTTTTTATCCAATAATACCTAGTTATCTAATAACATCTAGTTTCTCTTATTATCTACTAATATCCAATTCCAAATTCAGGATCTCTGATTGATCAGATTCAGATATGGTATCTAAGTGTGATTAGTTAATCCAAAACATAATGAGAATAAAGATTGAATATTTCCCATTTAGAAATAGAGGGAAAGGAGGGATTGGTAGTAGAGATTACTGGTCTAGAATGTGTACCATATCCAAATAGGCAGGAGAAGCAGTGTTTCCCCACTCTGGACTTAGTGCCAGTTTCTTGTTCTGCTTATCCGGTTGCCCCTAGCTCTGCTCACTGTAGGATCTTTCTTCCTCACACTCGAAAGGTACACTGCTAAGACTTGACTGACTGCTGGTGACTATGCCAGTTCAGCAGTCCAGTTGCTGTTGGTGCTAGTTTTATGGCCTAAAAATTTACAGAGGTATTGAACAATCAGAGGCCCCTGGATGCCAACCTCAGATTTCTCTGACAATTCAACTTTCATAAAACTCCAATTGGCTGGCTATCAATTTCACTCTTACGGATTTCATTACCTAACAATCAAGGTCAGAATTTTTACTAGTCAGAGTTTTGAGTCAAGGCAGTATTTGAGTATCTTCTGTTTTTTTTTTTTTTTTTTAGCAATTAGCATCTGGGTTTTATCCTTGTCCTTAATTACCAACTTAAAAAGTAGTATTGGTTTCTCCCTAAGGACATTACAAAATTATAAACTGGGATATCGAAGGAGAGCTAATCGGCCCCTTTACCTCAAGCTTCATTCTAGTGAAAAACACATTTTAATGTAGAAAATTGTTACTTGTGTCACACAGCACAGGATACTACATAGCGTCAAGTAGTTGTGGACTAATGCTACAATTAACATTATTATATGCAGGTATCTGGCATCCTGTTTTTATTTCTTTCTATAGCATATGATAGCTCTATTTTTAATTTTTTGAAGAATCTCCATCTGCAGTGACTGCACCAATTTACTTTCCAACCAACAGTGCACAAGAGTTCCTTTTTCTCCACATCCTCACCAACACTTGTTATCTCTTATCTTTTGGATGATAACCATTCTAAAAGATGTGAAGTGATTATCTCATTGTGGTTTTGATTTGCATTTCCTGGATGATAAATGATGTTGAGCACCTTTTTATGTGCATGTTGGCCATTTGTATTTTTTCTTTGGAAAAATGTCTATGCAGTTCTTTTGCCCGTTTTTAAATCAGGTTGTTCTTTTTTTTGCTATTGAGCTGTGTGAGTTCTGTATATATTTGGATATTTACCCCTTATCAGATATAGGTTTGTAAATATTTCACCCACTCCAGATAGGTTGTCTTTTCACTTTGTTGGTTGTTTCTTTTGCTGTACAAAATCTTTTTAATGACATAGTCCCACTTGTTTGTTTTTGTTGCCTTTGTTTTTGATGTCAAATCCAAAAAAATCATTGCCAGGACTGATGTCAAGGAGATTACCCCCTAAGTTTTCTTCTAGGAGTTCTATGGTTTCAGATCATACATTCAAGTCTCACATTTCGTTTGAGTTGATTTTTGTGTATGGTATAAGATAGTGGTCTAGTTTCACCCTTTTGCATGTGGCTGTCCAGTTTGTGGTTGTCTCATTTATTGAAGAGATTATTCTTTCCCCTTTGTATATCCTTGACTCCCTTGTTGTAAATTAATTAACCACATATGTATGGGTTTATTTCTGGGCTTTCTAGTCTATTCCATTAAACTATGTGTCTGTTTTTACGACAATACCATTTCATTTTGATTATTATATTGTAGTATAGTTTGAAATCAGGAAGTGCAACGCCTCTATCTTTGTTCTTCTTTCTCACAATTGCTTTGGCTATTTGGGGTGTTTTGTGGTTCCATACAAATTTTAGAATTGTTTCTTCTACTTTTGCGAAAAATTCCACTGAAATTTTAATAGAGATTGCACTGAATCATAGGTTGCTTTGGAATTATGGACATTTTTATTAATATTAATTCTTCTTACCCATAAACATGGAGTGTCTTTCCATTTATTTGTATCTTTAATTTTTTTCATGAATGTCAGAGTTTTCAGTGTTTCAGTCTTTCATTTCCTTAGTTAAATTTATTCCTAGGCATTTTATTCTTCTAGATGCTATTATAAGTGGGATTATTTTCTTAATGCCTCTTTCTAATGGCTTGTTAGTATATAGAAGATCTTTCAGCTTTTCACTGTTGAATATGATGTTAACTATGGGCTTGTCATATATAGCCTTAATTATGTTGAGGTATATTCCATCTATACCTACTTTGTTGAGTTTTTATCATGAGAAGATGTTGAATTTTGTCAAATGCCCTTTCTGCATATATTGAGATGATCATATTATTTTTATCCTTCATTTTGTTAATGTGTTATATTGATTGATTTCTGGTGGGTGAACCATCCTTGCATCCAGAATAGATCCCACGAGATCATTGTATATGATCTTTTAATGTATTTTTGAATTTGGTTTGCTAATATTTTACTGAGGATTTCTGCCTCTATGTTAATTAGGAATTTTATTTTCTCATGGGGCCCACATCAGGGTAATGCTGTCCTCATAAAATGAGTTTGGAGGTATTCCCTCCTCTTTTACTTTTTGAAAGAGTTCAAAAAGGGTTGGTATTAATTCTTCTATAAATGTTTGGTAGATTTCACCAGTGAAGCCATCTGGTCCTAGACTTCATTCTGTAGGGAGATTTTAATTACTGATCACTCCCCTTACTAGTAATTAGTCTGTTCAGATTTTCTATTTCTTCATGATTCTTTCTGGTTGGTTGTTTTTTCTAGGAGTTTATCCATTTCTTTTAGGTTGTCCAGTTTGTTAGTGTATAATTGCTCATAGTAGTCTGCATTTTTCTACACTTCTGGATTTCCAAGGTATATAAGCTCTTCCTACAACCTTCTGTTTCCCTCTATGTGCTGGCCTCACTCTCTCCATTGCAGGTGAACTTCCATCATGTCGGGGACAAAATATGGGGAGGGCGTATTTGTAGATAGCCTTGGGCTTACATGATCCCAGCTTACTAATCTGAGTAAACTATGCCTTTGTCTCCCAGTATTTATGTATTAAGTCCCACATAAAAGATCAGCTAGCCATTCTTTTGTAACATTCAGCCAATACATTAGCTGCCTGGCCAGCACTGGATAACATTATCTTTGTCAGTTTTGGTGGAATGAGATAGGCATCCTTGTCAGGGAGGGGCAATTTCAAAGAAACAGTGCTTACTTATAAGAAGGCAGATAAAACAATAAATGTTCTTGATGGGAAGAGAAATAAAAATAAAAGCTCTGAAAGGACTGAATTAAGAACTGACATTACCTGATGGAAACCAGTTATTTCCTTTGAGCCTAAACTTCATCAGGTAACCAAAAAGGATTATTCTCTAACCTCTAGCATTTGATAGAAATACTATTGAATAAACTCAAGTATGTACTTGCTGAGAACATCAAGGACTTATCTCTTTGTTCTTACATTCTCTGATTACAGAAATTCATGCTGATGAAGTTAATAACAAAACAATAATAGTCAACATTTATATAATGTTCACGATTTGCCATATTCTGAGAACTTTACATATATTAAGTTATTTAATCCACACAACAACCTTAAGATGCAACTATTATTGGCACTCCTTTTAAAAAGATTAGTAAATGTCAGAGCTGGAATTCAGACTCAGGCATCCTATTTGCTGCTGCGTGTATGATCTTCACCTCTTCACATGCTGCCTTTCTTTTGGTACCCAGTAGACTCTCGATATGACTTTCCAGAATGGTGAGTACACCACAGAATAAAGATATAATAAAAGAAAGACCTTGTATATTTTCTTAATCATGAAGCACTAGACTGCATAATATTCTTTTTTAGGTAAATGTAAAGGAAAGATTTCATTTCCTTTAAAAATTTCTCCACTAGTACATTTGGTTTCATAAGAGCTGTGTTTCTTCCGGATGGTCTAAAAATATTACTTCCCTTTCTTTAATTTCACATGCCATAGCTACTTTGACATAATCAATTTTTTTAAAGTAAAGTGCTACTTAAGAGTTGCTTAAGCACAGGAAGAATCTGAATTCTAGACCCACTCACGAGGGACGAAAATTTTTGAAGAGGTAACAGTAACTCTGCTGCAATTTTGTAGGAATAATAGTTTGCTGTGCCTCTCCTTTGCCAGGCGCCATGGTAAAGTAAGTACTTTCTCACCTAGATTACCTCCTTTAGTCAAAGGAGTGGAGCTCAGATTTCCGTAAACAAAGGCTGTTCTGGGTGTAGTCAATTCTGTTTATCTAAGTAATCAAAGAGATTCTCAGGCCTGCCTTCATTGTCATCACAGGCAAAATTCTTTTAATTGTGCTTAAGTCATCTCAGTGGGTCTCTGAAACAGGTAGAAAGTAATTTTCTGCTGAATTAAGCAATGTTGCAAACTCAAAGAAGATGGCTTACTATAAAGGCTTTGGGATTGCAAATCAATGTAAACAATTTACTTCAAAGGCCCTCTGCCTAGATCAACTTTTAAAGTTGTAATGTGCTTCAAACAGTGCCTGAAAGCTTAAATAAAACCATCATATAGATACTCTACATTTTCAGACATTTCTAATTATTATAATAATTTGACATATTTTGAGTCACCAAGACATTTGTTTTAATTTAATGTTTAAGGGTAAAACCAATAGTAATTCTCATTTCCTAAAAGGACTAACACAACCTTTGACAGAGCTGTTTATTGTACAAGAATATGAGCAATGGAGCCACAAGTGTTATAGAAGCTGTAAACTTTTTTGCATTTTTAAATGATGAGGGAAAATTTTGTTTCTACTACAATGTCCATGTTTTCATTGTGAAAGAATATTAAAGCAGAATACTTCTAAGAACGAATTTTCATCATTCTTTTATTTGTGCCACAGGTCGGAATGTTTTATATCGAATGATTTTCTAAATCAGAAAAAAATGAATGTAATAGTTTATAGTGAGTAGTGTTAGACAACAGATTACTGGAAAATCATTCTCCTTTTCCCTTCTAACCTAGGAAACCACACTTCATATGGAAAAGAGTTAAAAACACAGGGTGCTAAGTAACATTACTCTAATTTTCTTTTTACTAACTCTAATATTGTCCTAAAGGAGATGCATGAACTTTTCATATTCTAAAGGATAGTTACTAAAGACTTATTTCTAAAATTAAAAAGTCCAGATTCCATTATATGCTT
>NW_006443124.1:12613912-12646064 GCF_000325575.1 Pteropus alecto
ATATGTTATATATTATATACACACATATATACATACTTTAAAATTATTTTCCAAATTAAAAAAAAAGAAATATTTGAAGTAGACAATTTCTCAATAGAATTGAGTGATAATACCTGTTATAATATAAATTAAAATAAACTTATATGCACAAAATTATACAAATCTGTTTATATACTTTCAGATAGGGGGAAATCTGCATATGAGTTTTAGAAGGCATAACTGATCACAGCAAAAGTTAAATTAAGAACCCTCAGAATCACCTGCATGTCACCAACACTCATTTTCAAGAGTAATACACAGAGGCTATATGTAAAGTTTTCACTAACCAGTAGGTTAGTCCTTGACACTATCACTTAATAATTCCACAAATGTTTTGCTTACCAAGAATTATACTATAATAACACTTATCATTTTCAGGGCGGATTTAAAAAATAATAACGAAAACAAATAAAAATACTTCATACTACTACTAAACCCAAACTATGAAACGTATAAAGATTGTGTCAAAAAAACGGATTGCATAGTTTTTCCCATGTATTTCAGCCAAAAATCTACAAATGAGCATTATCATGGTTTGAATAATACATGTTAACATGCTGGCACTTTGCAGTGCTATGTTTACATGTTTATAAGCCTGTGATATCATCTCTATAGTTTAAAATACACAATTTTACCCATAATTTGTTGATATGGTATCTGAAATACCATCCAAAGCTGAGAACAGTCTTAGATATGGCCTCTGCCCCGAAGAATTGCAATTTTGTCTTAACATACAAACTACAATGCTTGTAATTCTGTCTTAACATGTGAACTACAATTCTTCTTAAAATCAACAACTTACATTTTTAAATATACATCCTATTTGCAAAACTGCATTCCATGGAGTTAGATATTCACTCTCAAGATTCTATGAAAATTGCATTTCTAAAAATGACAGGTGTGAATCTCTTATTCAATGTGTGAAAAACAAATAATTGTGGTTCAATTGCTTTGCTACAGACCCATTTTCTCTCATTCTGTTTTCTTACTAAAAAAACACAACAACAAAAAACAGCCATGTATATTTTAGAATTTTCAGAGTTATTTTATTGATCCATTGTTACTTGTGACTATACTGAGAAGAATTTTCATAGTCCAGGTTTCATGAAATTTTATTTTCAGATAGACTGGAATACCCAATAGACAAATTCTTAAATATGTTTGTAAAATTTCCTTTAAAAAGTCTGTTCAAACAATTCTAATAACACATTTTCTTTAAATTTTGGACTTCAGTACAGAAGGTTGTACCTGAAAGTAAAATGTACCTGAAAGGTCCATGCAGGAAAATGCCCAGTTTGATCCTTTAGACCCCTTTCCCCCTATATTCCACTCCTTCCCCATCCCACCCCCAACCAAGAAACCATTCTATACTGCTGAGTGCTGGGTTTTTTCGGTTCAGTGTATGTTTTATAAAACATTTATTGTTGTTTTATGTGCATGTATTTTTAATTTATGTAAATGATATTGGACTACACGGCTTATTCTAGGTTTTTAACTTTTCTCACATAAGCACTGAGTTTTATTTGCTTTTTTAGTTGAATTTTTTATCATGATAAAATTTATATGCTGTGAAATGCACAGAGCTTAAGTGTACATTTCGATGAGTTTTGATAAAGCATTCTTTTGTATATAACATTACTCTGAAAAAATACTAATTCCTTTACTCCAGAAAATTTCCTTTTGACTCCTTTAGTCAATTTTCAATCACTATTTTAATTTATACCAACACTTTTAAAGACAAAAATTACAAATCAGAAGATATTGAAAATTATTCCTACAAGAGAAAATGAGGACATGAACAAACTGAATAATGAAAGATCAGTTTACAAGATTTAATTCTGAAATTCTATAAGTGTACTTTGTCATATCTTGACTTGTTAGAAGAATCTTTTGATAAAACTACTTTTAATTGGAAAAATTTACATTCTATACCAAAGTGGAATTAAATCGAGGCCTATGATTTGCATCTAAATTTGGTGAAATATTAAAAAAGATTATAGAGAAATGTTATGAGTTTGAGCTTGAAAAAATATTTATCAAATAAAGCTCTTCTAAAAGAGGCAAAAAAGCAGTACCTGGAAAAATATAATATTTATACATTTCAATATGAAAAGAAAAATATTGAGAATATCCTCTAATATGTAAAAAGAAATTTTCTCCTTTAAAAGTAGAAGAGATGATTTAAAATGTCAAATGTTTCAAAATTACTAATAATAAAATTAAACTTTTTAGAGTATTGAAATTATTTGGAAAAATAAAAGATCAGTTAAAAAAATATAAATCTTTCAGAAAACACCAGTATAACAATGTACTAGAGACTAATAAAGTTTATTATTTATTTATTTATTTTATTTAGGCAAAGCAACCCTTGGTTGACCTCACAGATTGCAAGGACCTTGTCAGTTTACAATCCCTTATTTTTTATTTATTTTTTACACCTACAGCACCTGGTCTTTCTAGGTGGTCTCCCATTCAAGTACTTAATAAAACTTTTTAAATGATTAAAATGTGTGAATAAGTATTTAATGTATGCTATTTTTAATGTTAGATAAGCAATGATTTTTAAATTTTTTGCTTTAATGTATACAAGTACTTGTTATTTTAAGAAAATTATATTTAAAAATAATTTTTGAGCAAAAGTTTTTTATAGATCCACACATATAATAAAATTAATTTCTCAGTCAATAAGTATATATTTAAAATTAAAATTATTTCAATTATTTTAACATTCTTTTTTTACTCTCTAAAGTGCCCTGGATCATAAGAGGGCAATGTTCCTGAGACTTTTTATACATGAAATTCACTCTCTAAGAAAGTAAAACTACAATCTCTAACAATGAGTTATCTTCTTTTGTTTCTTGTTTGGTATTTCTTCCTCCTGGGAATGGTAGCTTTCTATGGGAACATAGACATTCTGTCTTGTTCCCTGCTTTTGACTGAGCATTAAATAGTGCCAAATAGTAAAGGAGGCTGACTAACAAATTCTCCAAAAAATGCTTGATCATTTTGGATAGGAGCATTTTCATGTCAATTAATGGGAATTTGCATTCTCATTTACCTATTTTATGAAGCGATTTTTATTTGTATTTGGTTATAGTAGTAAAATAAACTTCACCACATATTGTTACATTTTAAAAAACTATTTTTGTATTACATATTTATCTAGAAGAAATATTTATACTCAAGAGTTTTAAAATTAAATATTAAAAAAATTCTTCATTTTTTAATAGAGTCAGAATTCCACCTATAACAGTTTTGGTCCTGGAACAACAATGGTGTTATAATTTTATGTCCTTAGAATTTATTGCAATGTCCAGTGTGAGATACAAATTACACCAAATACTAAGAGCATTTATGTTCAAGTGAGGTCACATTAACTTAAGTGACACTCATTATTATTGTGCTTCCAAACTACACAGTGCAGGATTTTCATCCCTACAATTAAAAAAAATTATGTATTGCTTATTATATAAACAGGACTTTTAGTCCCCTCTTTTTTCATATATGTTTTATTTTATTGTGTTTTCTTTCCAAAAGGCAAATTCTTCAAGTTTTGTTTGGCCTAACAATTAATATTTACAGCAACACTCAACAGTATTGAAAACCTATGAATTAGTTATTAGCATATTTCCGTGATTTTGAGTTTTAATGGGTGGCTAGAAGCACAAACAATCAAAGATCACATCATTCTTTTCCTAGGAGTATGGTTTTTTTTGAAGTTGGAATCAGTCCTTGCAAGTAGTGAATTACTGAGCCAATATCCAATAAAAGAGAGAATCCCCATGAATTAATCCCAGCATTTGGGTCTGCTTTTCTTCTGATAATTCCAGAGAAGGAGGCTAAGGGTAAGCAGAGTAATGCTTTTGATAGTCTATGGGGGCCAGGGAGACAGAAAATAATACTAAGTTTTATTTATTGTAGCAGCAGCAGCAGCAGCAGCAGCAGTTTCTCTAAGAGGTTTTACTGTCTGGCAGATGACTGATGGACCTATAATTTAGTTCATCTCTTCAGAATATTTAATCATTTTGTATTACAATTATGTTTTTATATACATATTAACTTTCCCCCTTTTAAGAAGTAGATTTTAACAGATTCAATTTGTTCCAATTAGCCATAATTATGATTTTCTTTTTGAGTCTCTCTTTGTACCAATTTAGCTAATGGAAATGCCTTAAAGTTGGCTTCTTTCAACACTACCCCAGACATTTTAAAAGCATCTTTGCTTTCTGGCAATATTTCAAATACTTTTTATTTTTAATGCTTTCTTAGCTACAGACATGAAACCAACTACTCTTAAAATAACACTTTTAATGTAGAGTAAAATAGAATCTAAAATATGGGCATTAGGTATGACTATTATATCTTTTCCTCCATATTCATTGCTGGTTTTGATACCCTGCTGGGTGTCTTTGGTGACAGTGCTGAAAAATACACTTTTTACTAAAATAATGGGCTCATGTAGCTCTGACTACTAAAACACTTGATTTTTTCCCAATATAAAATTTTGAGTAATTTTTCTACATCATATCTTCTTAATTTTGACCACTCTCCCAAGCTTTAATTTCTCCCAATTCTTCTTTATTAGAGTTTACACTTTTACACTGAGTGTGGGGCACACGTACACGCACGCGCGCGCGCGCGCGCGCACACACACACACACACACACACACACACCTCAATGCACTGGATTTAGCCCAGGCTCAAACTGGCATCTCTGCTAAAAGCATAGTAAAAAGAGACCTGTGAACAACTAAGACATTAATTTATTTTTATTATTAGGTAAAAAACCAGGTTTACTAATACAATGACTGTTATAAAAAAAACCTAGCACACTTGAAATTATGGACATCTATGGCCAATTAACATTTTAAACATCTCTAGTTTTATTCATTTCTCCAACTAAATTTTCTTCATGTCTCTATGTTGAACTAGGATTTATAGTGATTTCTTACTTCTGGTGAAATAAAATTACTTATTTCAGAAAGTATTTAATTATAAATTTATTTTGTTTTTATCAAATGGATACATATACCTACACAAAAAAGAGTGAGAAGAAGAATGGAATTTCCTTTCTCAATAATCATAAGCAAGGTAATTCAGACCAAAATTTCAGTGAGAACAATTAGTACTTGGACACAATATTTAAAATATTTGCTTGAAGGTACTGGAAAGCTGGGGCACTGAAGAATTTTATGGCCAAGATCTTAAAGGAGGAAGAACCCTAGGGAGGTAAGTCCAGGATTTAGAGCTGCATTTCTCCAAATGACGTTTGTTGAATTGAGAATAGGTTGAGAAACTAAAGAGTTGAGCTGTAATTTTGACAACTTTGCGCTAGTAGAAAAAAATTGGAGTCAGAACATGCCTGGCATCTCTTTTTCCTCTGAGCTGAGATCCCAAAAGACAATATTTTGGGAATAAGAGTAAATTTGGAAGTATACTGGCTCTATGATTTTGACTTGCTCATACCCTTAGTCACATGACAGAAAATTCCTCTCTGAAAGAAGAGCAGTATCTAAGGCTTAAAAATTATATCTTCACTTTGTTTTCATATTTGGTGTCTATCAGTCAAAACTAAAGTGGCATATGAGAAATAAAACACCATAAATATAAACCAGGAAAAATAACAGACAATAAAAATAAGTGCTCAGGGAATACAAATAATGAGGGTACAAAACATAGTTCAAATAAATGTACATTCAAGGAGATAAAAATAAAACCAAATAAGACTTATGGGAGAAAACTGGAAAACAAAAAATACCTAAATTCTGTAATTTTTTGAAAAACACAAACTCAAAAGAACTCTAAATATGGATTTAACAGCATATCAGAAAAATAGTCACTGGAAGACATGTCAGAAGAAAATTTCCAGAAATAAGTATAGAGATTTTTTTTTTTTAAAGAAAACAACAGAAGAAAAATATAGAAGGAAAAGACCCAAAGGATGTAGAGAGAAAGTATAAAACATCTGTATGTGTAATTGGAGTGGCAGAAGGAGAGGAGATAGAAGATAAGTAGAGTAAGACTAGAAAAGAAATGGTGAGGCATTTTCAGAATTTGTGAAAAAAAAAAATATCAAGCTATGGTTGCAGAGAGCCATATGCACTAAACAGGCTAAATCAAAAGAAAAGCACACTGGCCTTCCATTTCCAGTCAGATTCACCAAATAGTATAAAACAAGTTAAAAATCAAACATAATATGTACAAATGGTTTTCAATATATTAGGCATTAGGAAATGAAGGACAATGATGCCTGAGAGGCAAGAAATAAGCAAGCTGAAGTCTAAGACTGCCAAAGTTTACTTCCTGAAGAGTTTTCCAGGTCATGAATAAGGAGTGGGAATTCAGTAGGATCTTGGTTCCTTGAAGTGAGAAGACAGAGCCGTGAGTTCAGGGAGCCCTAGACACCTAAAGGATATAGGGCAGAATCCCAGAGACAAGAGGGCCACACCAATAGAGACCCTGGAGATCTGCAGAGATTCCCTCAAATCTTTAGCTGAGGACTGATCAGTACACGTGTGTGAGGAAATTATTTGAACACAGAGAAAGTACCACTGGAAAAAAAGTAGATGGAATAAGCACTGGGCTTACACCAGCCAAAACAATATACCTCATATACAAAAACATACAAATTCAAAAATATAATACAAAAATATGCAGCACTAAACAAGAAAAAATTCACAAGTTAGCAGCCAACAAGAAATTACCAGATAATTTCCTTAAGAAGGAAAATATGGTCCATGATAAGGAGAAAAATCAAGTGAAAGGAACTAACAGAGAAAGAACACAGATGATAGAACTAGTGGACAATGATGTTAACACAATTTTACAACTGTACTCCATAATTTCAATAAACTATAATACTGACTTATTAAAAAGAGGTAAGGAGGGTATAAAAAATAAACCCAAATTATACTTTAAATATGAAAATGATAATGTCAAAGATAAAGAAAATACACTGGCTGTGACTAATGGCAGATTGGACATGGAAGTCAAAAAGATTTGTGAACTTGAACATCAACAGAAACTGTACAAATTGAAACATGGGGAAAAATGACTGAAAATAAATAATCGGTGTGTTGAGTGAGCTACTGGACAACTTCGAGTTGCCTAATATGCATGTGCCTGGAGTTCATGAAGAGATGATAAATAAGAAAAAACATACAGTTGAAGAAATAATTGTTGAAAACTTCAAATTTGATGAAAACTGCACACCCAACAGATCTAAAAAGCTCAAATAACCAACAACAAGAATAAGGACATAGAAAGACATCCTAACCAAATTGCTTAAAACTAATGGTATAGAAATAATCTTAAAATCGACCAGAAGAAAGAAATACAATATATATAGATGAAAAGAAATACAAATGACAATATATTTCTCATTGGAAATAACACAACCCAAAAGACAGCAAAATCTTCAAAGTACCAGGGCAGGATATGTCAACCTACACTTATATTTCCGGCAAATATTTTTTTAAATTAAGAAAAACTAAGCCTTTTTCATCACACAAAATCCCAAAGAATTATCACCAGAAGACCTGCACTTTAAGAAATGTTTAAAGTGTTCTTGAGACAGAAGGAAAATGATACTGGATAGAAATGTGAAATCCAGATAAAGTAAGTGAACACTGGAAAAGGTAACTCCATGGGTATAAATAAAATATATTTTTTTTATTATTTAAATGTTTTTGAAAGATAATTCAGAGTTTAAAGCAAAGGAATAAGAATACACTATGGAGTTTACAATACACGGAGGAATAAAATATATGACAATAACAACATAAAAGCCAGGCAAGGAGAAATTAATATACTCACTCGTAAGGGTTTTATATGTGAAGTGGCACTTAAAGGCTGATCGTGATAAATTAATAATGTATACTATATAACCACAAATTTCCACTAACATAATAGTACAAAGAGTTATAGCTAATAAAAAAACAAAAGAGATAAAATTATTTAAAAAATGCTCAATTCAAAAGACAGTAGAGAAGAACGACAACAACAACAAAAAAAACAAGAACAGATGGGAAATAGAACATTAAACAAGATGGTAGATTTAAATCCAACCATACAATAATCACATTAAATGTGAATAGTCTAATCACTCTAATTAAAAAGCAAGGGTTGTCAGATTGGATAAAAAGGTGACTTAACTAAATGCTGCCTAAGAAATACTCTTTAAATATAAAACCACAAAGATGTTAAAAGAAAATGAATGGAAAAAGATATCCAGTACTAAGCTAATCAAAGCTGACTAGTAAGGCTAATTAATATCAGACGAAGTAGATTTTAGTGTAAAATATTACCTGGAAAAAAGAAGATCTTTCATAATGACAAAGGGGATACGTGTCCGATAACAGAGTTTCAAAATGCATGAAACAGAAACTGACAGAACTGTGAGGAGAAAAAGAAAAATCCACATTTATATATAAGTCAGAGATTTTAATAGCCCTCTTTCAGTAATGGACAGAATGAATAGAAAATGAGTAAAATTGAATGGGATTATCAACTAACTTGAACTAGTTGAGAGATATATATATAACCCTCCAACAACAGAGAATACACTTTGTTTTCAACTACACATGAAGCATTTACCAATCAAATCATAACCAAGTTTCGGTAAATTTTAAATTACTCAGGTCATACAAAGTATGTTCACTAATCAAAGTGGAATTAAATAAGTGGAATATAACAGAAAGATATTGAACAGAAAGATATATTCAAAAACTAAAAATGTACCTCTCAATAAACCATGGGTCAAAGAAGATACCAAAAGTGAAATGAGAAAGTATTTTGAAATGAATGAAAATATAAACACATCAAAATTTTCATAATGCAGCTAAAGCAGCTTTTAGAGGGAAATGTATAGGATGAAATATTTATTTATATGTAGAGGTATTAAAACTACGACTTCAGCTTCTAGCCTAATATACAAAAAAGAAGTGCAAATGAAATCCAAAATAAGCATTAAAACAAAAAGGAAAAATATGAAACCAGAAATCAATAAAACAGAAAAAAAATCAATAAGTAAATGAAGACAAAAGTCGTTTTGTTTTAAAGATCAATGTAATTGACATAGCTATCCCACCTAAAGTTGTACATACATTATGACACACAATCCTACTGCTAGGAATTGCCCTATGACTATACTCATGAATTTTTTTCCCAAAACTTAAATGATCATTTTAGCATTGTACATAACAGCAAATAAGTATAAACAACCAAAGTAACTACATCTATGATAATTATTGAGATGTTTTGATATATTTTGATACCTTATTTATGTTATAGTATGATTTTATTTTTCTTGTTTTCACCTTCACTGTTGTTACACTGATGAGGTTTTCTTAACATGTTTCTTCTTCTGGTTACCTGGAAATTATAAATTTTATTTCTAAAGTTTTATTGAGTACTCTTAAATTTTCAGTAAACTTATTTAACCATAGTTTTTTATCACTGTAGTCAAACATTGGTCTCCCACTAAAAAAAGACAAGATCTTCAAAACTTTCAAATATAACATGTCACACATCTCAAATATAACATCTTAAACACTAAGACTCTGTATTACCCCCTACTTAAATGTGCTCCTCCCTAGTATCCCCTATCTCAGTAAATACCACCACAACCCTCCCTGTTACTCAAACCAAAAATCTAGGAACCATCCCCAAAGCCACTACCTTAGTCCAAGATACCATCATTCTTGCTTACACTGCTGTCACAGACCATTCATTAGTCTCCCTCTTTCCACTTTGCCCTTATACATTTTCCACAGAGCTGATGTGGATATCTTGTATGACATAAAACCCAGATGATGCCACCTTCTGGATAAAACCTTTAATGACATCCTATTGATAAGAAAAATAATCCAGACGACATTTTTTCTACAAGGCACTTCTTGACATGGACCCTGCCTCACCTTACAGCATTCTTCCTCTTTCTCATTACACTCCAGTCACACTGGCCTCCTTTGGATTTCTCAAAGATTACTGCTCCAACCTCCTCGCCCATATACAAGGCTCCTTTCCTTACTATTCCTGTGCTCAGATTACTCTTCCTTGTAACTTCTCTGGCTCATTCTCCTTCTTTAGGTTTCATCTCAAAATTCACATTATCACAGAGACCTATGTGATCACCCTATATAAAGTGACTGCCCTGTTACTCTCTAGCTTCTCACTTGCAATTTAATCTTTCATAGTACTTACCATAATCTGTATTTTTCTTTGCTTATTGTTTGTATCCCCTGTAAGAATTTTAACTCTTTGATGACAAAGACCTCGTTTGGTTTGTTCATCTCTGCATATCTTATGCCTAGATCAGTGCTTGTCATATCAAATAGACTCAATACACATGTATTACCTGAATGAATTAATTTAGCAAATGAATCATAACGATTAATATAGGTAGCTGGCTTGAATTGCTTAAACAACTGTGAAACTAGTTTCGAAAACAGGCTTCTTTATTAATAAGAAGGATGAATTTTGACTGTGTAATCTGGCTTTCCTTTAGGTAAACAGATGAGGAGCAAGCACTCAAAAGGCATCCGCTTTTTCTTTTTATTTTGTCTATTTTCATTTTGGTATTACCTTAGGCTCTGATTGGTTTTCTTCTATCTCAATGCCCAATAAGGCAGAAGCTCTTCACTTAGTTTATTATATTCACTTGAGCTGATAATGACAGATAAGGACACTACAAGAAAAGAAAACCACAATATCTCTGATGATGATATACAGATGTAAAAATTCTCAACAAAATATTAGCAAACCGAATTCAATAACATACTGAAAGGATTACACACTTTTACCAGTTTAATCTACGATGCTCTATAGGAAGTAAAATTGAAGTTATGTAAATGAAAGGGACTATAAGACTGTGACACATTTCCAACTTAGAGTAAAACTAAGTAAGACTGATATTTCCATGCAGTGATGCTGAACTCTTTAAGAATGGAAGTTACGACTTACTCATTTCTCTAGTCCTAATGTATGCACAGCGCCAGAATTTTTCTACATATTCAGGGGCTATTTGTTGAATGACTGAAAATAAAGCTTAACATTTCTTACATTAGCAGTGAATTTTAAGCAGCAAGGACATGATTTCATTTGCCTTTTTGGCATTGACTCAACATTTCTTTCAGTTTGAAGTCTCTACCAATTAATCCATATTTTCAAAATGTCCAAATATGATTCTACAGAACTTATAATTTTTTAAGTCACATTCATTTACCTTGCCCTTCCCTGATAATTATAAATGACTGTAATAAGAAGTGAAGAGCATGGACACCAGAAAAATATTGTTCCTGCTAGAAGCACAAGTCTGTAATCATATACCAAATTTAAAAAACAAGTTAGAGCATGATTTTATTGGGTGAATATATAAGGATCAAAAAATAAATCTAAAAAACATTTGCTATGCTGACTAATAGTCAGAAAGTTTTTGTAGAAATTCCCAAAACAAGTTTGTGAGAAAGTGTTACCCTTCTTGTCCTTTTTCTGGCTCGTGTTTGATTTTAGTTATTTTAATCAGTGTTTTTCCAAGCCTAATGATGTTGTTTGCTATTCTCCCCCTGTTTCATCAAATTAATTTGAATACCCTCTGAGACATCTAAATAGCAATTGCAGTAAATATTCATCATGTGGAATTAATAATGGCATCTTGAAATGTTCTATTTTTTTTTTATGGGCTCTCTTAACCACAAAGAACCATCACCCAATATGGCATTAAAAACAAAGACGGACGATAGCTGAATTTTATAACACGATGACAGAAGAGAAAGCAGAACTGTGAGATCACCCTTGTGACAAGCTCTGAATAACTTAATTGCAATGCTTAAAGGCTTATGGAGCATGTTGGGAATTACAGAACCTGGGTTATTGATTACTCAGACAATACTTTTAATGTGAAATAAACCAAATAATTATGGACCGACTAAATAAATAAAACATGTTAATTGCTGATTTCTGATGGAATAAAATTTCAAATTGAATAGTTTTCTATTGATTACAAGTATTTATCAGACTTATAAGGTAAAAATGGAAATTCCCCATCAGATGTTAACTGTATAGAGCAAATGAAGGAGCTTTGTAGAATGATGTTATATTATTTCTGATTTATGGAAAAAGTTTTATCTTGAGTCACATTCAGTTAGCATATCTTATTTATAATTATCAATTGCAATAGGAAAGGAAAAAATTTTTAAAAAGGGACAAATTTGAATAAAATCAAATAACAGAAGACTTGAAGTCACTGAGATTTCTTTTAAATGTGCTTCATTGGTTGGGTGGTGCTTGTTTTGGACCTATATCTTTACCTTCTGTGTTTAAATAAACTTTCAAAGCTAGAAAAATCACTAGATCTGCCAATTGTTGTGGTCAGTTTTCTTCTTGCCACTCTTCTCATTAACATTTACTTAGAAAAAGAGCAGACTCCAAGAATGGTGAGAGTAGTTTTAGTTCCATGTGTTAAATTTATTTTTATTGAACTATTAGGAAATTTCAAAGTTTTAGTCTAGCTTGATACAAAAATTAATGTATTTTAATTTGTCTCTAGGGACCACTAGAAGATTTTTTAAATGCATAACTTTCAAACAACTAGAATTAACAGAAAAGACCAAATAAAACTCAATGTGTTAAGTAAAAGGCGGGAAAGATAAAAAATCAAACAAACCAAAAAAACCCCCAAAACTTCAGAAAAACAATAATATAGGTCTGGGTAAATGCAGAGTATCCATTAGTTAAACTGACTTTACAGCCTTTTTGGGGTGCATTCACATATTTTCTTCTTCACAGCCTTTTCTTAAGACTCCATTAAATACTGAGATTCAAGAGTCCACTGCTTCTATTTTCCTGGCAAATAGAAGCATTTCCATTTTGTAAAACATCTGGAAATCAAATGTTGGTGTTTTTCTTATAATTACTGTCAAGAAACATTTCCTTAGGGATATCAAACTGACTACCTCTGGAAGGAACACATTTCTCCATTTGTTCTTCCTCCAGAGACTGTTTCCCTTGCCACCTCTGTACCAGTTGGTAATGAAAACACATTTGAACAAATTAAAACTAACAATCTGCACAACAGACACGCACTGCCTTTCATAACATGCCAAAGGAATGTCACTGGTGCTACTGGTACAATTAGAATTTAGGTACAATTAGGCTTTGACTCCTGGTTTATTTGCTGAATTTGATCTGTTTGCTGCTATTAATTGAAGATCCTTCTACTTCATTGAATGTTTATTTTAAAGGCACCATAAAAATTGTTCTTATTAGAACACATGACTTTTCAGAAACTCTTCACAAGCAAAGGGACGCTTCTTTTCTCCTTGTCTCCTAATGACGTGCATGAGTGACTATACACATACATAGGGCCAAACTATAGTTTCCAAAAATAGCTATGAAGAAATTAAAATCTTGAAAAGAAGTTTAAGTGGGAGTATTATTTCCACTAATAATTGTAGGTAGATAGTTTCTACAACACAAAATCAAAGTGAGATGAAAATCAAAATAGATGGTTTCCATTTCTTTTCCTTCTGTCTTGGTGAAAAATAGAAATATCTGACTATATACATTAAAATTTGTAAAAGTCCCAATTCTTGTTGACTTAGAAGAATTTACCTGGATGCTCTTTATAGGCTGTGGGACAGAACTGGAAACTCCATAAATACTAAGTCTTGTTATAATCTATTAGCAACTGGAAAAGGGATTAGAAATCAAATTGGACAAGCTCAGATTTCCCAGGGGAGTCTCAGACTATGGGTGACTGAGAAGTATAAAAGTGGAAGTAAAAAGTACGACTTGATAAATTGGTAGAGAAAACACAGACTAGACTATGAATGATGAAATTTAACAAGATAAGAAATATATGAAAACAGAAATGATGATCTAATCATAAAATTAATCATTGATGCTTTAGTTTTTTGTACCAATAAGCAAGAATAAAAAGTCATAATACAAAATGGTACATCAATATAGGTACTTGTGTCCACAAGTGATTATAGTACACATCTTCCAACAGTGTCAAGAAGAAGTATATCAAGAAACTTTGCGGTATTTACTCCAATAAATTCACCCTATATGACTATATATCATTATTTACTTTTGTGAAATGAGAAAAAGTTTAAACAGTAAGAGAATGACTAATTACTCTTATGGATATCCTCAAGGAAATATTGTGCAAGAATTAAAGATGTTTATTAAATTTATAGTAACATGAAAATCTTACATTGTTATAATGACAAACTAAAAAACTTACCACAAAAATTTGCCTAGAAAGTTTGATTGAAACTATGTAAAGTAAACCACAGTCTATGCAAAGAAACACCAAAAGTCACTGAAGTTTTCTTCAGGGGCTGATAACATCAATGATAGACATTTCTCTTCTTTTTATTTCCCTGTATCTTGTAAATTACAAATCTAACCATACATTTTATTTTTTTATAAAATGTAGGGTTTTCTTTAGGATCATTTAGGCTATGCGAAAGTGTCCATTTCTTTCTCTTTTTCATATATTATTGAACATTACTACATTTACTTACCTCTTCTCTTGAGAGACACATTCTTTTATAGGCCCCTCAGCTCTATCACATCTGCTTCTTCTTTAGCCTAGATTTGAATGAACCGAACACAAACAATTGGTAAACATTTAACAACAGAATAATTATTTTGCTTTTTTTCCCATTGGACAGGTCAGCTTTTCTCTTTAATTAATTGAATTATTTGACATTATATTTCTTTCTCCAGCATCTTTTTAATATACTCTTTAACCAAGATACAATTCAAGTAAGCATACTACCATCAATATGATAGTAGAAACAAAAGAGTGTCATGGATGTGTTGACTTACAGAAAACTTCAGAACACTCAAATTTAGTTTTTTTAGGCTACCAACAACACACACACAAAAAACTAAAAACAGTTTATCCTATTAAACCTAGAATTTAGTTTGCTCTTTTCTTTTTTAATTTCCTAAAGTATTCTAGCTCATTTTAAACACTTGTTTAATTCTCCTCAGTTTTTACATAATTATTTTAAAAGAGTCTTTCCTCAGGTAAAGAACGAAAGTTACCAAAATATAATTATTCCATCTATTTCCACTGTCCTTAATGAGTATGTAACAAGGTGTCTAGCCAGTTAACACAGTCGGAGTACACAGGTCTATTGAATTTCTTACCTTTTTTATAGTCACAGATTTTATATTATTTTCTTAATTATGCTAATTAATATGCATAAAGGCCAAAGTTCTAGTACATCCTTAAATCCTAATGATTTAAAATTTGTGTTTAAATTTTCATAGCCCTTCTAGGCTTAGTTCAAATAAAAATACAGAAAACAAATGATTGTCTCTTACTGGTCTATTGTGACAGGTAAAAAAATTTCAAGGCTCATAAAACTTATTTTAAAATATAATCTTAATTTTCTGTTCACATGAATTCTATTTATACATGATTAAAGACCAAAACCAAAATATTCTAACAGGCGAATGAAAAGGACAAAGAACGTAGTAAGAAAAATTGTGACTGATCTGGGTAATTGCTTCCATTTGCTTAATGACAACCCTAGTTTTGCTTATATATAGTAGGTATTTCAATTTATAAAAGTCTGAAGTCATTATGGAACTCAAAATTATAAAGTCAAATGGAAACTGAAAATGCAAAACATATAATGTAATTGGTGTAATATACTATAATGCAATTTCTCACAGTTAGGATTTTGTATTGAGGGTTCCTGATAGCTCAGCCATCTAAAATTATTGAGCAAATAATCAGCTAGAAAAAGAACAGGAAAGGAATTCTGTTCTGATTAAAGAGCATATGACTAGAACCAAAGGACCTTTATCCATCCTGTATATATCATGACGGTAGTGTGGCTCAGTTTTACTGGTTGCACTTTTATATGTGGAGCCAGTTGGTCAGCTTTGCTGCTTAATTGTCAGGTAACCTAAACCAGTTGTTATTTTTCTGAATCTCAGGATCTTTATCTAAAAAAAGTGATAATAATATCTGTTCACTTCTCAGAAGTTTTGAGTCTCAATGAAATTGTTAGTACAATCACACTGAAAAAATATAGTAATATTGTTACCAATCACTTTATTATATCTTTGTTTTTTTACAGTATTCAATCTCAACATATAGAAGTTTATTAATAATTATTTCAAATATTTTCATAATTCCTATATATAGGGTGGTCATATAAATTTTTGTCCAAAGTATATAATAATTACTCTATACAGCAAGTGTTCTACTGACCTGGATGAATTTTTAGCATGTAATTAGGCATGAATGAATTTTAGCAAGTCATTTAACACTTTAAAATTGCCTACTTGCTAAATGCCATACATATGTAAAGGACTCAGATGGAAGATTAATGTGATTATTTGAACAATTCAAGCCAAAACATCATTTTTATCTCTTTTGCAAGTACTGGCTTTTGAACTTAATTTCACCTTTTTAAAAAGAATGTATACTTGGTCTGTTTTTCATTAGGTTCATTTCTGCTTAGTGTTGTGCACAAATTCTCTATTGTATGTAACAATCCTATGTGGTAGGTGTTATTATCTCCATTTTTCAGATAAAGAAACTGAGTTCCAAGATTTACACAAGGGTTTCCTGAAACAGTAATGAGTAAGTTACATTCTGGTGACTGGGCACTATAATACAGATGTACCCCCTAAAGTTGTAATAAAAATCGAGATTTGTGTAAATCCAAAGCCAATGTATGTAAACACTACTCCATATCAACTACTAAAATAGTACCTGGCATACAGCAGTTGCTCAAAAATGGTTGCTGTCATTGTCACTAATAACATTTATAATAATCTCAGACAAAATCATAAGGAACACTAAGTCACGATAAGAGTCTATAAATATCTTTTCATTTTATAATATTTTCAAGAATAGCCTAATGATATTTTGCACAAAATAATGAAAAGCCGATCACATTGGCAAACTGGAGTGCTTTTTTTCTCATAACTTTATAGATCACTTATATTAATGCTGTAAATTAATCAAATTTCCTGAGCTCTACAGCATATCAGAATAAAACTGCCTAGACTATTCTTTCAAAAGAGATCATTATATTGCAGTACCATTGCAGTACCAGTAGATGAACTTCATTGTGTGAAAGATAAGGGAAAGTCATTTAATTTATAAAAGTGATAAATTACTTTGATTGAAAATTGAATTAATCAGTAAGTACACATTTTAGAAAGAATGAAGTTCAAATCTTCAATAGACTTACAGCCCCTCTTAAAAACAAGGATGTCCATTATCTTCAATATACTGGAACATCAAATATTACCAGAATATTTCTGCTAAAATCATATTCATTTTAAAAATAGTTGTAGAAAGTAATTAGCTATTTTAAATCCCTATATATCTAGTTTTTAGTACTCTATTGATAACTATAGCAAAAGATTGATTTGCTTTACAATTCAGATAGCTAAATTGATCAGAGTTTCCAAAAACAAATTGGGAAAAAAAAACTTTACCCCTTTAACAAAATAAGATAGTACACTTTCATTGAAACTGTGTTATTTCTACACTGTTTACTATATAAAATTGCTACCCTGAGAGTCTCTGATTGGTTGTTCCAAAAATGAACTTCAACTTGCTTGTGAACATGGTGCCATTTACTCAACTGTGCTCCAAGTTCTCTCTCATGACTTGACTGGTGGCACAAAGGCAACATGCAGATGTGAACAGCTGCATGCTGAACCCAAGACATAGAGAGTAAAAGGGAGACAAGGCATCAGCCAAGTGCAAATCTTCCTGGTAACACTGTGAAGTTCTTGAACTTGCATAGCTTGTTAATTGGGCTATATACACAATTAGAAACAATTAATACACGGCTTTATTATTTTTACCTTTTCATAATGCTCCTGATTGCTCCTTAGGCAAAACAGCCACCCATATGGCATCAGCAATCCAGCTTGGTTTATTGCAGGAATCAGGAAATGAAAGAATTTTTCCCAAAGGAGGCACCTAAAAATTGTTTTAATGACATAGTCCTGGGCCAAGTCTTGCTATGGCATTTTCCCAGCTGCCCTGTTTGCTAACATTCCTCCCTTCCCTTTGATACCCTATTTTATCAGACTCTCTCCTAACCAACTCAGTTGACTGCCTCTGCCTATCCTTGCTTTGTGCAATCAATAAATTCTTTCTAAGGTGTTCGTTACAGTGGACCCAGTAAAGCAATAACATGCAAAAAGTAATCTAATTTTTCATCCACTAAAAAAAGCCTGTTATTGTACTACCTCTTCCAGGGTCAGCACTGCCCACTTGTCTTTTTGAGAGGTGATTCTAGTATAACTATTATCTTCCTCTTGATCACACACACACACACACACACAATTCTCCTTTCTTCTACAGAACAAAATAAATGAAGAATTGTATTGCCCCTGAGTTTTTATGAACCCACTAACTACCTCAGTCCCATGTAAGGAGGAAATCTGCCACCTACTTTGGCAGTCCGCTGCACTAATCCACAGCATTCCTTACAACCATAGTCACTGCTCTGAACAATCACTGAGGCTAAATTGGGAAATGCATTTCTCTAGTTCTCCTTGGGTTGTTTTAGCAGCTCTGGAGTAGTGAAACCAGTTATTTGGGGTTTCAACATAATTGTGCTCTAGGGATTAACATGGGTGACTTGAACTATGTCAAGATTGACAGGCTTGGTCCAATGAGAATATAGAAAGGTTGTGTGTACACGCACACACACACACACAGCTGTGCACATGTGCAGACGATGGAGTCAGGTTGCAACGGGTTTTCATAACACATTTTTAATTCTAAACTGTCTTAAAATAGTTTTTTCTAGCTCTGGTTCTGCTGAAGAAAGCAGAACAGTTTAGCTTACATCTTCCTGTATGGATATTAAGAGTATAAATTATGGAAAATCAATTTAGGCTAAGGTAAAGAATTAGATTCTGTATAAGGAAATAAAGTTATAATAATTTTTAGTATTTAAGATAATTATGATAACAACTAATCTCTATTTAGTTTTTATATGTGCTAGGCACTATGCTAAGTGCCACTCATGAAGTATTTCATTTATTGCTTTTAGCAACTTTATCTCTATTTCTAAAATTAAGAAACAAGCTGGAAGAGGTTAAGTCTCTTGCTCAAAGTACATAAAAAGTGGCAAAGCATGAATTGGAACATAAGTCTGCCTCTGCCTGATGCCAAAGGTAAGCCTTATAGGATTTAAAAGCCTTACCTCTCTGAAAATACTATGTATCATTTCTTCCCTAGTTCTCTGTGTCCCAGCCACTCTGGTGCTTAGACAATTTCTCATACTTTTCATGTTCCTTCCTATGTCGGGATTTCTCTATATAATGTTCCTACTCCTAGACATACTCCATTATAATATTTTATAATCATATGTTTATTGTGATTTTTGATTAATTTATTTCTTCATCATTAGTAAAGGCCAAGTGCCATGTCTACCTTGCTTACTATAGTTGAGAGACAGTATGTAGTGGAACCAGACTGGTTGGGTTCTGGCTTTGCTGGTTTATGTTACTATGGGTGAGTTACTTTTGTCTCAAGTTTCTTATCTATAAAATGGGAATAACGATAAGATCTATTTCATGGGAGGTATTGAGGAGTAAATGGGTAAAACAAAACAAACTACTTAACTCATATCCTGGTACCAACAGGACTTTAATAATCGGCTATTATTATTTTTGTCTATTCCTGACACTTGTCACAGTACTGGTCAGATACAAGGCACTCAATACATATTTTTTAGAATAAATACATGCATGCATGAATGAATAAGTGAAAGAACGAATAAATCTTCTTGAAATACTGAGTTATCTCAGTATTGCCTCTAGTTTCATCACATCACAGCTATTCAAGCTTTGACACTGCCTACTAAAAATTTAGGCAAGGATTATTGTCACTTAATCCTGCATCAAGGAACAGATATCATCTTTGGATGCTCTTGAAAAATTCTGGCTTTGGAAACCAGAGGCCAGGGATCTGATCCCACCATTCATAAAGAAACAACCTAGAATTACAATTTGGTACTACCATCTTCAAAATATTTTTTGTCTTCCAAGAAGTGAGAATAAATACAAAAAATTCATCGACTACATCTGGGCTCAGAAAACCTGTGGGTGTATTCAAAATTACCTCATAGGCATAAAGCAACAGCATCTCCTTTTGATAATCACATTGTACATTGAGCTTTCATATCAACAACAACATGTTATTGGGCATGAACCATGTTTTAACAACTTAACACACATAATCCCCAATCATCATAACACCCCTACAAGGGAACGGTCATTATTTCAATTTTATCAGGGAGAAAACAGAACTTCATAGAAGTTAAGGGACTTGACCATACTCATACAGCAAGAAAACGATGAAGTATGATTGGAATACTACATTGCCTCATTTCATTCTTATATATTTTACTCCTTGCTCAGTAAATTGGTACAAAATACATTCTCTGAAGATAATTGTTAAAAGGTTACACTTTTAACATACTGAAGGCAATTGGTAAAGATGTTAAAATATCATCAGTATGTGGTTTGCCTTCAAAAGTCAAAGATAAAAATAAAATACTTTTGGCATCTTTATTGAACGTCTCATCTTTGGGAACAAGTGAAGGCAATGGTTTTAGTCATGCTTCAGAACCCTGCTAAGATTTAGTGGGTAGATTAAAGTGTGGAAGTTTTGTATCTATGTCTCTTGTAAAGCAAATTTGCAGAAAAGTACAATTTCATTGGCTTTAATGTGGGAAAAAGTAAGATCTTTCCTAACAGAGGAACACTGGAGGCTATGTGTCCGAGAAAAAGAGCATATTCCCAAGTTGAATATAACAGCACAAAAAGTATTTATTTATTCAAACTAAATCTTAAAGTCTATGACCAGGCTTTAAACGGCTAAACAAACCCTATCAGGATTCTACCCTGGCAGATAAGAATAAAATGCCTCAGCTAGGAAAAGCAGTGAAGAGAGAATCCAGCGAGTGAGTTTCCCTTATGTTCCTTTAAGCTGGACTCAGAGAAACAATGACGCTCACAGATCCACTGACAAGACAGCCTTAACAATCTCTTTGGTTTGATTAAACTTCAGACATGTTTCTTTCCGACTATAAGACAGTGATCTCCCTTTTCCAAGGACCATTTACTTTAGAAAACTTGCAAGTGTGTCAATTTGGGGGGGATAGAGGTCCCCAAAACATATAAATCTTCTTCCAGCCTCTTGTTAGTTTTAGAACCCAGGAATGTCTTTCTCAAGGACCTGGGAGCCATCACTTTGAAAGATAATCATCAAAAAAGTACCCCAGAAATCTCCAGTCTCTGTTGGAGGGTAGGTGCCTAACTTTTATCTATAAGCACCAATTAGCCTAATCACACTGACCAACGATCCCCACTAACATCCTGGAACACTTTTCCACTAGCTTCCCTCACTGCTTAAAAACTCTCCCACCCCTCTTTTTTCAGCAAGAGTTGAGTTCAATCTCTCCTCTTGAAATATTCTTGAACAAAGTTTTCCTTATCTGTTTAACTCTGTCCAGTGCAATTTTCTTTGATACCACAGAATAACTTCTTTCAAGAATATATTGCTAGTCGGGCAACTTTCTAAAACCTCTACATTCCACTCTATAATCAAATTGCCAAAATCTTAGTAATACCCACTCCAGTCATTATACTCTATTCTCTCTTGCCAGATCTGTGTATGACTCCGACAAAGAACCAATAACACCAAGTTATGAATACTTTTTATTCCATTGGAACTGTGAGCTACTGGTAAGGGAGAAAGAGTTTCTCTTCACTTTTTCTATTCTCAGTGTCTAAGCCAGGTCCTACAAGACACACTTATATCACCCTAGACGGGGAACCCAAGCAACCTACTAGTACGTTGTACATGGAGTGACTATATAATTTATATAATTTATCATCTACATCAGGACAGTTTTGAGAGTGAAAGAAGGTACTAAAATAATTTGATATAATTCTCAAAATATTTTTATCATCAAATTTGTTTTATGAAATTATGGTTAAGAAAAACTCCCTCCCAAATTTATTTTTTAATGCTTCACCAAATTTAGATGCTAAAAAAATCATAGGCTCTCTAAAGTTCAATCCATTTCAAAACAAAATATCAATTTATACAGCTATAAACAGAAGTTTAATCAAACTCTTCTCAAAGTAGAGATATTCCAAGGCACAGTTAGAGAATTTCAAAATTTATACATCATTTGAATTCTCAGCATTTAATTTATTTTGTTCCTTTCTTGCTTTTTTGGAGATAAATTTCAATTTTGCAAGATTTGTTTTCAAAAATTCAATCTGATAAAGCTTAAGAGTTTTGGTGCTCCATTTGCTGATACTTTTATTAAAGATATTTAATTTTTTACCTGCATATATTAATTTTTTTCTATGTAGATTGGTAGGGAATTTTAGCTTATTTGGATGTATTATGCACTTCAACCAATGTTAAGTTCACTTCTGCTTCATAAATGCTTTAATTTTATTAAGAACATTGGTTTTTTTTTCACTATGAGGCTCTGAACTACCAAAATCTGTATTTATATTATCAGCACAAAAGAAATTAACTACATTTTAACTATTGAATGACTTGATAGTTCTTCCTATAATGTTGTTTTTGAGACAATTAACTTCTGAAAGCTTTACTTTCTTCCGTGAAGTGAGTGAAAAAATGAAATCATTGTTAGAATTGACTGGTTTCTATTTTAAGCAATGATGATATTGACATTAAACTCAATCATTGAGCATTTCCCCTTTTGCTAATGCATTAATAGCCTTTGATTCAGTCTATGCGTATACATGAGAAAATTTGAAGTCATAATGAGCAAAATTAATATTGATGAAGAATAGCTATTTAATCTAAATGAAAAGTCATGTTTCTGGAGTGATATGCGAATTGGCCTTTGTAGCTACATGTATTCAATTATTGTCTTTGGTCACAGTCTTAAGATAACTAATACATTTTTGTATGGTGAAGCTTCTTAAGCAGATTTGTGTTCTCTGCTTTTTATACTGTCAGTGTTAATACTGCTGTGTGCCCTTACTGGATGGTAAATGTCCACAAACATTTTAAGTTAAACATAATATCGGGTGGCTCTGTGGTCCAATGGATAGGGCATTGGACATCTAGTCTAACCATTATGCAGTACACCTGAAACTAACACTGTCAACTATAATTGAAAAAGAAAACATAACATTATTAACAAAAATGATGCATTGTTTCATTATGTGCTTTTGTTTTTTAAACACTGCTTTCAAAATAATTTAAATCAAAATTGAAAACATTATAGAACAATAAAACGAATAACTATAGATTTACAGCCTAGAATAAGCGGCCTAATCACTGCTGCAAGAAGATGCAGCCGGACGCTCAATCTCATTTCACTACTCCTGCCTCTCTAGTCCCCCGTGTCTCCCCCTGACCCTGCCTGCGGCAAGCCTGAGACACCAAGCGGTCAGCAGTAAAGTAGCGTCAGATATTTTCCTCACCAATTCTTCTCGACGTCTTTAGAAAAAAGTGGACAAACATATAAATCCCCAACTACGCACAATTCCTTGAAACAACCTGTATGGGACCTTGAATCTTAAGCATCGTTGGCTTTACAGGAAATCAGCCCCCAGGGCCGGCCAAGTAAAAGACAGGCCTGGCCGTGCACAACAGGTGCAAGCACTCTGATGACCCACAGAAGGGACAAAAGCTGGGGCTGCTGAGAAGAGCAGGAACCAGACTACGTAAAAATTTATAATCCGTGGTAAGGAACTTGAATAGGATAAATGAATAAATAGGTAAACGAAAGAGCGAATCAACAGGAAACCTTTTCTCGCAGGGAGAGAACGATGGGGCGGGGCGCGGAGGGGGGAACGCGCTGAATTGAGTTATGGCTCAGAGAACCCCGGAGCCCCGCCTGAGGCGCTGCAGCACGCGCTACAGCCAAAGCTGGATATCGCGGGACAGCGCGGGATCGCGTGGGATCTCGCGGGCATCTCGCGGGAATCTCGGGAGCTTGACAGTACTGGTGGGGGAAGCCTGGGATGGGAAACATTTGGGTGCGCCTGCCCAAGGCTCCTCCTCCAGCCTCATCTGTAGGGAGTTTGGCTCATACCACCTGTCACGAAATTCCTACTGCGTGTGGACTCCTTGACACCCACAATAGGTCACGGTGCAGCCCCAGAGGTCCGGCTATCACTCTGACCCAAATGCTGTGCATGGGAGGGACACCCCCCCCCCTCGCCCCAACACGCCACCCCAGAAACCAGAACAAGGGAGCGAACTGCACATTCCAAGCCGAAAACTAGATGGCCTTCCAGAAGTCCACAAGGCCCAAGGCAGTGACCCTGGCTTCTGGCACGGAATCCTTGGGCCCCAATTCGATCTCTGCCAAGGTCCAAGGCAACAGCAACCTGAATGTGCCTGCCATTGCACTTTGACGGATCCAGTTCTTCCCAGCAGCTGCAAGGTATCTAAAATTATCCCCAAGAAATCTCATCTGTTTCTCGAGCATTTGCCTTGAAGAGCAGCCTCGGGACATTTCTGTTTCTGACCCAGCCCACCTATGAGCACTCTGCGATGGGGGCGCTGGCTCCTTCACCCAATCCCCTCCTCCATCGGGAAATACTCTTTCGAATACCATGGCGGATATCACAGGCCACGGCCTGGTCAGGTGGGTGGAGTTTGTGGCTTCCCAGAAAGGTCTTGGGAGAAAGAAAAAAAGAAAAATTTTTTTCTTTCATCCAAAGGCGGCCATCTAATGGCATCCATATACAGAAATCTAAGTTGTTGGGTGGGTGAGGGTCCTGCACTGTCATGACTGTCCTGACTCTACATTTTCTCATTTACAGAGTGTGAAAATTAGACTAAGATTGCTTATGCCTCTAAGAGTTCGTTACAAAATTCTTTCAAAACAATCTCCTTTCCTTATATTGAGATTGGTGGGAAGAGAACTTTTCCATAGGTCCCTAACTACAAGGTAAATTTTAGCTTGTTTGATTGTGATATCTTTTCTAGTATGCAATGAGATTCAATCATTTGTTTTTATGATACATTTTATGACATATTTATATCTTGAGTTTCCCTTTTAACTGCAATTTCCATAAGGGTAGTGACAAGGTAGTGACAAGTCTTACTCATCTCTGAACTCCTCAGAATGACAAGCAAAGTATCCAGCACATGTCTATTGCATCAGAATGCCTTTCTGCGTGACAAACCACCCTAAAACTTAGTGGCTAAAACAACAAACATTTATTTATTATTTCTCATAATTCAGCGGGTCGACTTGGCTTTTCCTCCAGTCTGGAATGGCTTGGTCTAGAATGGCCTTCTCACAAGTCTGGTGGTTAGTATGCTGCACAGTCTATGAAACCTCAACTGAGATGGCCTCCCTCCTGGTCTCTCAAACTCCAAAAGACTAGTCCAGGCTTATACACAGAGTAGGAGAAATGTTCCCTGCAGCAGGAGAGCTTCAGCTTCAAACTACCCGCACTTTTTACTCCTCTGCCTGAATCATGTTTGCTAATACTGCTCGCAACCAGCCACATGATCACATCCAGAATCACACGATGGAGACTCTGGCTCGTGGTAAGATTAATTTCTTTAAATCTACCCCATTCATTCAGCAGCCGGTGATCTCTGTATTTGTATTTCTACTTCACCTGTAGGTGACACTGAAGTGAGAATGCAAGGACTTTCCTTAATGTCTCTCTGTCTCTGACCTGATTGAAACTGTAGGTTAGGGGGAAGTGAAAGTGAAAAGCTATGAAGAATGGCTCTGTTTGTAGGTTAACTGGAGAATAGGAAAGAAACATTTCCTTCTTGTGAATATCTCCAGTACTGTAAAACTACAGGAATGGAATAGAAGCTGAACAAGACACCGTGTGATATTTTACCTAATTGATGTTCAATAAACACCGTTAAAAAATGTTCCATTTTATACAACAAGGTTTGTTAATGTGAAGTGGTACACAGAGTACACATTTTGGTGTTTTTCAGATTATGATTTGAATTCTATCTAGGGCACTTATTAGCATGTGCTCTGGTTTACCTTTAGTTTTCTAATTCGTTAAATGAGGTAATCATGTTGTGGATTTTGGCCTGTGTACCCAGAAGAACCAAGTAGCACTCAGCGAACTAAGAATCAAAGGAGGTTTATTTATGCCGGTGGGCTCAGAGGAGTTCCTCTCCAGAGTCTGAGCCCTGAACAAAGGCAGGCAGGTAGATTTATACATTGACTGCTTCCGCATACCTGGAGATCTTTCGTTTCACGCACGCGAGAAAGGTAGTGTTCCAGGGAGAGGAGGTTGGAAAAATTCCTCTGGGACAGAGTAGCCATCTTAGATTTCTTTACATCTCCCATATCAATCATACCTGAGAAGACTGCTCTGAGGGTTAAACAATGTAATATATGTGCTTCACACGTGTTACACACTTAAAAGTCGGCTTTTTCCCTTTCTTTCCTACATTTCTATTTACTTTCTTTAATTTAAATAGTACTATGTACTTTTTGGACAGAAATAACATTTTAATTCCTAAAGTTTTAAAATATTTTTGATGTTAAAAGTGAACACACATAATATATAGATGTATTTGTATACAGTAACACTGTAATGGCTCTTACTAGGTTCCAAGTAACTGTTCTAAACATTCTATTAAAAGTAATTCATTTAAATCTCACAAGAAATCAATGAAGTTGATAATATTACTATGATTTAATAGAGAAGAAAACTAGAGATACAGATGTTTTTTACATCTGGTATGAAATGAAGCTGAACTTCTAACCCACAGTGGTGTGTTTTGGGCTATGTCCTCCTAACCACTCTAAGCTGCCACTTACTCTATGATAAAGATTTGCCACAGCAATAATTTATAAAAATGACTTTAAAAAATTAATCAATTATGTTAATTAAACCAAAATATGAGTGTTTAATTTAAGATAATTAATGGATTTTTCCCCATATTCTCAAACTTATCCCCCAATAACAAAATAGCTTGTTTTAAAAGAAAAATCTAGAAAAGGAAATACCATCCACGTTTAACCGCTCGTTTTCCTAAAATTGTTTTGGGAGGTAACCTAAATTTGAGAATATTTTCATGGTATTACTTGGTTACTACAATGCTTTGCAGTTCAGAACACGTAATGTTCTAAGCCTGCCCTAACACGAATGGGGTGGATATACCAGAATATAGCTCAACCCCTGCAAACTTTTAGAATTAAATCTGGGTAGTCATTTTGAAAAGGACAGGGATGTAGTAAAATATTTAAAAGGTCAAAGGCAAATTTTGTTATGCCTAAAATAGTCATGCTTTATCACATAGTTTGAAATATCACCTAGAGTCCAAAATTGTATAGCCATTTAAATTCTATTTGCATTTGTGAAGTACTAAGGACATTTTTGACAGGCATTTTGATAGAAATGTACAATACAATTTTTTTTTTAAAGAAAGAAATGTTTTCTTACAAAGAAAGAATTCAATTCAGCATTAACTAACAAAACCAAATCAACTAAATAGACTCACGCAATTCAATACTGAAAATACATGATAGTGGGGAAAATCCAGCGTCTCTCGCTTTATGGAGTCTAGAGCACACTGTTTCCCTCTAGTGCTGCTTCCTGACTTCCCAAGACTTTTCTTTCTGCCATCTTTATTCACTTCACTGTCTGTTTTGCGCCCTTCCCTGCCTTAACTGAAGACTATCTACTCTGCAATTTTCTGCTGCAGTGGCCACTCAGCCTTCTAAACTCTAGTTAACTCCAGGGTCAGGTTGGGAGAAGACTGGTAGTCTTCTTGCTTAGCATTGCTATTTCATTGTAGATCACTACTCTTGCCACATGCTAAAATTCATGCTTTCCTGAGATTCTATTAATGGGCTACATGGCATAACATCCTCTTATATTTCTGTCCTGGGCATACCCTAAATTTCAGGCAGCTGGCTTAATACTCCCCTATTTATTTTCTCTCACTGCATGTAACATTCAGCTCAAGTTTATTGACTTCTTCTGAAGTACCAGGAAACTTCAGCTCCACTCTACTATAGCTACTCACATAATATATTCACTTTCAACTTAGTTATTATCCAGAATACCGGAGAGAATAGGCTCCTCGAGGACAAGGGCAGTATCTTTAGGGTTGAACACCATCATTGACAATTAGCATAGTATCTGGTGCACGCTAGGTTATTTAATGAATATATTAATCACATCATATCAGGAAATCTTAAACTCCAATTAATTCTTTCATCTCTTCCTATCTTTGAGTTTTCTTAGGACCTGAATTCCACTATTTATTTTACATCACAGTGACCACTATCCCATCCCAATCCTTTCTCTATTTCCTCCTAATCTCTCAGCCATCCGCTGTATTTCACATGTTTTACCGACCGATACCAATAGGATGAGCCTTTTCTCACCAAACACTCCTCTCTGTAATGTGCCCATTCTTACAGAGTACATAGTCAAAGCAGGACTGTGAAGCATTCCAGTGTTCATGCTATTGCTTCTTCCACTACTGCTGTATAAGAATAAGCAACTTTTTGGAAGTAATCCTAGGCATTAGAGTTGGGGCAGAATTTAAAAATCTACAAAAATGTGCACTTCTGATCATGTGCATCTATAAAATAAAATGGTAATCGAAATGATTCAATGGCTGACATACTAAATTGCCATTATAATTTTTACTGAGATAATTATAAACATTTTAAAACTAATAACATGAAGCATTAATATCAATCTAAAGTTAATAAATAATGCTATTTACTATTAAATCCTGTTCATTCGCTATCAAATCCTGAGAGCTTAAGTCTGTATTCACCTTCACAGGCCATTTTAAACCTCTGCCTACACTTCAGCCTAGAGCAAGTTAGGAACTAAATAAATACTTGTTCTTGTCACACTTTCTGTGTGTTTTCCAGTACTCTAGCAGGGTGCCTAAGGCACTAAAATTTGATTTAGAAAGAAAAGCAATTATCAGAGTTTGAAGTTCACAAAAATTTTGAGTGGATAAAAGTTGAGAAGTTAAGACTTAGGAATCTCACCAGGATCACTGTAAGTTCTTGGGTCAATAGGTGATTATTTATAAGAGACTTTAAACCACTTGAGTCCCTTCTCAGTGAGATTTTATTATTTAAGAGTAACCAGACATCCCTGTGCTTGTGCTCAGGAAATGCCCCATTATTCTTTGGCTTTTTGAATCAATGATTTTGAAGCCACCAATACTCTCAAACCCTTTCACAGTACCAAACTATTTTTTTCCCTGGAAAATTGTGCAAAACACCTCTCCTTTAATAAATATTTTTTAAAAGATCATTAACATTGTCACATCAAATCTGTCACAGTTTAGTGAAGTTAAACATTCCTGAGCTGTGTAATGTTTTGTCAGGACAGTGGAGGAAACGGGGCTAATATAATTGGCAAGTGACTTAAGCCAAAAGAAAAAAAAAAGTGAGCGTGCCTCAGTAGAATTCATTCCAGGACTGGTTCTCAATGGGAGAGTTGCCTAAAGAGGAAATGAAATAGTCTGGGAAATTCTCTTTTTAATGCAATTAAACTCTCCTTATGCCCCACTGGCTTAAAAATTTGGCTTAACATAATTTTTTTTTTTTAGAGTTTTCTTCACTTTTACATCAGACAGAACCAAAGGTCCACAAGAATGCTCCTTACAAGGTTAGGCCTGCTCTTAGAAACCACATGTAGAACCTAATACACAAGTAAGGTTCAGCCAACCAAGACAGCGTTAAAGAGAAAAACCACTGGCCCCAAAATGGCTTCACCCATGCTAAAAGTCCACGATATCAAAACTAATTTAATACCTGATCTAATTACAGTTTCAACCTCTCCCAGAAACATCTTAATCAAGCAGTCTGGACCTTTCAGATCAATACCAGTAAGGAAATCTGTCAGGTGGGCCGTCTCCATTCCCCATAGAAAGCAAAGGCAATCTGCATGAAAACAAAAATAAAAACAAAATCCTTCCCTAGTTCTTCTTCATCCAAAAAAGATGTTCTGACTCCAAAATTATCTTCTTCTTCTGTCAATACCTCCCTTCTGCTGGTAAAAGCCTTCTGTTTTGTATGGCCTCTCCCAGCGTCCTTCTAGTTATTAGATAGGATACTGCTGGATTCAGGAATCACTTAATAAAGCCAATTAGATCTCCAAATTCACTCAGTTGAAGTTTGTTTTCTTACCAGTAGTATTTGTGATATTGTGATGTCTAATAAGAAATATACATTTGGTCTGCTCTCTTTCTGGCATAGAGCTCCTAAAACCCTTGGAATTTTCTAAGTGGTGACAGCCAGAAAAGTATCTTTTATTATGTTAATGAGGTGACTTTTATAAAACACTTAGGTAACCTAAGGATAGGAGCTGGTTACCTGGGGTTGGAAATTTCAGTCCCACCACCTTGCCCTACCACCTCAAGAAGGGGAGAGAGGCTGAATGTTGAATCAATTCCCAGCAGCTGATGATTTAATCATTCATGCCTATGTAATGAAGCCTCCACAAAAAACCAAAAGGACGGTCTCAGAAGCTTCTAGGTTGGTGAACATGCTAATGAACCCATTACAAACAATACCTAATGGATTCTGGTATCAGCATCCAGGTGTTCTATACCAAGGCATCAATGACAATCCTTAATTGAAATGACTAGAAGAAAGACCTCTGGATTCTCTCATGGGGTGGTGTACGGGGTTTCTTGCTGACTTTGATCTAAAAAGATTCTAAACTGGATTGAAATTGATACTTCATTCTTTATGGCCATTATTACTATTTCAGATAATTCTTAGGATTTGCCTTTGATCTGATTTACAGAACTAACGATTTACTTGTTTGATCCAGAAATGACTACACCAGTTCAGCTCTGGCTCTCTGACCCCAGTGTTTTATGATCTTTGTTACAATAGATGTATTTTCTCTGTATAGTCATAATGTAAGTTGTGCTTTTGGAAGGATGGATCTTTTCTTATTTGTAGTTTGCACTGAAAATAGATTCTTCATTTTTACAGTATCATGATACTGTAACATGATACATGCAGTATCATTAAGCATCCTCCAGGAATGGCCAAAATAAATTAAAAGGAAGGGAGACTTTTTAGAACGTTACAGGGGTATGTTAAGGACTCCAAGGGAAGGGCAAACAAGTTCCCCAATCCACTGTAATGGAGTAAAAGCCACCAGGAATAGAGCTACTTATGTCCTCTGTGTAGTTTTTTTCTCACTCCCAGAATTTTTTTCACCTTTGATTTACTCAGTAGATTGAATCTAGTCTTCTTTCTCCCTGAAGAACTGATTTGTCTGGACTTCTTGCTCATGGATATGAGCTCATAATTGACTCAGACTCTGCTTTATGTCATTTTTGTGTTGAACTGACCAACAAACTAGTCTTTGTGTCCTAATACTAAATTGTCAGGAGGGAGCTTATCATTTTATCTTAGCCTAGGCTATGGATTGATGCCTACTGATTCAGTCAATTCACTTGACAGCAGAAGTTCACCTACTTTTGAAGGTAGGGGAGTATTTTCAGAAAAAAGGAGAGTGTACACTGAACAGAAGTTTGACAATCACTTTATCTTTTCTCTCATAATGATCTAAAGCTAAAACATGATATTTAGGTACAATATGAATCAAGCAGAGGGTATTGATAGACTGTTCTCCTTCCTTGCATATGAGTTCCTACTCAAGTCTCTATTTTTCAATTTTACCATTTTATATTTCTTTATCATTTCTCCACTTTGTATTACTTCTGAGGGAAATAAACCTGTGGTTATATTTGTTAAAGCTTGAAGGCTTTTTGGCCCTCAATTTGTATACAGATAGCAGGATAAAAGAATCAACAGCTATGTAAAAGGTCTGTTGTGCAATCCTTTACTATCTTGGAGCAATAACGAATATACTAATAATAGTTTAGGATAGTTTTAAGTGTATTTGATAATATACATTACTCAAAAGTCTACACTTGTTCAGTGTTCTTGAAAGCTCTTTAGACACGCAGTACAAAGCTTTGAACACCCTGTCATTATTTTTCTTTTACTAAATTTACTTTGGATGTCACACTCAGTGATGCCACTAAAGGCAAATTATTGACAGTTCCCATTCATGGAGGGCTTGCCCTTGCCAGTATGCTGCC
>NW_006443124.1:12646089-12646548 GCF_000325575.1 Pteropus alecto
TATTTCAAATACAAACATTTTGGAGGTAATATTCCAATTGTTTCTCTTTTGTATAAAAGGTTAAGATAAGTGGCTATAATGCCTGCATTGAACTGAAATGAATGAACTGGGTTGGTGCCTTTGGTGTTTATTAATTTCAAGTGTAAATTGTCATGTTTTGCTTTTAAGAAATTTTTGCTGCAATTTCCAAAATCCCTGTCCAGCTTTTGTGAAAGCAAGTATCACAGAAAGTGGGTGGAATAGAATAAACAAGTTTGACAGGCACATATAATGTATTAGGTACTTCTCTAAAAACAGCCTGCCATCAAAGGATATCTGAAACTGAATCTGTGTTTGAACAGAAAATCTAATGCACCAGGTAGTATGTTAGTATGTGTGTGTGTATATATATACATAAATATATGTATATTTGATTATATATATAATATATGTATATTTGATTATATATAAATATATATT
>NW_006443124.1:12646613-12651640 GCF_000325575.1 Pteropus alecto
ATAATCAAATATATATATATTTGATTATCAATAAAACTCAATTTGGCTGCTCTATGCTCTTTGTAGCCCTCTTTGTTTTCTCAGCTAGAGATAATCTCGGAGTTCCTAAAACCCTTAGAATTTGTTATGGTAATGAGATGACTTTTATAAAACACTTAGGTAACTGAAGGATGGGGGCTGGTTACCAGTGCTGGAGCTTTCAGTCCCACCACCTTGGCCCCCCACCTCGAGAAGGGGAGAGGGGCTGGAGATTGAATCAATGCCAGTGGCCCAATGATTTAATCATTCATGCCTATGTAATGAAGCCTCCACACAAACCTAAACTGACAAGACAGGTTCAGAAGATTCTAGGTTGGTGAACACGTGGAGATGAGGGGAGAGTGGCACACCCCAAGAGGGCATGGAAGCTGGGTGCTCCTCGCATACCTTGTCCTGTGCATCTTTTCCATCTGGCTGTTCCTGATTCATATCCTTTTATAATAAACTGATAATCTAATAAGTAAAATGTTTCTCTGAGTTCTGTGAGCCACTCTAGAGAATTAATTGAATCTAAGGAAGGGGTCATGGGAACCTCTGATTTACAGCTGGTCGTTCAGAAGTACAGGTAACAACCTAGACTTATCTAGACTTAAAACCGGCTTCTGAAATACAAAGAGGCGATCATGGGAACCTTCAAACTGTAGCCAATCAGAGCACAGGTAACAACCCGGGCTTGGGAATGGCGTCTGAAGTTGAGGGCAGTCTTGTATGACTGTAACCACACGTAGCCTTCATTTCTTTAAGATAGCTTTTTCTCTGATTCAGTCAGGCTTTGCCTAGATAATGGCATTGTGATTCACTTGCTTCTTTCTACCCTTATCCTTCCACCTTTGTATGCCTACTCCCTTAATCGTTAAGCCTTAGAACATAAGGCTCTGGCCAATGTCAAATCTTTTAAGAATAAAGCCTCAGGACTGTCGATCATGAGGCCAATAAATTTCAGTTAAACTAAGGGTAACATCTTAGCTTTAGGTGTGTTTCAGCCCCAGGCCTATCGAGGAAGAACCAGCCCCATTGGCCGTGGGACCAAGAGGGATGCTACCATGGCTGATTCCAGAACAGGACATGATGATCGATTACCCCATTACCCCAGCCCCATCCAATCAGTAGCACCCATGAACCCCAACTCCCTTAGATTCCATGGCTAATGATTTTTCCCTATATAATCTATCTCCTGTAGATACCTGGGGGCCAGGTCTTTGATGAGCAGTAGCTCACCTGTGTCTCTAGGACTTGCAACTTCCTAAATAAACCTTTATTTTCTTTCCTGCATAACCTGTTCATATCTCATTGGACTTAGATGCACATAGGCAGATGGACACCTTTGCTCTGGTAACATGACTGAGATTCAACTTGTGGAATCTGATACTATCTCCAGATAGTGTCAGAATTGAGTTGAATTGCAGGACACACACCTGAAGTCCTGAGAATTGCTTGGTGGTATGTGTGGGAACCCCCCACCCTAGTGGAACTGAGTCTAGAACCTAAATTAGAGACATATGCACAAATGATTATGGTATAGTAATGGTAAACACATATCGAGAACAGTGAGGAAGATGAAACTAACACTCCTAGCCCTCTTGCTCCAAGGTAAGAGACTGTTCCATGCAGAGAAGAAATGTGAACTACAAGGATGAAGTGGTTGGTTTTTAAAGCAGAGAGAATAGCCTGTGCTTTGACATAGCCACAAGAAAGAGGCGGCCATCCTCATAAACCACGAGTATATACTATAGCTAGAAGAGTTGTCTGCAAACCTGATTTGTGTATTGCTGGCAGAATATTTAGACTTTCAAAGCAAATGAACACATGGTGAATATTAAGGGACTTATTTAAAATCCTCAATTCTCTAAGTTTGTTTTCATAAAACTGATGTGCTTGAGAAAGCACCTTTTTAAAAGACCCCATGGCATTATGGCCTGTGTGTTGTGTTCTCAATTTCAATGTATTGTGTAGTAGGGTAATGAAGTAGTGATGACAATTATCATATAAAAACTTTGCTGCTTCTTTTATTAGACTTTCTAAAAATGTATCACTCCTGAGAGAGAATAAGTAAGAAATATGGAAGCCAACAGGACCTTATTCTCTTCTGATGACAAATTATGGCAAGGTTCTGTGCCTTGACCCTCTATCTTACATTGAGATTTTCCAAGACTTGTATAAAGCAAGGAGTAATTAATTGCCCAGTCCCTGAGAAGCAGGTCCTCTCTTCAGTCTTATTAAGAAAATGCTTGGGGAGAACTCTTATGCATCGGTGTCTTCCATGTTTTGCATAATATTAAACATGAATAATTTAAAAATCCTACTTTTATTTCTGGTAGATCAATGTTACATATTCAAATTAAAAAAAAACTTATTAAAGAGGCTAGTTCATGCTTGAAATACTCTTGAACATTTATTCAGACTCATTCAAGATATAGTTTCATTAAAGTTTACCAAGAGATTCACTGGAAACTATAAATTTATTCTCACTTTCCATTCAAATAAAAGTTTCCAGTTCATTGTTACTTGTTAAACGCTTCCCTGCTCGTTTACTCATTAGAACTAAATGCAAATTAGATGTAGATCAGCTTGATCTGAATGCTGTGGATTTACTTTAAATAACACATATATTATACCATTAACAGGGTCTTGAAGCCCTCATGTACCAGAGGACTAATCCTTTTCCTTTTCTGGGTGCTAATTTCAACACATTAGACTAAATTCCACTTTGAAAATTGGAATAATCTTTGTACATATATTCATAGGACAAAAATGTTTCCAAAATTCAATTTAAGACATATGTCCTTAACTTTAGAAAAATTGTTTTATTTCATTATGATTAATTCCTTCCTCTTGCACATTGACATAATGTTTTAATCTTCTTAAAATTTTTATAAACATAATGGTTTTCAACCATGGAATGGTATTAAAAATCTAGCTAAAGGTAATAATGCGTAAGTGTCCATTTTGCTGGCCTATGTGGCATACTTTCATAAGATCCTTCTAGATAACTTGTAGTATTAAAATTAGGACTAAATATATAGCCCTTTGTTCATGAAGTGGGGAAAAAAATCAAATAGTTTTTCCCAATTGCATTCCATAAACAAAGTGCCTTCCAGTGAAAGCATAACCAAGATACTATTGCATAAGTCTTGCCAAAATTTTTTTAGATAACTTCCAAGAAACTGAAAACTTAAATGACCCTAATGACAAAATAATAACTATTTTGCAGATTAGGTGCTTTTACTTCTTTGCATTCAGCAAAATTGAAGGAAGTTTAATCACATCAAATTGTCAGCCATAAATCTTTAATTTTTCATGATAGATCACAATGTGAATGTTGTCAGAGAACTCAGAAGTTCAAATAACTGAGTAACTTTGAACTAATAAATTTTTTTCAATTTCATCTATGTAACTATGAGAATAAAACTTCTCAGCTTTTGTGTCTATAGAAAGGAAAGAATACCATCCATAAATTTATGGAATGTGTTTCCAATAAACTATTAATTTTAAATTAGATATTTGTTATCAAGATGTTCAATACAAGTTTTGATTGAATATTTGTTACTGATGGCTGTATTACCAGTTCAATTCAGAATAAATCTTTTAACTTTCAAAATCTTTGGTTATGGTTAACTCAAAAATCAATTTTAGTGTTTAAATAAATTTTTGTTGCAGAGTCTCAAAAATGGATGAAGTCATCTGGCTATGTGGAGGGGGAGAGAAGAAGGAAGGGTGGAGGGGAAAAGGATGGTGGGGAGGGGGTGGGGAGGGTGCTGGCGGGGAGAGGAGAAGGCAGAGAAACTTATTCGAGGCATGCTTGTGTTATCAGAAGTGTACAAGCACTTTATATGCATTGATTTGTTTAATTTAACAAATAATCCCATGGAACAAGTAGAAGTAAGGGAAAATTAAGGAATTCCAGGACCAAACAGTGAATGTCATTAAGTTTAGAAGATAATCTTCATAAATCAAATGTTTTTTCTTTTTCACAAATTCCCTTTCATATTCTCTCTTTATATCCCAAATTCACAATACATGAAAGCAGGGAAAATACATCTTTAACATTTTGGAAATTAATTAGCTCCATATACATTTTTTAAAAAAAATTTAAGCTATACAAGGACAGATAATTGATTACTGACTTTTATAGGGGAGGTGAGGGATATAGATAACATGCAAGCTGGCATAAAAAATAAACATGATGTAGTAATTATATTTAACGTAATTCAGTTTTAATTGGTTAGAACCATTAATAGGTCATAATAATAAGTGCCATTTAGGACACACTGTAAAACTAAAGTGGTCTTTAATAATTTTAAAATATAAAATTTCATAAGGCACTTCACTAATTGCTTTGATGAAGCTTGTTGGAGCTTATACTTGGATGAGGTTCATAAGTGCCACATTAAAAAAAGGATAAACTAAAGATGATAAAACCATCTGAAGATTCTTTACTTATGAAAATATATAAGATGATTTTGCAATATTACTGGCCCATGAATTATCAAACTGCTACTTTCCACATAAAACATCCTCTGAAAACACCCTCCTAATGAATACTTTTGCCCCTAACACTGACTGTGCTAATTGTGCAAAAAGTCATTTCTGAAGATAACCAAACAAGAAAACTTTAAGTTGTAAGTATTGAAGAGACAGTGGTGTCCCGGATGTAACCTCCAATGACAATGAGGCTGTGGGGTCAAACACAGCATAACCTGAAGATACTTAAGAGTATGGTGAGCTTTTATAGTCCACCCCCTTATTCCAAGATATCATCTGATTTTTAGCCTCAGCAATCAACATTTATTTGGATAGATGATTTCCTCTCTTCTTTAATGGATTTTATAGTAAAATATTAATTGAAAGATTCTTTGTGAAAATTAATGGATTGTTTTTAAACACAGTTGAGATTTTCAAAGTTCTGACAATTGTGACACTCTTTAATCTCTGCAATAAGGTAATTTATATGGTATTAACAATCTCCTGGATAGTCTAATTTGAAGAAG
>NW_006443124.1:12652218-12657847 GCF_000325575.1 Pteropus alecto
ATTGACATGTATGAACTAGACACCTAAAGGGATTAGACAGTGGTAAATGATGAAAAAGTCCTGGATGAATGACATAAAATGTATAGCAAACATGTTCGTTGAACACCAGCCATGTTTCTGGCACTGTGCTGGATATATGACAGATATAATAGTTTTTTTAAAAAACAGTGAATATGATCCCTGAGAGCAGTTCTGTGTAGAATAAAAAATAAGAATATTTATTCCTTAAGATATAAGAAAATCACACATCTTCTTTGAAAGTATGTTATCTCATTTCTCCAAAGAGGACCTACAGATGGCCAATAAACATATAAAAAGATGCTCAACTTCACCAATCATCAGAGAAATGAGGATTAAAGCCACAATGAGGTATTACCTCACACCTGTCACAATGGCTATCATCAATAAATCAACAAACAACAAGTGTTGGAGAGAATATGGAGAAAAGGGAACCCTTGTGCATTGTCAGTGGGATTGAAATTAATGCAGTCACTATGGAAAACTGTAGGAAGATTCCTCAGAAAATTAAAAATAGAACTATCATATGACCCATCAATTCCACGTCTGAATATCTGAAGAAACACAAAACACTAATTCAAAAAGATAAATGCATCCCTTTGTTCACTGCAGCATTATTCACAATAGCCAAGATATGGAAGCAACATAAATGTCCATTAATAGATGACCGAATAAAGAAGATATGGTACATATATGCAATGGAATATTATTAGGCTATAAAAAAAGAATGCAATCTTATTGTTTGAGAACATAGATGTACCTAGAAGGTATACTAAGTTAAATAAATCAGAGAGAGATATATATACTATATAATTTTACTTATATGTGGAATCTAAAGAACAATATAAACAAACAAAACAGAAACAGACTCTAGGATAGAGAACAAACTGATGGTTGTCAGATTGGAGGGGGTTTGGAGGGCTGAGTGAAAAAAGTGAAGGGATTAAGAAGTACAATTAGTTACAAAATAGTCAAGAGGATGTACAGTAGTATAGCATAAGGAATATAGTCAATAATATCGTAATAATTAGATATGGTGCCAGATGAGTACTAGACTCATTGGGGAATCAGTTCATAAATTATATAAACATCTAACCGCTATGCTGTATACCTAAAAGTAATATGAAATAATATTGAATATCAAAAAAATATATTAAAAATTTAAAAAGTATGTTGTCTATAACAGTTTAAATTACACAGACTATGACCAACAAGAAAGTAATGATTGTTTCACAGACTTCTTTGTGACTTTTATCAACTATATGAAGTTGGTAAACATTTAACAAGCCAAATGTTACCAATTTGTATAATTTCAATGATAAAATAACTGAATAGACACTTCTCTGTCTTTAATAACAGGTATACAGAACTTATTAAAAAATCTTTATAATTTGGCCAATTAGATAGGAAGAAATGTAACTTTCTATTTTTTTTATTCAGTGAGTGCTCCTATAAAATTAGTGAATTGAAACTATAATTGTATTAATTATAGTCTAATAAACTTAAATCATAATTTAAAGCTAGTAAGACAGGCGGAAGTCTGCCTAACTTTTTGCTAACAGAAGAAAAGTATAAATCTTCTTATTTATTAAATCATATTAGTTATTGATATAAAAAAAAATTGATCTCCCTCAAGAGCCAGGGAGGTTTTATCCTTTGGGAAGGGAGTGTAATTTTCTTGTAAATGGAAATAGGCTATTTCAGATTTTCTTGCAGACCCCTAACATCACATTACTAGATAATTTTGCTTTCACTATGGCTAAAAGGTGAAAGGAAAAAAAAGACCTTAGAAATGCCAATAGAGTCTTTCCAGCCTCTAAATTTAAAAGCAGATAGTGGTCAATTCTCTCCTGGTAGAAAAAGATTAAAGGCTTTTAAGAAAGTCTTCCTCCCGCCCCTACAAAGCAAGTTCTATAAACACAGTTTTAAACACTTTAGGAAGAACTGAGTGCTCCAAAAATTCAAGATAATTCATTTCAAACCAAGACAAACTAGAATGGAGGAAAAGGATCTTCTCACAGCTACCATGATTAGTAACTCCTAAAATTAAAAATTATTGAAAAATATACTTGATTGGATCCTATATTAGTATTTCTTTAAATCAGATGCAACTATCAAAATCCCTTTAAATGAACTGTTTTACAATATTGAATATTTATATTCCCCTCTTTTTTTCAGAGAATTTTAAAGCTCCTAAATATTTAAGGTTAACATAAGCACTTATGATGTGGCAAACAGTTTGCTAAGTACTTTACCTATATTATTACATTTTCTGCTCAGAACAACCCCAAGAAGTAAATGCTATCATTATATCCAGGTTTACAGTGAGAGAATCGGGGTCTAAGAGGTGCGGTAATGAGTCTGGGGGCTAGCGCTGGCAGATGTAGCTTGGAACCCAAACAGGCTAACTCCAGAGCCCAACCTGAGCAACTAGAAACCTCACTATACGAACTTCACAGATTCCCAGACTCTTGTCCAAGAAAGTCAATTCAGCCTTTTTTACAGATATAATATAGCATCGGTTTTGCCTCCCTGGCTGGAGGCGGTCATTTCCCCTTCTGGAGCAAATGATTAAGTCTATACCCCACCAAGTTCTCTTACTGGAGCTCACACTTGGGGCCACTAAACGCCCATCCAAATTGCCCTAAGGCAAGATACCAGATAATCAGAGGCAGCCCCAAAACCCAGGAGACCCTCAAAATTATTCAAATTAGCCAATCCACTGGGAGCACCAAACCTAGCTAACCCCACCCCACTTATGATACATAAGTGAGCTGCCCCCTGCTGCTGTAGCCTTCTGTTACCCTTCCCAGTGTGTAACTCCTGTGGGCCTTCTCCCCTTTGGAGCTGTGAATGACAAGAGTTCTGCCTTTGGTCTATTTGAGTGTCAGTGGTGTGTTTTCCCATCAAAAGAAGCTTTAAGTCTTATAAACAGTTGGTGCTGTGAGCAAGACAGCAAGGCCAGGACCGTTGACTTGAAGAGCTTCTTAGGGTCTGCCCTTGGTTTACTAAGTGGTTCCAAAGCACCCTGAGAGCAGCATGGGCTGGAAGGTGAGTTTTACTTTAGCCTTGTTGCCTACTGCCGTGTCTGCCATGTCCCTCTGTGGGAATATTCAAAACAAGCAGTGCTAATGGGCTAAACTCCAGGGCCCAGGGACTAGTCCTGGTGGGGCCCACTTCAGGGGAACAGGAGGACGAGCCTCTTGAGCTTCACTTTCCCAGATCAGGACCTTTTATGTAGGATTAACTAATGAATGGGTCATTAACCTCACTCCTTTTACATTAACTGATTTTATGTGTTCTTATATCTGAAAAAAACAAGGATGCCTCATGCTGGATTTCTGCAACCTTAACACTGTGGTTTCATCCGTTAAGGCCCCAGAGCCAATACCCAATATTATTAAAATTACTAACCCTGTCTAATCAACAACTGGCGAACATGTTGCTATTACAGATTTGGTTAATACGTTCTGTTCTGAAGTGCCTATACCAACAGCGTCTTAGTCACCTTCATCTCTGAAGGGACACATATACCTTTATTAGGCTACCACAGAGGACAGTAGGCAGCGTTGCCATCACACGCAATCTTTATAGCCAGAGTCTAAATTGCATCTGTCTTTCTCCAGGAGCACAGGTAACGTTGCCTTGATGACCCCCTCCTCCAAGGAGTTTCGTTTCACATGCTCATTAAGGACATACAAGTACAACATCTTTTAGTCCTCTTTGGTTCTGGAGGCAATATATTTCTCATTTGCAAATTTTTCTAAATATCACTGATGCTGCTACGTATGAGTCAGCCCACTTTAAACGGGGCCCAGTCCAGCAAAAGTCTCTAGAATCTGTCGAAATTAAAATCAACAGGCACCTGTATTAGTGCCCTGAGAGACTCCTTCCCTATAGAGGATTCAGCAGCCCTCTTCTCACGCTTCCTGGAGTCTCTGTACCTAAGATCAAATATTTGATTAGCCATGGTCCCTAGAGACCCTGGAAACAAGAGTGCACCAGATTCCTGACCCATATTTAATCGTATGGAATCGAAGAAAAGTTATAAGAGGACATTTGAAGCCTGAAGTATGCAGCAAAAGGTGGAGGAACAGTCCAATTTACTTTGTTAATAATAGAATTTGGAGGGGATAAAGATAGACTCGAACTTTTATTTTTAAAGTATAATTCTGTTTGAAGAGAGAATAAAGGTCAGAGAGACTGGTACAAATATACTATTGGAAGAACTTTAAAATAGTAAGAGATGTTAAGGGCCTAAATTAAGGAAACAGTGGAGCTAGAAAATTTATTAATGGTTTTGAGGTAGACACTAATCAATTGAATATGAAACTTGAAGTAGAAGATATATCTGTTACATATCAGATATCTCATGAGAAATGGTATGGAAGGTGACAACTGAAAATGACAGTGGAAGAACTATTTTTCTTGATTTGTTTAAGCTCCAGGATTCTATCCTGTTCAAAAACAGGGGGAAGAGTTCCTTAAATAATTACTAAGGTGAACTATTCTGTCAAACTTGGCCATGTGGAGGCTAAACAACATTTGATATATTCGGAAAAGAAAAAAGGGGTGATGATTTGTATATCTCATTATATTACTTATTTGAGAAGAACTTTATCAATTAGGAGGTCTTTGTTAACATGGTAAAATTCATTTCAATATAATGTGCTTCTCTGGTGGCAGGTGGGGGATATTACACTAGGCATTTTTTAATGTAGTGTAGACTGCCTTTTAGTAAAAGTTGATGGTGCAGGTAAGGTGAGGGAATAAAGTGTGAGATAAGAGAAATGTTATTTTTGTTTGTTTGCTTAGGGCTTATTTGAAAATGAAGAGAAGAAGCCATAAAGTAAGCACATTAAATATAGAGGAAAAATGGTGTACCCTGGAAAAAGCATATGGTACACAGAATTTTTAATACAGTTATCAAAATTTTAATCTTCAGCACAGAATCCTATTGTAACTATATGAAATAATTTTAGAGAAAAGGCCTTAGGCTCTTAAGTCAAACTTCAAAAAATTATAATGCAGATAGGATAATATGTAAAAGCAGAAAAATTCTGATGAATAATCATTTTGTTTTCTCTGAAGTAATTCAGCTTACCAAAAGGTTCACTGGTGTATGCAAGATTCACTAGTGAAAGAAACCCCCAAAACAAAAAAAATCGAGTAATTTTTTTAAAGTAAGGACAACAATGGTAGAAATTGAGTCATCAGCCTGAATTATTAACTAAAGAGACAGATTTATTGAAGTTGGTAAAGCAAAATGAACTATTTTAAAATGTTTTAATTCATTGCTGAAGATGAAAGGACTGCATTTGTATATAAGGGCTATAAAATATTTTTAATGAAATCAGTGCTACCATTTAATCAGAAGAAAATAAAAGATGAATAACATTTACACATACATGGAAAGAAGAGAAGAAAACTTTCCAAGCTGGAGAAAGGAACCATGTGAACCAAGTTTGGAATGAGAATAGCATATTAGTAGAAAAACAAAAAGATTTATTAGTGAAAAATTGAGTTTAATAAATAGGATAGGGTTAAATTGCTGGTTCTCAACCAGAGGTGATTTTGGCCACCAAGGAACATTTGATAATGTTTGGAGATA
>NW_006443124.1:12659817-12697237 GCF_000325575.1 Pteropus alecto
AAGCAGAGTTTTACTTCTTCCTTTCCAATTCAGATGCCTTTTATTTCCCTTTCTTGTCTTATTACTGTGCCTAAGACTTCCAAACAATGTTGAAGAGGAATGGTGAAAGTGGGAATCCTTGTCTTGTTCTTGATCTTAAGGAAAATGCTTTTAGCCTTTCTCCATTGAGTATGATGTTAGCTGTTAGGTTTGTCATATATGGCCTTTATTATGTTAAGGTATGTTCCCTCTATTCCCATTTTGCTGAGAGGTTTTATCATAAATGGATGCTGGGTTTTGACGAACGCTTTTTCTGCATCTATTGATATGATCATATGGTTTTTATTTTTCAATTTGTTAATGTGGTGTATCACATTAATTGGTTTGCAAATATTGAACCAACCTCGCATCCCAGGAATAAATCTAACTTGATCATGATATATGATATTTTCAATGTATTGCTGAATTTAGCTTGCTAATATTTTGTTAAAGATATTTGCATCAATGTTCATAAGAGATATAGGCCTATAATTTTCTTTTTTTTGTAATGTCTTTGCCTGGTTTTGGAATCAAGGTAATGGTGGCCTTATAAAAGGAGTTAGGGAGCCTGCCCTCTTCTTGAAATTTTTGGAATAGTTTGAGAAGAATAGATGATGATTCTTCTTTGAATGTTTGGTTTAATTTGCCTATGAAGTCATCTGGTCCAAGACTTGTTTTTTGGGAGGTTTTTGATTACTGATTCTATTTCATTGGAGGTAATCAGTTGGTACAGATTTTCTGTTCCTTTTTGACTCAGTCTTGGGAGATTGTATGTTTCTAGGAATGTGTTCATTTCTTCCAGATTGTCCAATTTGTTGGTGTATAGTTGATCGTAGTACTTTCTTATAATCCATTGTATTTCTGTGGAGTGTATGGTTATTTCTCCGCTTTCATTTCTGATTTTATTTATTCGAGTTCTCTTTTCCTTGATGAGTCTGGCTAAGGGTCTGTCAATTTTGTTTATCCTTTCAAAGAATCAACTCTTAGTTTAATCTTTTGTATTGTTTTTCTAGACTCTATTTCATTTATTTCCACTCTGATTTTTATTATTTCCTTCCTTCTATTCACTTTGGGCTTTGTTTGCTGTTCTTTTTCTAGTTCTTTTAATTGTAAGGTTAGATTGTTTATTTGAGCTTTTTCTTGTTTCTCGAGGTAGGCCTGTATTGCTATGAATTTCCTTCTTAGGACTACTTTCGCTATGTCCCATAAATTTTGAGTTGTCGTGTTTTCATTCTCATTTGTCTCTAGGTATCTTTTGATTTCTTCTTTGATCTCATTAATAACCCATTCATTGTTTAGTAGCATGTTATTTAGCCTCCATGTGATTGTGTATTTTCTAGTTGTTTTTTTTGTAGTTGATATCTAGTTTCATACCATTGTGATTAAAGAAGATGGTTGATTTGATTTCAATCTTCTTAAATTTATTGAGACTTGATTTGTGTCCTACTATGCAGTCTATCCTTGAAAATGTTTCATGTACACTTGAGAAGAATGTATATTTTGCTGCTTTGGGGTAAAATGCTCTGAAAATATCTATTAAGTCCATCTGTTCTAGTGTGTCCTTTAGGCCCATTGTTTCCTTGTTGATTCTTTACCTAGAAGATCTGTCCAGTGATGTCAATGGAGTGTTAAAGTCTCCTACTATGAGTGTATTACTATTGATCTTTCCTTTTGTCAGTCAATAATTGCTTTATGTACATAGGTGCTCCTATGTTGAGTGCATATATGTTTACTAGGGTTATGTCCTTGTGATTTATGGATCCCTTTATTATTATGTAATGCCCTTTTTTTTTATCTCTTATTATAGCCTTTGTTTTAAAGTCTATTTTATCTGATATAAGTATTGCTGTCCTAGTTTTTTTTTTTTTTAATTTCTATTTGTGTGAAATATCTTTTCCACCCCTTTACTTTTAGTCTGTGAGTGTTGTTTGATCTGAAGTGGGTCTTTTGTAGACAGCATATGCATGGGTCTGTTTTCTTTTCTTTTTTTTTTTATGGGTCTGTTTTCCTATGCATTCGGTTATCCTGTGTCTTTTGATTGGAGCACTTAATCCATTTACATTTAAAGTGATTAATAATAGGTACATTGTTACTACTATTTTATTATTCATATTTGTCATTTCTAGTGTCCTTTTTACCCCTTCTCTTTTTACAGAAGATCCTTTAACATTTCTTGTAATGCTGGCTTCTTGGTGATGAATTCCTTAAGCTTTATCCTGTCTGGGAAGCTCTTTATCTCGCCTTCCATTTTAATTGAAAGCCTTGCTGTGTAGAATATTCGTGGTTGTAGATTCTTATTTTTCATAACTTTGAATATTTCTTGCCATTCCCTTCTGGTATGTGAGGTTTTCATTGAAAAGTCAGCAGACATTCTTATGGGGGTACACTTATAAGTAACCAGCTTCCTTTCTCTTGCTGCTTTTAAGATTCTCTCTTTGTCTTTGATCTTTGGCATTTTAATTATGATGTGTCTTGGTGTAGGTCTGTCTGGATTCCTCTTCTTCCTGAACTTGTATGTCTAATTCTTTTGTCAGGTCAGGGAAGTTTTCTGTCATTATTTCTTCAAATAGATTCTCAATCCCTTGCTCTCTCTCTTCCTCTTCAGGTACTCCTATGATTCGGATATTTTTACACTTCATTTTGTCCCAGCATCTCTTAAATTATCCCCATTTTTCTAAATTCTTTTTTCTTTTTGTTGTTCTGATTGGGTGTATTGAGCTACCTTGTCTTCCAATTTGCTGATTTGATCTTCTACTTCACCCAATCTACTGTTGAATCCTTCTAGTATATTCTTCATTTCAGTTATTGTAGTCCTCATTTCTGTCTGGTTCTTTTTTATGGTTTCGATGTCCTTTTTTATGCTTACTATCTCTCTGTTGAAGTTCTCATTGTGCTCATCCATTCTCCCCAAAAGTTCATTGAGCATCCTTATAACCATTATTCAGAACTCTGTCTCTGGTAGGTTGCTTGCCTCCATTTCATTTAGCTTATTTTCTGGCGTTCTCTCCTGTTGTTTCATTTGTGGCATGTTTCTTTGTTTTCTCATTTTATTAGCCTCTCTGTGTTCATTTATATGTGTCAGAATATTTGTTTTGTCTCTTAGCCTTGGCCAGATGGCCTAATGTGGAAGGTGTCCTGTGTGGCCCAGTGGCACACTCTCCCTGATCCCTTATGTCGGGAGCTCTAGACATGTCCTTTGTGTGGGTCGTGTGTGATTCTCTGTTGTCACCAAGCCTTTATTGTTTTTAGTAGATCAGTGGGTGAGATTAACGTTCAGGGTGACTAATTGTGGGAATTGGCTGCACCCTAAGGATAAGAGTTGTTGTATGGTGGGGTGACCCCATTGAGTGGGATTTGCCCTAGCAGGCTTGTATACTTTGTTGCAACCACTCTGTGTGTATCACTAATGGAACTAGTCAGGAGCTGCTCCATTGTGGTCTGGTGCCAGCCTCCAGATGCATTGGTTTTGTGGCCCCTTGGGAGGGGCTCCCCCATAGGCCAAGGTCAGCCACTGCTTTTCATTGTTCAGGGTTACCCGGTGAGAACTACAAAGCGATCCACAGATGGTTGTTTCCTATGCCGGATCTATTGCCTGTAAGTCTCTGAAACTGGATGAGCCTCTGGGTAATATGAGTGTTGGGTGGTGCAGGGACCCTGGGAGTCTCCTGGGTCTATTGAGTAAGTTTACATGCCAACGCTGTCTCTGTGGCTCCCTGTATAAGTTTCCACTCATAGCAAGGTCAACTGCTGCCCCTGCCCGGGCCTAAATGCACTACCCAAGAACAGGGACAGCTGCCTATTAATGGCAAGCACTTTATGTACTGGAAAGGGCAAGAGCTCAGGGAATCAAGGATGTTCAGGCCAATACAGACCCCTGTAATGCCCTTAAGAGATATTGTAGCTTGTACAAACAGCAGTAGTCTGTCCACTACTGTTTTCCTCGAAATACACTCTTTGTGCTAGCCAAGGTCTATTGCCTGCGCTAACTGCACAGCCAAGCAGGGCACAAGAGGCTGCTTGTCAATGGGCTATAGGCACTTTGTGACTTGGGTGAAGCAGGATCTCAAGGAGATAAGGTCCATTCGGCCAATACAGGCTAAGTTTTGCTTCAACTTCTGTGCCTGGGCATTCCCGCTGTAGTCACAGATCACAGTGAGACCAGCTACCGTCAGGGGCGGTCTCACAGACCCCTGTGCTCCCCCTGACACAATATCGCAACTCTCGCAGACAGCAAAGTTCTGCCTGCCATTGATTTCTGTGCAATGCCCATCCTGTGGCATACAAAGTTTGTTGCTTGTGTAAATTAGATCAGAGGAGGGGAGGGACAGGGCTGTGGGAATTCACTGCAATGGACCACCTGGGGCAATTTGTGGTAGGGTGGGAAGATAACACTTCTTGATCTGAATATCCAGAGAACTTTTCTGAAACCTGAGTCCATGTGTAGTTGATTTATCTCCAATGTTATCAACTGTTAAGATTTGAAATTTCTTCAATACTTCTAATCTTGTTATTTTATTGTTATGTCATTTTAAGAACTTGGATATAAGTACTTTTAAACTATTGCATTCCTTGTTTTTTTTTTATTTTTTTCATTTTTGAATATGTAATATTGTCACATGGTTCTTAAAATAAAAAATGCACAGAAAAATATATAGCAAAAAAGTGTCACTCTCAGTTTTGTTGTCCATCTGATGATTTCCACCATGCATTTTCTTTGAAGTTTCTTTCTTGCAGGGTTTTTGCCTTTTTAAAAATTCAACTGAGAGATTCTTGTATTTTTAAATCATCAATAATATACCAATTCTAAGATGGTTCTTATAAAAACAAATGGAGATAAAGCATTTACAAGGAAAGAGCACATTTCAATTGTTGGAGCGTAAGAAAATAAAACTGTGAAATAGGATGGGGCTGACACAAACGCTATTCTTACTCCTGTTTCTACATGCAAAGAAATGGAGGTAAAGGGAAAAGCAACATTGGATTTGCAGAGTCAAACTAAAATTTCTCAAGCACTGAAAATATTTCCAACACAACTGAACTAGTGAATGACTGGCCCCTAAAATGTTGTCAGAGAAGATGTGACAAGACAAACCACCCAAATGAATGATACGAGTTAGAAGTCAAACCGACAACCCTCAGAAACCTTTGACCAAACACCCTCCATATATTAGCCTCCAAAGTTGGATTGAAACTAACTGAGGACAATCTATGAATTGCTTAGCAATCTAAATGTTGCTGTTGCTGTGAATTCATTTTTAGGATATCAGGTACATGATTAATAAAGTCAAAATATGTTCTTAGTTAAGATGGAGATGACTCACATATAAGGGTTATGAGACGGATCTATTAGAAATGGCAGTATAAAGTTCCAAAATTTCTTCTCAACAGAGGAAATAGGAGATTTTATGGTATGATTTCTCTGAGCTATAAATAGACTGATAAAAGCATGACAAAAAAAAAAAAAAGGTAACTAAAAGCAGTTCATTCTCTCAACAAATATTCTTTGAACTTTTAGTGGTGTTTGGACTGATCCAGGTACTGAGAATACAGCAAGAGATAAAGCAAAGTTCCTGCACCCATGATGCATATATTGAAGGGAAAGGACATGAGCAAAAGGAACTATAAACAAACACATTTATTAAAGGTATTACCTACGTTAGAACTTGGGTAGATGAACAAGGAGGAGTACTATTCAGTTCCTATTTTGTTTTCCTTTTTATCGTACAAAGAGAATCATATTCCAACTGGAAAGGCTAGAGAACACATTGTAAGGAGCAAATTACAGGTCAGAAGACATGATGTTATATATTAGTAGTGAACTTCTCAAATCATATTTCAGAGTAGGGGAAAGATTTGCAGATATAATCACAAATTATTGCTATTTTTTCAGTTTTTATAAAGATAAAGGAAGTTCCAGAAAACTGGTGAAAGTTTCCTAAGTTAAAGTGAAAAAGTGGTTATATTAAACTTTAGACCAATGAGTTAATTGTTGTTTTCTACCAAACCTCCAGAACTGAATATTAAATAGACTGGTTCTAAATCTTTTTGGAAAAAAAAAAAGTGTATTGATTACTCAACAGCATCGTGAATTAATTATAGCTATAATATCAACATCAGGGGAAATTTTAAAAAATACTTTATCTTGACTTATCAGCATTTGTAAAAATTTTTCCAAGACTTTGGAACAAAACAGACAAATGTGGCCCATTGATGTAAACAAAGTGTCAACCAACCAGAGTGACAAACTAGACTAAGAAAACAAAACAGTAGGCATGCATACAATTTGGCATTAAAATTGGATGCCTCCAAACTATAGAAATAAAACATAATGAAAACTTAAATCCAACATTTTTCTGCCGTGATTAGGAAGAAATACCCAAATAACATATACTTCCTGAAGGAAATATATACCACCCATGAAGTAATCTTTCAAAAAATTAAAATAAAAAAGAAAGAAAACCAAAAACAGAACTCAATCTAGTTTAGTTTTTATAAAAACTCATAATTTTCTGTGGAAAATATTATATTGTAGCTGGTTTATATGAAAACTAATGTTTATAACTAGTCAGCAGAGAACAGATAAGGAGGCTGAGTGGACAACCCATTTAGGAAATTGCTGCTGGGAACATGCCCATTAGCCATCTGGAAAGTTTCAGAAACAGCTGGTGAGACAATCTGAAAGAAGTTAACTTGTGGAAATGAAACTGGTGGGTATGTATTTCAATAATGATTTAGTTTGCAATAGTGATCATGATAAGAGTTGTCTTCATTCACAATTTTACCTCAGCTCACATTTTTTCTTGAAAGTCCACTGAGACTGTCCATGCCACATCACCAATGACTTCCAGAGGTCAATTCTCTGTCTTTAAGCTGTTTGACTTATCAGTGGCATTTGTGCATTTGATTACACTCTCCTGAACATACTTTCTTTTTCCAAAGGCTTTTGGACCGCTCACTCTTGGTTTTTCTTCTGCTTCACAGGGCATTTCTTCTCAATATATTTTATGGAGTTCTCTTTTTCTTCTAAACCTTTAAGTATTAGAGATTTATCTAATACTCATCTTTTCCCCTCACTTATTCTTCAATCCAGCAGCAAATCCTAAAGGCCTATGTCTTCAAAATACACCCCAGTTCTGACCTCTTCATCACTATTATAGCTGTCACATTAGTCCTTGTTACTATATCTCTTATCTGCACTAAATAACTCCAAAATAGGTGCCTCAGCTTTTTCTATTCTTCTATAACAGTCTGTTTTCAATATAGCAGCCAGAATAATCCCCTAAAATGTGTTATATCATATGACTCATACGCTTAATGCCCCTGAACTGAGTTATCTGCAGAATAAAACCCACGCTCCTATTTCCTAGGCTGCATTTACCTATTTGCCCTCTTTTCCTGTCACTCCGTCATGTCCTTCAGGCACCCTGGCCTCCATGCTGTACCTTAAATCCCCCAGACACACCACATTTCCACCTCAGAGCCTTTTTACTTGCTTTCTCAAAAACAATCCTTTCTCAAATAACACTCAATGTCACTTCTTTTCAATTACCCTGCTCTATTTTTCTTCATAGCCCACAGAGAACATTGGCATTCTAGCATAAATCTATGTGCTTATTGTCCGCTTGCCCTAATTAGAATGTAGGCTCCACAAAGATTGTTACTTTATTCTCTTATCCACCCTGGTGTATCCTCAGCACAAGGAGAATGTCAGGCATGGAATATTTGTGGGATAAATGAAATAATGAAGTGAATAGCAGGATAAAGTAATAATCCCACTGTAGTCTGCTCTGATCAGAAGTTACTCAGAATATTTTAATATTTAACACCACGTTTTAAGGAGATTGGCAAGGTAGAACCAGAGAAGGCTGGCAATGATGGTGATAGTGGTTGAATTATACTCCCCCAAATGGTAAAGATACCCCCCAAATGGTAAAGTTCTGCTCCCCAGTATGTTAGAATGTGGCATTATTTGGAAATAGGGCTGTGGCAAATTTAATTAGTTTACACAAAATCATACTTGAGTCTGGAAGGCCCCTAATCCTGTATAGCTGGTGTCCTTATAAGCCTAGGAACGCCAGCAATTGCTGGCAACCAACCAGAAGCTGGAAAGAGTCAAGGAAGGATTCCCCTACAGATTTCAGAGGGAGGATGGTCATGTTGACAACTTCATTTTGGACATCTAGCTTCTAGGACTGTGAGACAATAAATTTCTCTTGTTTTAAGCCAGCCTAGGAAAGTAATACAGATGGTATAAGTCTAGAAAATCATGCATTTTTGAGAAGCAGATCTTTCACCTAGAAAAAAGAATGCTTGCATGAGAAGTGTGATCACAAGCAAACATTAAAAAACAACTTTGAGTGCCTTGATGGGGCATTCCGTAGAAAAGAATGTATACTTAACTTGAGTAGCTGTGAAGGATATATCCTAGGCTATACATTAAACAGGGTCATATTTCAAAGAGTGGTAAAATATTAGGTAGCCTTGGTTTACAGCTTGATAAAGAGAAAGCTAGATATATCTGGCCACATCTGGTGAACAGTCAGGGTCTGCCAGATGCTTATGTAAATGGGAGCTGAGGATTCTGCTGGCAAAGACTCAAACAGTGTGCTGTGGAAGTTCAAACACTTCTGCACATTTCTGGCAAGCTCTCAGGGTGGAAGCAAGAAATTCTGTGTTTGGGGAGTACTGAAGAACCTCTAAAGGAAAAGAAAAACTTAAAGAAAAGGCCCTCTAAGGGTACATTAGTCAGGGTTCCAGCAGAGAAGCAGAAGTGCTCTGAGGGATACGGAATAAGGGGTTAATTTAGAACTGAAACCTAACACAACTGTGAGATCTGGTGAAGAAATCCATGAAAAGCCTTTGCTTCCATGTTTGGTGGTGGGCCTGAATTTATTGTAGGTCAGCAGAGTCAGAAGTTGGGATGAAAAGCACAACGGAAAGTATGAAACAGCGGAGAGTGAGGATAAACTAGAACCTCAAACCCATAGTAATAAACTGAAATTACAAGGTCAAATTTAACCCATGGTCTATCTCTCACTATCTCGGCCATGTGGAGGATCTTCAGAAGAAATCGCTCCTCTTCATTAGAGAGCTGCACATGTGCGTGTCTCAGATTCAGAAAAGCCAGAGGAGACCTGGCAGGAGCTGGATACACAGCTGGGAACTGAGTGAGACACTAGTCCCTGAGTGCTGTTCCCTGGCACAAAATTTTATGGTGTGCTAAAAAGATTAGTAATCAAGATGAATGATATTTTAATGCAATATTTTAAAAGTCAAAATTAGTGCAAAAATGTGTGATGAACAAAATATCAAAATTTTAAATAAAGACATTTAGTGTCCAACAGGGAATAGGGTAAGGCTAGTGAGGCCTAGTCATGCAAAAGGCAGGGTCAGACTTTGTATTTTAACAGTTTAAATGTTAACAGCGTACATTCTTGGTGACAAAGCAGAATCCTTTTTCAAGAGAACTCCTCTTTCATTCAAAAACCTCTGTTTAGTACAGGCCTAAATTTGGGGATTTGTTGAAGGGATTTAGTTCAGACTTCTATTTATCAAACTAGAGGCTGTCAGGTCTGAATCAGGTAGCCGACGCTAACAATCTTGAGGATCAAACCACTCTGCTCACCTCTCCTCTGATGCCTGTAACAGTAACCACGCCCAACTTGTTTCTGGCAATTTCCTGCCACCACTTGGCTTCTAGCGCTCTGGGATCCTATCTTCTCCGCTGAAATAGTGTCTTAAGTTTGATGACAGTAGTTCCCACTGTCATTTCTTGCTTACCAATGATAGCTACAACAGAGCCCTTCAATGAAGCTGGTGTTTTATTTCTCACAATCCTGGTGAAGAAACCGCTCTCTGATCCTTCAGAGAAAGGTCAGAAACAGGAGTTGGGTACATGATTTACATAGTAAATCCACTTTAGCATTCCGCTTACCTTAAACTTTAGATACCTTCCTCTATGGCAGGGATCCCCAAACCCCGGACCACAGACCAGTATCGGTCTACGGCCTATTAGGAACTGGGCCACACAGCAGGAGGAGAGCAGCAGGCAGGCAAGCAAAACTTCATCAGTATCTGCAGCCACTCTCCAGTGCTAGCATCACCGCCTCTGCTCCACTTCAGATCATCAGGCATTAGATTCTCACAGAAGCACCGGTCCCAGGTGCCAAAAAGGTTGGGGACCACTGCTCTACATGTACCGAAGAAGTTTAGACAATTCAACTTTTTTCAGTGTGGGTCAATTTTGGGTCCAAGTTTCTTTCAGTGAACCAACTAAGGAAATTGCTAAAGTTACTCCAAGCTCCCCAAGTTAACACACTGGATCCAGAATGCTTGGTGCATCCACATTAGCAAATGCAGTCCAGTCCAACTTAATATACCTTCCACTCTGGTTCAGTATTCCTTGGGATCCACTCCCATGTATGCTTTCCAGATTTATATTAACATGAAATGACAAACTCTTGGAATTTTTTATGTGGTTTGAGATTCCTCACAGGTTATGCTTTTTATCTTATCTTCTGGGCCTTCTAGGACTTGAACCTCCAAGAAAAAAAAAAATCTAAAGAAAAAGCAACAAGGCTCTCTGAGGATCCATGAGTTATGGTTCAGGCAGAGAAGCAGAACTGCTCTGAATGGTATGAAACAAACCCGCAGGAGGCACAGAGGTTCTGGAATTAAGTCCTTAAGAGGATTGAATAGAAGAAATTGATAGTATTTCTATCCTCACCATCTCCTGGAAACCCCATAATAAAGGAATAAGAGAAGAAAACTATAGAGGCAATTCAATTTCACATGCTCCACTCTAAGATATTGTCAAAACTATTTTCTAGTACATCAATCCTTGCTCACCGAGACAAGACAATAACTGACAAAAACATCTGCATACCAAGTACAAAATGAGAATAGGAACATTGCTTGCTTTCAGAAAAGTGTATAAAATTTCTACATTTTGTTTAAATAAAATAATTAGCATTTGCCCAAAATCGCATGGATCTTGATGCTGCAGTCAAAATAAACACCATTCATAGAACTGTTGCAGGACAAATAAAAGAACATAACTAAATGCTGAAGTTTAAATTAAGAAAGAAGTTCTTAGCATATCATCATGGTTAAGTACAAAGGATCAGGTCAGGAGTTTGGGAAAGTGTCTAGGGAGAGTCTTCGTCAATCTGTACAACATGTTTTTTCTGTGACAAGCCATCTGATCTTCTAGCTCTTCTTAATGTGGGCTCTACATTGATTGCCCCCATGTTTCTAAATGATCCCTTTGACACAGGAAGTCATATCCCACTCCTTTTGGCTCGTAGGCATGACAGATTCTTAGGCAGTGAGAGATCTACCAATTCTCGGCTTCAGCTTTGATCTATTCTGACAGATGGCATAGGCGAAACAGTTTTTCCTCTATCTTCTCTTTGGTGTGTTAATGGGGAACAGTACAAAGCAAAAATGTTTGTTTAAAGTGATCCTTTACCTTTCTTTTAAAAGTTCCTTCACAGAATCCATTCACTCACTCTATCCCAGGTGCTTGATATTTTCAAGATGCTGTTTCAATATCTGAGACCTCTATTACTCTTTCGCCAGCACATGGCCATGATTACTTGCTAGGCTATCTTTAATTAGATTCTTCAAAGTTCAAAGCATTGTTAATCTTGGAAACAATTCTGTTAAGGTCCCTAAAATAGTTCTTTGTTAAATTCTTCTATCTACTATACATTGTGCTATAGTCAACACACAGTTTCATAATTTGAAGTATACGTGTGAACTTTGGTTAGGTTAATGTTGTATTATTATAAATTGTGAATCAGTGGAATCTCAACTGGTGATTATCATTATGCTTAATATTTTTCTAATTAGAATTTGAAATAACATGAAATCTTCCTATGTAATTTATCCTCCTACTTCTCTCTATATTTTTAAAAACAATAATACTTGAAAAAATAACAAAATAATATATGTAACATATATGTAAGTTAGAAAGCATTAAATAACAAGGACACCTATAATCCTACTAGTCAATTTAAGATATAATAGGGAGAAAAGCACAGGCTATGATGCTGTACTGGTCTTATTGATAGAAATGCTGTGTGTAGAGGAAGGGCTGAAGGATGACAGCACAATGTCAGGTGTGGTCCTTAGGCTGCTGGGATGATGGGTGATTTAAATTTTCTAAGTTTTGCTTTTCTGTAATATTCTGCATTAAACATGTATGTGACTGCTAAAAAAAAATCTAGAACATGACCAGTGGCTTGCATCTATGTGTGTGTTCCTCTCATGTACATCTCATTCCTCCATCTTCTCAACATATCCTAAATGTATTAATCTCTTGCTTTTTCTCTATAGTTTTATCACATATATAGGTATTCCTAAAAAATTGTGCAATTTGGTTTTATTTGTTTCTGAAATTTACTTGTAAATGTGGAATTTCTTTAAGGACTTGCTTCTTTAGTGCAAAATTATGTTTATTGTAAATGTAAGTAATTTCATGTAGCCCGTCTTCATATAGTATTCCATTGTCTACCTATACTAAAATTTATTTATTCATTCTCCATGTGCATTTGGGATGTTTCTGGTTTGTTGCTAGTGTAAATAGTGTTGCTGAGAACATTTTTGTATAGGTTTAGTGGTGCCCATTTGTTATGGCATATGCCTAGAAGTAGAATTGCTGGGTTATAAGAAATGCAAATGTTCAAACACACAATAATGCTAAAAAATTTTTCCAAAGTGGTCATATTAACTTTTTGTCCAGGAGTATATGATTTTTCATTTATCTATATACCCTCCTCTATTTTTTATTCTCAGTTTAATAGATATTAATTTATATCTCCCAAATTTCTAATGAGGTTGAGCACACTTTTGGAATGTTTATTTACTATCCACCTGTCTATGTTTACGCCCATTTTCCTAAACAAGTGTTTTTTCTTATTGATTTTTAGCCATTCATTATATATTTTGGATACTAAACTTTTGTTAGTTTTACATTCGAAAGTAAAGTTCTTATTCAAAATATAGAACTTATTTTGAAAATAAGTTCTCCAAGTTTGTCACTTGCCTTTTGACTTTTTAATTCTGTAGTTTGATGGACAGTAAGTCGATAATTTTAATATAGTCGACTTTATTTATCTTTTGTTTTTATGGTCTCATCTAATTTAGTGACAGAAGATATTATTAAATATATTCTTGCAAGATGTTAAAGGTTTTTTCTTTCACTCTTATTTACTTAATCAGGAACTGAATTTTGTGTATATTTTTAATATCGAAAAATACTCATCTCCATCCCATTTTTAAACAGCTATTCCTTTCCTAGTGATTAAGATGGCACCTCTACCAGACATAGTTTCCATGTAAGACTGGGTCTCTTTCTAGATCCTCCATTCTATCCTCTTGTCGATTTGCATATCCTTTTGTTCAGAGCTGATATTCAGCCAGTATACACCAGTACAACATCTTCTTTTGTTATGATTTGTTAGACTTGTGTTCTGATTGCTTAGAAGACTCTTCAGCTTGCTTAGCATCAGCATTACATGAATCATTGAAATATTTTAATATGTCACTATATATTATCACTATATGTTATATTTTAATGATTATAATTTGATAGTGTAATAACTGATAGGGCAAGTTTTCACATTATTCACTTTCTTCAGTAGGAATTGGCTACTCTTTGGGCTTTGTATTTCCATATACATTTTAGAAGAGATTTTCAAGTTCCATGTAAAATTTGCTGCAATTCTGATAGGATTGCCTTGAATTTAAAAAGTTAGGAGAATTTAATTATTTATGATTTTATAGTTTTCTTTCCATTAAAAAGAAATACATATCTATTTACTTAGAGCTTCTTTGGTATCTTTCAAAAAATATATGTTTTCAGATAAATTTTACCTATTGGGTATTAATAGTTTTGTTTTATTATTATTATCACTATTGTATAAGATGTTTTTCCTAATTATTTTCCTAACTAATTTCTACTCTTCTTTTTTCTGATTTATTTATAATTCATCCATTTTTACTATAATTGTTAGTCTTTCCAAACTCACTTATGTTATCTTAATTTTTTCTGTTTGTCCTATTTCTCTATATTATTGCTTTTGTTTTTTTCTTACTGTTTCAGAAATGTGTATCCTATATTTCATTTAGCTTTTATTCTTGAATTTTATACCAAAATTCTAATATTGAACAATTTATTAATCCTTCTCTAGAATAATACATGACACTTAAAATACTTTAATCATGCCCCACCTAACATCCATGCCACTACTTTTTTTTTTATTATATATACAATATTTGCTTAGGTTTATATATATTTTTTATTTCATTTCTCACCAGTTCCTTTATACTTCAGATTTTCCTCTTCCTTAAAAAGTATATTGTTTTGAAGGGATTAACATGAACAGGTAGCATACTATAATTCTTAAGTCTGACCAAAAAACATCCGTTACAGGAATTTCACCAACCAGCCATGAATCAGGTCATTAAAAAAGCTATAACGTGTTTATGTGTATATGCTAGAAAATAATGACACAAGATGAACATAAGAACTCAGAGTTCACAGAAGAAAAATACAAATTTCTTTGCTAAGCAAACATACCCAATGCTACCCTGTCATGCTACCAATTTATCTTGGATCCATCACAACTAAAGCAATAAGAATCCACACAGAAGGGCAAGTTACTCTCTACCACAGATGAAGTGGTCTATGATACAGTGTCAGTCACATTTACCCACTTTTAAAAGCAGTTTATATGACAGATTATGTACAAAAAAATAAAATATTTTCCTTTCTCTTAAAAAAAAAAAGTATATTGTTTTGTTGTGAGAATTTCCTCAGACAACCAAATCTGCTATTCTGGCAGAAGCAGAATATCATGTGATTCATTTTTTAAATATCCTGATAAAATAAAGCTTATATATTTGCTCTACTCAGGATGAACACAAAACTCAAAGAGTTGATTTTATCTAAAGTTAGACCTATTTATTTTTAAAGCAAATTCCAAAGTTGGCAGAACTATTCCCTCAGTTGGTATATGTGATTGTACTATCAGTAGTTCTAATCCCATATATTTATTTTACAAAACTTCATGTCTATTTCATGGATTTTCCAAAAAGTACTGATTTGTTCTTGAAAACAGTGTTCCATTCTATAATCAAGTAATAGATGCTTATTGTCTATCTCACTGAATTACATCATTTATTTTATTTCTCAGAGATCTCTTATGGATTGTGATCACAGTCTGAAATATTACAGAAGCACAATGAAAATCTCACCCGGAAATCTGAACTTTTTTTGAAATCACAAACAAATGTGCCTATAAAATTGTGAGGCTGGCTCATTAGGAACCCATAGAGTATACTAAAATTATACTCAGCCAGATGTCTTATAGATATTAAAATGACACAGTCTTTAGATAGATTGAATGCATTATTAGTGTGGTACTTTCTGCCATTCAGTTAGGTCATTTTCTTATCAAAGAAAACCTCAAGGTCAGCATCTGCATTCTTCACTATTCACATTGATGTCCAAACTTCTACAAAGTACCTACCCAGCAAATAATTAGTCTTGTTTCTAAAAGAACTTTCAGTATTCTTATGCAAAAAATTTTTTCCTCATTTTTAATTTTTATTTATTTTTACAATTCAATAGTCTAGTTTGTATTGTGTGTTCCCCTCCCATAGTTAGATTTCTTTCTGTCACCACATATTTGACCCCTTTTATCCCATCTACCTCTCCCCTCCCCCCCCCCCCTCGCCATCTGGTAACCACTAGTCTATGGTCCATGTCCATGAGCCATTGTTTGTTTGTCCTGTTCATTTGTTGGTTTTAGGTTTATATCCCATATATAAGTGATATCATGTGATTTTCAAATTTTTTTGTCTGGCTTATTTCACTTATCATGATTATCTCGAGGTCCATCCATGTTGTCACAAATGGCAGTATTTCATCTCTCCTTATGGCTGAGTAATATTCCATTGTATATATGTACCACAGCTTCTTTATCCAATCATCTATCATAGGACACTTCAGTTGCTTCCATGTCCTGGCCTCTGTGAATAATGCTGCTATGAACATTGGTGTGCAAATATCTATTCGGATATGGATTTTCAAGTCTTTGGGGGTAAATACCAGTAGAGGGATTGCTGGATCCTATGGTAGATCAATTCTTAGTTTTTTGAGGAACCTCCATACTTTTTTCCATTGCGGCTGTACCAATTTGTAGTCTCACTAGCAGTGTATGAGGGTTCGTTTTTCTCCATATCCTCTCCAACATTTGTTATTACTTGTCCTGTTGATAACAGCTATTCTAACAGGTATGAAATAGTATCTCACTGTGATTTTGATTTGCATTTTCCTAATAAAGAATTTTAAAAATACCTTTATTTGCTAATCAAAAGTGTATTTCTGTGTTTCTCTACAGAACCACATTTTAAGTAAAATTACCCCAGAAATCTTATAGATACTCTATCAAAGCATTTGTGCCAATAAAAATAGTTATTAAAGGCTGGATAAGGAAATGACAGTAAGATTTACTATTAAAATGTCTGATTTAAAAAGAAGAACTCTCAAGTTAATGAACTGCTACACACATTACTGTGCAAAACAGTCTGTCATACCCAGATGTTCTAACATGAAATTTTTAGTAGGTTTCCTGCAATTAATTGCCTCTTTCTTTTTCTCTTGGTTGGTGTCTCACCTGTACCAGGCAGACTTGGATTAAACACCAATATCACATTGCAGGGTATGGGACCTCATTACTTGAATGGTTGCTGAAAGGTCAGATGATGCAATCCAGAATCCTTAGCCCCCTTGGGATAAATATGGGCCAATAGGAAATAGGAAACAGTAAAGAGCTAGTCAGATAAATGTTTCTCCCCCCCTCTTTTTTATATATTACTCCAAATTCAATTCTTTCTGTATTCTCTCCTGAGAAGCCATGTATTTGGCCAAATAAGTCTGCCTAGTGACTTACTGTAGGTATCACATTATGTCTCTTGCCCCATTTCCATTTTCTCTCACTCTCAATGCCTTAGGTTTATGCTTTCCCCCCAAATTATTGCCAACATATTTCTTGTCTCTAGTGCTACTGTCTAGAGGACTCAGGCAAAGGTAGTAGTGCATCTTTACAACAAAGATTATATATAATAAAAATTAACATCTCATTAGGATTTGGTAGCTAGAGGGAAAACACATTGCATCTTTATGTAGATGTCTTTTTTCCCCTTAATTAATTTTTCTTAAAATTTTTGATCTTTCGTAATTCTTAAATTTCAAGAGAAACCACTATTGAGTTAAATAACATTATTTTAAGGTGTAACATTGACATAGATTTCTAAGGTGTGACTCAAAGCACCAAAACAAGCCAGAATTCTTCAGAATTTATAGGTAGATACTCAAAATTTTGAAGTGCTGTGATCTCAACAAGAATAACATAGAATAAGAGTTCCCAGAACAAAGCATAAATATCATTTATCTTCTAAGATTTCTTCTACCTTACTTATTCCCATATGTTCTCCTTAAATGGATATAGGTGGTTATAGTTTTGTTTGAGAGGTTGAGGCAATAAGCAAATGGAGAAATAAATAATTGTATAGTGAAAAGGAATCATTGTTAAGACTCCTTCTTTGAGTCAAGCTAAGTGTAAGACATTTCCTTGCCTTCATAAATTTGAGAATACCTTGAAGAAATGAAGACATCCAAAGGTTTCTACTATCTATTGACTCTGCTTTGCAGACATATTTTTAGTAGGGGCTCCAAATAAAAGAGGGCTTGTGTGGTGGTAAGGAGTGTTTCATTGACAGAGAGGGAAATAACCTCTTTGGACTGCAGTTTACTTAAGCTGTGTCTCTGAAGCCCCTGTTTATTTCATTATGCCACATAGAGTAGATGATAAGTATAAAACGAGGGGTACAAATGAAAAGTTTCTGATATCTAACTTAATTCTATTGGATAAGTCACCATGTTTGTGGAAATTTTGTTGGATTTTTTTTTTAAGATATGATAGTTATCTTGTGAATATGGTATGTTTTCCTTAGAGCTCACTGTTTTCCTAAATTATCATAAGGTGGCAATAGATGTTTCTGAGGAATATAGTCCCACTTAAGGTAACTTTTATGTTGAAATGTCAAAATACCAATATGTAGACAAAAGCTACAGAGAGTGAGCTTTAATATGTTGCCAAAGTTTAGGGGTGAATCAAATGTTTGTGAAGATGCAATCTTCAAATGCCTTACTATTCAAACAATGCTGTTGGCATCAGAGCACGGGTATCAACTGAAAGCTCACTAGCAATGCACAAATGAACACTTTGCTCCAGATCTGCTATACTAGAACTGCATTTTGACAAGGTCCCCAAGGTCGAGAAGTAATACTCTAACAGACTATACAAAAATGTTGGGTGCAGCTACAGTCAAGAGAAGAAACAAAACCAATCCTTCCCTAATTTATTTTTTGCTGGAAGAAAAACTGGTTTCCAATGTGTTAGGGTTCTCCAGAGAAATAGAATCAATAGGATACCTGCCTAGGATCTCTGTCTTTCTTGTTTATCTATCTATCTATCTATCTATCTATCTATCTATCTATCTACCTACCTACCTATCATCTACCTATTTATCTTTCTATCATCTGTCATCTCTCTCTCCCTTTATATATTTGAGAGAGAGAGAGGAGAGAGAGAGAGAGAGAGAGAGAGAGAGAGAGAAACATCGACTCTTCCAGACTCTTCCAGGATCTTGAGCTATATGTTTGGCTCTCTTGGTTCTCAGGCCTTTGGACTTAGACTGGAACTAAACCATGGGCTCTGCTGGGTCTCCAAATTGCCAACTGCTGTTCTTGGGACTTGTCAGTCTCCATAATCACATGAGCTAATTTCTTCTACTAAATCTCTTTCTGTCTCTCTCTCTCTCAAATAAATCTTTCTCTTTTGAGAGAAAGAGAGAGGGAATGTTTTGAGATATATCTTTCTCTTTCTCTCTATATAGATACATATGTCTGTCTATCTATCTATCTATCTATCTATCTATCTATCTATCTATCTATCTATCATCTATGTATCTATGTATCTATTTATCATCTATCTATCTACCATCGATCTATCATCAACCTATCATCGATCTATCATTGATTTAGATACAGTTAGATACAGTTGACCCTTGAACAACATGGTTTGAACTGCTTGGGTCCATTTATATGCATTTTTTTCAGTAAATACTGTAAATGTGTTTTCTCCTCCTTATGATTTTCTTAATAACATTTTCTTCTCTCACGCTTACTTTATTGTAAGAATACAGTATGTAATACATACAACATACAAAATAATGTGTTCATTGATGGCTTATGTTATCAGTAAGGCTTCTGGTCAATAGTAGGCTATTAGTAGTTAAGTTTTGGGGGAGTCAAAATTATACATGGATTTTCAATTGCTTGGGGGTTGGCGCCCCTAGCCCCCATGTTGTTTAAGGATCAACTGTGTATGGAGAGAGTGAGAGAGAGGTGTATATAAAGAGATTTATTAGAAGAAATTGGCTCATGCCACTCTGGGAATCTCATGTTAGAGCTGCTTCTAATACAACAATCATAAGCTCCACTTCTGCAGTTATGATTTTTAGCCATAGAACTAGGAGTTTGGTTACTATCCTGACTTTTCATTCTTTCTCATTGGTTTATTCTAAAAGCTTCTGACCATACAGTATTTCCACTAAAGCCATTGCTTTTTCTGTTCACTGTAGATATTTCCATTCACGGTGACAGCTTTCAGGCAAATTTGAAGTATCCATCCATCTCCACACATATTTGAGCTCCTCGGAAATATTTTACAACCTAAGTCAGTTCACGTCACTTCTCTGCTTATGAACTCCAAAGGCTTCTTCCCATATCACCAAGAGATAAAGCCAAAGTCATTACTTTCTATAATACCCGACATGACCTGGCTCTTTACTACCTCTAAGGCATCATCTCCTACCATCTTCCACCTCCACTGCTGCTTTATAATCACATGCCTCTTTGTTGTTCCTCCAACATCAAGTACAATCCCACCTTAAGACATTACACTTGCTATTCCCTTTGCTGAAGACACTCTTACCTCAGATATCAGTCTATCCTTACTTAATTCAAGTCTCTGCTCAATTGTCAAGTTATTAGAGAGGCCTTCCCAGGCTACCACGTATAAAATAACAACCTCTGTTATTTACCTTACCTTAGAGAGGCCTTCCCAGGCTACCACGTATAAAATAACAATCTCTGTTATCTACCTTACCCCGCTTTACTTTTCTTCACAGCACGTACTACACTCTGACATGTTGAATATTTGCCTGTTTTGTTTTCTGTTTCTTCCATTAGAATTTGGGCATATTACTTTGTTTTGTTCACTATTTATCTCCAGTACTTGGAATGGTATCTGACACTTAGTAGGTCCTCATTAAACATTTGTTGAAAGATTGAATTTGGAAAGTATTTGGTACTATTCCTGTGCTGCTCACTATACTCAGATTTGCACTGCAATTCACATTCACACTTGTTTTGTTTTGTTATTACATTGCTAGATCTTTGAGTAATGAGATTATGTAAAACCTCAATATAAGCACTTAAGAATTGAATGGATAAACAAATGCATATTATTGCATAGAAACAAGGTATATTTCTATATAAAAAAGAGTATGCTTAGAAGAATAAAGAATATACATTATGTGGAGAAATCAAATATATACAGAAACATTTTCTGTCTACTTAGTTCATTAAGAATGTTGAGAGTGATCAATAACTTTTAAAATATATTAAAATTTTGGGGACGTGAGTAGACTCTTCTTTCTTTTATATGATTTATCTTAGTAGTTGGGATGCTCCATCTTTATAATTGAGGACTATTTAACTTAGTCTAGGACACTCTGTCACTGGTTTATAATAAATAATATAATTTAGAAGCAAAATAGGATGAAGTAATAATTTTTCCAAATATCTTTCCCCGGGGAAGTTCTGCTTGTTAGTGCTAGCTTGAGTTGATCTGAAGGCTTGTTAAGAGAAAATGAAAGATTTGTAAATGGTTCTGTTTGTTTTAAGTAAGAGCAAGAATGCATCATTTTTATTCCCTAGGGGGAAAATATGCAGCAACTTGATTCAGCTCTTTCCACTGCAGAAGCCAGAAGCGATTTCCTCATAAACATTTCCATTCTTTTTCTCTAAGTCCTTTATTAAGTATTTTAAGAGCAAAATGTTCACTAAAAAAAACAGGGGAATTATGTGATTATAAAACAGAAGAGAATATTTGGGTTACTTGGGTTAGAAAGTAAATCAGTATGATCTACATGATTTCTACTTATTTTGAATTTATTGAGGTTTTCTTGGTAGCCTAATAAATTATCAGTTATTGTAAGAGTTTCATGGAAATACACAAAGAAAAAGTATTTCCTATTGTTAGGGTACTGTGTTTGAAATATACTGATTAGGTCAACCATATGGTTTATTGTATTATATGAACTCTGACATATTTCAGTCTACTTCATCAATAATGAATTGACAAAGTGTATTTAAATTCATCTACAACTTTTGTGTATTTGTTACCGAATGAAAGGGGTTTGCTGCTCAGGATGTTCTATTCAGGAATAAGACATGGTGGTTGTTGGGTAGTTTTATTTACTTGCAACAAGTAAAGAAAGTAGAGGATTCGCATCTAAAGCTGACTCCTGGAAGGGAGGCTTAGCCATTGCTTATATACACTATTTGGTTAATTACATGTTGAATTCTTCTTTGCACTTGGCTAATCTATCCTATCATGCTCATCCTGCTGCAGCTGAGTCTACAAAATACTTTACTACATGATAGCGTTTAGCAAGAATAGCATTTAGTATGAATGGCCCAGAGCTTAAGGCCCTTGTCCCATCTAACATATTTCTACTAGCTTGCTTTATTTATTTATTTATTTATTTATTTTTTGTTTGTTTGTGTGTTTGTTTGTTTTTCTACCAGCATTTTTGTTTATGTATTTTTATGGTGTAATAGTTGGTGAATAAAGATGTTATATCTTTACTTTGGATTGCAGGCTTCACCATTTAAAGGTGCCCTCTTTTCCTTATTTAACATTTTGCCTTGAATAAAATATCCACGAAGTACAGTACTTTGTTAAATATCCAAATACATCCTTTATTCTGTTAGTAACTACTTCTATATTTACTCATAGTGCAAGTCTTATATACTGAATTAAATTATACAGGATTAAATTATAAATTTAACCACTACCTACACACTTTGGATAACACAGTTAAAGAAAAAAATGAAAATTGCTTAAATGCATAAATACACAAATAGCAAAAACAAGCAAATGAAAATATCATGAGTCATTGTTAAAGTTGTTTCTTCAACTGGCCTTGAGATCATAGATGAAGAAATATCAGTTTTTCAACTGATAGAGTTGAGTGAAACGAACCTTTCTTTCTGTGGGGGCTGAGTCTAGGAAATTTTTTTAAATTGGTTTGTTTGAAACTCCCATGAACATTTTCAACAGGATGTACGAAGTGCTAAGAAGCATCCCAGAGAAACTCCTGGATTTCAGACATACTTCTCCCTTCCTCTGTTGTGTAATAACATCAATCATATTCACTGTGGGAATCAGTCACCACAGAGAGTCTATCAGCTCCCTTCTTTCTTCATTGCTTTAAAGGCAGGATGGGGCCCCAATAGTCAATGGACAGCCTCAGCATCAAGGTCTATCAAACCATTATTCGGTGCCCTCGAGAGAGCATTTCTGCCTTGGAAGCCAAAAATTCTAAATCAGACAAAAACATAGCTAGAGAGAATGAAAGCAAAATCTTTACTAGAGGGTCATTAAGAGAAATAATGAAAAATACCATGCCCTTGGTGGCTACATTTAGGCTATAGGGGAAAAAAAGGAATTAGATACTGGTTACTGGTTCAGAGCACACAGCACATCCTGTAGGCCAGCACCTCCAATCTGCAAGTTGTTGTCACCCAGCTGGTAATCTATTGACCACTGCACCATTTTGTAATGAAATGTTTAAGCATCAGCCTATTTTCTCACCTTTTCACCATAAGGTAGTTTCTTTGATAAAAGCAATGTATAAGGGATACAATGATGGGGAATAAGGTCTGCAGGAATGTCCAATAAAGACAAATCTATATCTAGAATAAATGTTATTCTAGCAAATTTCTGCCCCATTCATGCTGACATGCTTGGCTTGTTAAACCCTCTCATCCATAACCTGAGGGAAGAGGGTCAGTTTTGGTCTCTGCTGTTAGTAGATAAGGCACTTGGCAGTGGGATTAGCAAGGTAAACTTTGGGGAGGAAAAGCCACGGTTGTTAAGAATACATGTAACTTCCATCTTTGACACTGTGGCCACTTTTCTCATTAACCCACTGAGCGAATAAGCATGAGGTAAGGGGGAAAAGTCATACAAATTCCATAGAATGTGTCATGCCATCCACCTGATCACTGAAAGCTTGGTCTGTATGGGTGCCCTTGATGAATGCTCATATAGGACACATATATTCTTATACTCTGGCCCTTTCTGCAAAGATTATACTTAAAACAGATGCAAATCTTGTTCCTAGTCCTCAAATCCTGTTCCTTCCATTTACCTAACCATCCCATTCAAACTTTAGCCACCATTCATTGATCAATACACATTCATATTTCTTGCCATTTCTTTTCCCAGGCCATCCAAATATATCATCTGAAGATAGGGCTATGATCTGAAACTGGGACTGCGAAGGTGACGATGGTCGATCCCCACTAGATCCTTCACACAAACTAGCAAATGACATGAGATGATATAAAATAAGACAGGTAACAAGCATGTGAGACAACAATAAGGGATGTAAAAGTAGGAAAAACAGACAGAGGTGTGTGACGTTGGTCTATCTGACTACATGTCTCCTGAGTGGTAAGAAAATATAGGAGGTGGTGTCACATGGCGGTTAAGGTCATGAGCTCTAGAGACTGCGAATATCAGAGCAGCCACTTAACTCACTGATTGTTCCCGTTACCTCTTTGGGCCTCATATTTGTTATTATAAAAGTGGGAATACTCATGGCATGTACCTCAGAGGGTTGTAATGAAGATTAAATGACATAATATATACATATAAAAAACATTTAAAAACAGTACAGGCATGTGAAAGAGTGGAGTAAACGTTAGCTATTGTGATTTAGATTATAAGAAGAACCTTCTTAGAGATGAATGAAAATACATATGAAAATTGGATTCTGTAGCCCATCTAGATTAGACTAAAAATATCTAAAGTTTCTATGAGTCCTGTCCTTACACAAAGAGACGGCACCTCAGGGAACTGGGGCTTGAGTTAATCACAGGAGAACAAAGTCTATTTACAACATCAGCCTAGTCCAGCTCAACATTTCCTGGGAGGAATCTGAATGATCAGCCCTCAGAAAAGCTGTTAGCTACAGAAAAGGACTTGCACTCTCTGCGAAATAAACAAAATACATATATTCAGTCTCCGATATTCTTTTATACACAATTCTCATAATACAATGAAACACAAACATATCAAGGAGGACAACATGACTCAGAATTAAAAGAAACAGTCAATGGAAGCATACTTGGAGATGGGTAAGCTATTGAAATTGGCAGGAAATTTAATACAATTATTAACAATATGTTAAATAATTTAAATGAAAAAATTGATAAAACAAGATGATATAACGCTTCAAGAAAAAGAACTCTAAAAATAGAACTAAGCAGAAATTTTAGATCATAAAAGTTTAATAACCAAAATGAAAATTCCAAGGGATTTTTTTCTTGCAATGCTCAATCTGCTCTTTTTATCATGATCCAGTGATAGCTTAGTTAAATGGAAATTAAAACTAAAATGAAATATCAGAAAAACTAAAATTAGAAAGACTCCTATGTACCAGAGACATGGTAAAGAAAAATAATTCTCATACATTGCTGGTAGGGGTATAAATAAAATAGTAAACTGTTCTGAACAAACTTTTGCACATACTATTAAAGTTAAACATACACCTATTCTATGTTCTAGCAATTCTACTCCTTAGATTACATGCCCAAGAGGAACAAGAACATGTAAACAAAAAGAAAAAAAAAAGAATACATAAGATTTATTCATAGCCCCAAACTGAAAACAATTCAAATGTCTACCCATAGTATAATTGGTTTAAAAACTGTGGCACATTCAAACAATAGATACCATCCACAGAGAAAAAAAAAAATCACTGCTACATGTAACTACAGGCTAAATAACAAAAATATGTCAAGTGAAAGAAACAGGACTATAAACTGTGCCTACTGTATGATTCTGTTTATAAGAGAAGTGGGTACACAGTTAATTATTTACTAGAAAGTGTCATAGGGAAACTGCTCAGGAAAAGGAATATGTCCTAATATAGGTGGAGTTAATACATGTATACATCAATAAAAATTCATTATGCTATACACTAAGATTTGTGCATTTTACTAAATGTAGGTTATATTGCAATGAGTTAAGGAGGGCACACTTTAGCATGAGCTAATAGAGCAAAATAGGGTGTTTAGGAATTTTCAGGATTACACAGCTAAAAAAAAATAAAACTAGTAACAAAATAGTAAACATGACATGCTTAGAAATTATCAGAATACAGGATAATATCTATTAAGAGGCTCCCGGTACCATAATTTTGGGATTTCTTATTTGAAATAGTTTAAACATTCTAGAATCCTTTTGTCTTTATAAGAATCTTTCATGCTCCATCTCCTGGCTGTGGGACCTGGGTCCAATAACTTAAACTCTGTGTTTCTGTGTTCTCATTTGTAAAAAAATATATATATATATATATGTGTGTGTGTGTGTGTGTGTGTGTGTGTGTGTGTGTGTGTGTGTGTATACCTACATTATAGGATATTATAAAACAAAATGAGAAATTATATGTAATTAGTAGAGTGTCTAGAAAAAGAGTAGATATTGATAAAAAAATTCGTATTATTATTATTTGTAGTATGATTCAAAGCTGTATTCTTTTCAGATATATTGGTGAAAAATAGCCTGAGCATCTATTTTTAAGACCATAAATAACAAATAAAGAATTATTTCACAGTAAAATATTTTTGAAGATTTATTCTAAAAAGTAAAAAGTGATATTTAGGAAGACAAACTCATTCCAATTTTTTATACGGAAAGATTCGAAGAAGGGAGAGCACTTTAACACACATATGTGCATGCACAGATAGTTTTATAAATAATATGTTGAAATTTTTCACAAAATTGAAAATAAAGGTCATGGGCTTTAACATTTGATTATGAAAAAAAATCCTAAACATATGTTTGTCCTTGTCATCGCCATCTCACCCTTATTTACAGAATAAATTCCAAAGTCCTTAGTATGACAGTAAAGGTCTTTAGTGTCACAGGGCTTTTTTTGGAGAAGATGATCCTCGTCTGGTCTCTTTTGTCCACAAGAAAAATTTGCAGACTCTGCTAAACCTCCAGTGAACTCTTCCACGGTGGCATTTCATGTGTTTTGCAGTGGTTCTTTGCCCTTCTTCCTCTTTGGCTGAGCTAAAGGGCAACAGCCCTATTTTAATCAGCTTCGTGTGGACAGAAATTAGTGCCATGATGAGAAGAATACAGTAAGCACACCAAAACCATCTACTGAATGAATAACTGTTTAAAAGTCTAAAATTAATAGGGGAAAGTGGCAGGGGGAAGTCAGAGAACACACACAGCTGTCTGAAATAATCAGAAACGTTCATTCTTTAAATCAATGTATAATATGAAGAGCAGGAGAGTCAGCATCTGTCTAAGGGGAGAACGCTGAGAAATAAAGATATAGCAACAGCTTTTCATTTATCATTTTCAGAGCAACAAGCAGCTATTGCCATGCATCAAAGATTACTTAAGGAAAAAAAAAAAGATGATGGCGAATTGTGATGATCTTTGGTTAAAGAAGAAAAGATTATTACTATTTATTGTTATTATTTACTACAATGGAAAGGAGAAAGGAAAAAACAATTTTCTAACATCTCATTCTTGAGAATTAAAACTGTTAGATACCAGGAATGTTGAAATGCATGTTAACCAGTACTGTCTTGACTTATAAAAAAATAAACAAACAAACTCCCAAGAACAGGGAAGAGAAGAAGTTGACACAGATGACAAGGAAACAACGACAAGGTGAAAAATGGCTAGCATGAAAAAAGAAAAGCATGTATATATTGTCTATCGTAGTATCAATTATCTTGTCTGGTTGTAGAAAAATGTTAAATATGTATTATATATCGTTCTTTTATATAAAAATAGTTTTCTTTTTAATTCGGGGTTATTTTATGAGCTAGTGGTAAACAAAAATGCCGGAGTGAGAGTGCTAAGTTCTTCAGAGCATTTGAAAATTGTTCGAGAGGTAAAGTGACCAATTAAACATACTCTTTTGAGATTTATGTTTCCTGTGTGGATTTGACACTTTTGTCTAATCAAAACTCTTGATTGACATGTCCTAATATCATGGCATTTGCAGCTCTCTAGAAATCCTTCGTCTCTGTGAGAGATTGACAGGCAACTTTATAAAAAGTTTTCAGTGAACTACTTTCCAAGAGTACACCTGACTTCTTGAAGAAAAAAAAAGTTCAACTCTTGGTCCTTTTCTTCATGGTTAAGTACATCATTTTGTTTGTTTCAATTTGTCTAAAATTGAGATTGAAGTTTTAAGCTTTGAAGAGTCAGTGCTTTTTTCCCTGGCTTTAATCCCCAGTTTTCAGGAGAGGAAGAGATGAAGCAATTTTCTAAGCATATTGAAGATATGATAGATTTAAAAGAGTCACACGTTCTTTGTAAATATGTCCATTGAGAGGTAGAGTGGAATTCCCCCTTCTTAGTGACTTACTTGATACATGGAATGTGGCAGACTTCTGGAGCTGGGTTATAAGAAGACTTCCAGACTCTGCCTTGGTCTCTTAGAACTTTTGTTCTTAGAGCCTAAGCTGCTTTGGAAGAAGCTCTACTTCCCTGGGCAACTACACTTTGAGAAGCTCTGGAAGATGAGACAGCCTCTGGTGAGAGAGTGAGAACCAAGGGCACCACAGCTCGAGAGAGGTAAGTGAAGACACCATCTTGGAAGTAGATCTTCATGAACAATAAAAATGTTTGTTTTAAGCCACTGAGTTTTGGGACTAGTTGTTATGCAGCAATAGTTAACCAGAACAAATGGGGGATCTACTGAAAACTTCTTAAATATATTTGTAAGATCCACCTTGCTTTCTACTTCAGCTTCAGCAGAGCATTTGGATACATCATAATTTATTAAATTATAAAGACAAGAAAAGTTATTCAATTTACATGTAATAAGGAATGTCCAACTAAAAATATAACTTTTGATTACAGAATAGCAATAACAAAAAATCAATATTCTTCACATCCATCCTTAATTTTCCCCCTGAGCGTTAATAAAGTATAAGTATTTTCAACTACCTAAAAACTTCTGTATAACAGTGTGTGCCTTGTTTGCCTTTAAGTATGGACACTTAACATAAAAAAAAAGTTACATTTCTGTCTAAACAATAAGATTCCTATGAATGGTTACAGATTGCAAAGTGAAACAGGAGAGAAGGAAGACCTGTTATATTCAAGTGAGCATTATTTTTTCAGGAGAAAGTTTCTAAGGTTTTCTAGACAAAACCATGGAGTCATGCTTGATTTTTATACTTTTAAAAAATAGTATTATATGGCTTCTTTTAGTTTTCTGAATCAATATAAAAGCCAATTTCATGAGTTGACAGGTAACAAAATTGTAAAAACAGGAGAAGCACCCTCCCCGTCATAACCAAGGATTAAAAGAAAATAAAGCATTTTGAAAAGGGACGAAGAGAAAGTATGGTTAATTCCCAACCTCAGTAGAAAATCAGTTTCATGCTCTAGACTCTGCTGCAGCATACCATACATGTACTGTCAAGTCACTAAGAAGAGGTATTAACAGAGAGTACACTGGAGTTTCAGGAGACAATGTTCCATGACTATTTTCATATTTCTTCATGGTCAGAGCTTTCTGAGTAGGCAGTACTAGCAGCCTGGGTTAAAAGATGAATGAATGGCAAGCACACCTTGGAAGTTAAGTTCAGATACCTCAGAGAGAAATTTACAGATTCATCTCCCCTGCAATCATTTGTCTAGAATACAAGGGTAATGGCCCTAGAGACCTTGCCTTCCTCCCCTCAGAGAGAATTTGTGCATATTAGAAAGATAAGGTCTCTCCTCCTGAGGGGAGGATGGGCAGCTATGCCAAGCATCCCATTCATAATTTTGGAGTTTCTCTCCTGTGATACTGCCCCCTGCCTCCTGCATACACCAGGTACATTTGGCTGTCACTGCACTGCCCTGTAGGGGGTAGGGGTATGGGAAATCAATGTGAGATGTTCTATAAGTAAATCATCAGTCTGTCACAAATATAGAGGACAATCTAGTGACAGCCAGAGGGGAGGATGGTAGAGGGGCTGAGAGCATGGGATGAAGGGTTAAAGAAGTATAAATTAGTAGTTGATAAGTCACAGGGATGGGGAGCATGGCATAAGGAATGCAGTTAGCATTAATGTAATAGCTAGGAGGAGAGTCAGAGGAGAGAAAGAGCAATTAGGGGGATCATTTTATAAACTATATAAACATCTAACCAATGTACTGTATACTTGAAACTAATAAAATAAAATTAAAAAAATAAAAAATAAAAATTGGAAATTGAATAGATAACAACAACAACAACAACAACAACAACAACAAAATTCAGTCTGTTCTCTAAGCCAGAAACCTCATGTCTCTTTTAGGACAAAATAAATATAGATATAAAAACTTAACAGGGCTGTGGTCTATGGGTAAATTCCTCCATTTTCATGGTGAAAGTCTTATGTCTGGGGTTTGGAGCTTTCTAAATCTGCTTAATCAGGTTTTTATTCTTATTCTTTTCCTACAATGCCTGAAAAATAAAATATTTTAATAAGGGCAGTGCTGTTTGTTGGGGAATATTATTAAAGATAAAAATTGAGCATTTTAAAATAGAATTACATAAAAACTTTAGCTAGACCCCAAACTGTGCATCACCAGAATTTGAGTGCAAGAGCAGAAATGGTCACTAGTGATGTGGGAAATGATTTCTCTTACTTATGTGAAATGGATGAGATTGTTGGGGATGGGATACAGGTTTTGCCAACTTTATATCTCTGATCTTGGCACAGTGCCTTGTATTTGCTAGTTCTGAGGAAACTTTAATGGAGGTAAATCATAGGAGTAGTTTGTCCTAAGACACAGATGTTTGTGTGTGTGGCTTTGGGGTCCAGAGGCCCATCCCCAAATCTCCTAGATTCAATATAATGATGAAGTCTACAATAATCTGTAATCTGACCATCATGAAGGCATGTCGTCATGAGAGAAGAGTAATGGTTTGCCTAGAGACTAGAATAGGAGCAAAAACAAAAGTCATTTCTTACGGTACCTCAACATTTTGGGGAGGCTGGCAGACTAGAATTTTCTGGGCTGTTTGATAATTTCATGCTTATAGTGAAGAAGCCAGAGCTGGTTTGGAGTTAGCAAAGGTCAAGGTGAAAGTCATACCTCAAACAATTTGCTTTTTGTATAACCCAATTCTCTTTCATTTATACATACATGTGTGATGGATATAACATATCAGTTAGCCATCAGTCATTAGCTGTGGCTAGTCAGTTTTTCAATTGATTACTTAAAAGATGCTGCCTTCATGTGCTACTTCTCCAGTTTAGTTGCAAAGTACACGTAATTGCAAAGTTCACATAGTTGATGTAAAAAACAAAACAAAACAAAACAAACAAACAAACAAAACCTGTTGATTGGATGACAGCAAGACATTGCAGACTTCTGATTATTTTTATCTTCCTTGGTCTTTTTAACCTGATCATTAGTCATCGATTTACATTCATAAAAATGTAGTATTTAAAAATAATTGCTCGTCTATAACCATGCTACCCTGAAAAAGCCCGATCCTGTCTGATCTTAGAAGCTAAGCAGGGTTGGGCCTGGTTAGTACTTGTATGGAAGACCACCTAGGAAGACCAGGTGCTGTAGGCATGAAAAATAAAAAATAAGGGATTGTAAGCTGACAAGTTCCTTGCAATCTGTGAGGTCAACCAAGGGTTGCCTTGCCTAAAAATAAAATAAAATATAAAAAAATGAAAATAATTGCTCTTGCATAGAATGTACATTTTTAATCTGCCCTAGTTAATATTTTGTAAAATATAGTTTAATAAATTCTGAAAGTGAACTAGGCCAAAATATTTTGCCCTCTAAAAACTGGTGGATACATGCACACTAACGCTAGACAGTTTATTCAAACAGCACTGATGGCTGAAGGGGGAATATAGTAACACACACTGATGAATGGCCTGTAATTTCCTGTCACAATGGAAGGGTAAGTATTACCATGAAGGATGAAGGCACATGGTCCAGGGAGATCCTTGCCCTAGGAACTAGTCGTCTGTGTTCTTCTATGTAAAGCCTCCTCTGACTCTCAGGGCCTCAGAGCTTGATGGCACTATGGCTTGAAGTCATCATCCGTTTTCATTAATCCAAACTTGTGCTTATCAGACAACATTTTCCCCTAAATTTTACTTTTAGGAAGGCTTTGGATTTTGGAAAGATAATTAAAACGAGGCCAACCAAACTGACCTTGTGAATTAATTAGCTGTTATTTTTGTATTGAGGAGCCAATTGGATTTTCTAACACAGATCAATCATATCAAAATCTGCTCAAAACCCCTTGATAAGGTGGAGCTCTGAGACCATGAAGGTCACTGACAGACTTCAGAGCTGTTTCGATTCCACAGAAATGTAGACTCTCTTAAGTTATAGTCTGACTTGAAACTTCAAACAGAGGGAGTTTTAGTACAATGATACCTAGAAACATGGTTTGTTTTCATATTCTAGAAGAAAACAACTTTTAAAGGAACCCTCCGCCACAGCTGTGCAGAGTAAGAAGAAGAAAAAAATAGCAACAATATCCTGGCTGATATCCTGAAGGACACTTTTAATTTGGTATTTGGTTTCTTGTGCTTTGTTATTATTATAGGTAGAGCGGGTATTTTCCCCCTGCATTGCTTAGTATTTAACAAATATTCAGCTTACATTAAAAGATGGAAAACTTGCTGATGAATGAGTAGAGGAATAAAAAGGGTTAAATGATGCATGATCCTGAATAAGATGAAGTTAGAAATCCACAAAGCTAAAATAAATGAAAAAGGTAAATTAAGAAAGAAAAGAGATTAAGGAGGATAGGAAGTAGAGAAGACAAAAGTATAGAGGAAGAGGATGAGCTGAGCCTGAACAGTCAATACAAGTGATGCCCTAAGTCAGGTTCATGGTTCTGGCAGTGAGATCCCCAAACCAGTGTGTGGGGTCAGTGTGTGAGTCCCTCTTCTAGAGCCTGAGAGCACAGCACTGAGCAAGGTAATTACTGTCCCTGTTCTCATGGAGCATATATTTTATCGAGGAAGGCAACAAGGAGATAGATAAACAAAAAAAGTAAATCATGAAAATACCAGATCCACTGTAGACAGAAGGTATAGGAGATGCTATATCAGAGTGATAATGACTATCTGATGGTGATAAATAGAGAAGTCCAGGAACGTAACTTGGAGGGGTGGCAGAAGGAGCTATTTAAGAGTGGGTGGTCAGGAAAGCCTCTCTCACGAGGTGACCTTTCTGGACAGACCTGATTACAAAAGAGAGCCAACTGTGGAAAGATCTCATGAACAACCTATCCAAGTCCAGGGAGAGGCAGGGCAGGGGTCTAAAGGTGGGAGCAAGCTCACCTGCTTACAAGTTCAAATGGAGGCTGGCGTGATTGATAGAAGTGGAATGAAGCAGAGTGTGAGCAACAGGAGGAGGAGACAAGGAGGAGGCAGGGAAGATCACATGGGCAGGTGTTATATGACAGGGTAAGGAATTTAGGTTTTATTCTACGTGAGTTTGGAAAATTTTAGACAGTGTTAAGGAGAAGTAACAACGAGGCTACACATAATAAAAATCCTGCTTATTTTTGGAATTTTATAACGTAATAAATCAAACAATACTCTTGGGTCTTCAAAAGTCAGTGTAGATTGTCATGGAAATGAAGACTAAATAACCTTAGATCTTAGTTTAAAGCAAAAGAGAATCTGGTAATTTCGAAAGCAAGTGTTTTTTAAACTTCATTAGCAAAAAGAAACTACATTTGGCTTCAACGGAAAGTAAAAAGAGGTTAATAGTACACATCTTTGATCTATTTTGAGGCAAAATATATTTTAAAAAATAACGTTTAAAAACATTTTATTAAATATCCACTGAAAGAATTTTAAAATATGTAATATAATATTACAATTTCTGAAGCTGCTGAAGAAATCAATAAGAAAGAGAAATGAAGTCGGCTCTTCTGCCCATGTGAAGGAGAGACTGCCACTGAGAACAAGAGAAATAAAGAGCTGCAGGTGAGAGCTCCTGCTTTAGGAATAGGTTCCCACCTAAAGAAAGAGGTACTAGTATCAAAAAAGGTCAAGACATAAACAGAATACAAAATATCTATAAAAGCTCAGAAAGAGGAAGAGACTCATTTCCATGCACTTTTTCTCCTAAAAGGCTGCAATTTCCTTGCAGTTAATTTTCTGCAAAGGAATTTAAAGCTCAAATTACTTTCCTGAGAATGCCCAGAAAAATAATACCTGCAACTGACTCACAACAGAATTTTTTTTAAGCCAAAATTGTGCTGTTACAAATTGTCCCAGTATATCTATGGTTTCAAAATGACTTTGACATTTTTCTGTATGATTCAGAGTCAGTAGTTATTTCATTAAATAAAAGTAATAATAAATAATAGTAATAAAATTAAAATATCCAGGAGCTATTAGAATGGAAACAAAGAAGCATACGTCTTAGAAGGATAAACTAATATGTTTGATAAACTTATTTATATTTATTTAAGAAGTAAACTCTGTGAATTATACATTTTAAAAGCATATATAAAAGTGATTTTATTGCAAAAGATATGCATTCTGTGGAGTTTTAAAGGCTTTCTCTTAGATATTTGTTCCACCATGTGTGAGTCTCAGTTTCATAATATACTACTTCTCTCCTTTAAGATGTTTTGATGTGACCAAATCCTGAATTATGGCATTCCGGATGACCCAGTCACTTGGTGTAGACTGATACTACCAAGGCAGTGGTTTGAACAAAATAGATATTATCCTGGCATATTGTGTCAAATAAGGCATTAGTGTATGTTTAAGTGAAGGAACCAACAAAGGAAGGAGAGAGAGAAAGAGTGAGAAGGGATGGAAAGAAATTGTTCTGCCAGAACCATTCTGCCATCACTGACAAGATATCAGTATAAATGTATCTTGGTTTTGTTCAGCGAGCACCCTGGGCAAGCTCTAAAGATAGGAAAGTAGATAGATACACACTCCAACCTGCCTGACTTACTGAGTCTCAGGGAAGGTATGTGTCTGGACTCAGACGGACCTGTGTTTGAGTCCCAGCTCAAACCCAGGCATTTTCATTCTGAAGAACAAGATGAATCTGTCACCTGTTTTGCTCATCTGTAAAATGGGGATAATGATACCTACTTTAGAGTTAATGAAGTTCAAAGGAGATAATAATTCCTCAGTAACAGTGCACAGTAAGTTAGCACTTAATGAACAATAGCTGTTGTAACAATGAATCTAATAACATAAAGAATCACTTTGGTTTTTCCCTTCCTTATTAAAAAATAGCTTTTGTTTTTTTTTGTTTTGTTTCGTTTTGTTTTAATGAACTGATAAGTGGAAGATGTCTTTGGAGACCAAAGGACACTCTCCTAAATTAAAGGCACAATGCCTAAGGGGCAGGTACAAAAGAAAGATAAATGACTAGGAGCAGTGATGGTTCCTTTCTCTTCTGAGCCCTTTCTGAGCTCGGAGCATTCTTAAAAGAAATCTGCTTGTCTTATGTAGAATATGAAAATATGGACATTATAGATATTGGGAAAACAGTGATAACTGCATAAATCATAATTATTTGATATTTTAAAGCTCCACATAGTAATGGTTTACCAAAAAAATATAAAATACATGTAAACTGATCTCTTTCATTATAAATTTGGTTTCTGGGAGCAAAATAATTTCTAAAAATACGTATTAAGATTTATTCAGGAAACCTCTTTTCCTTTAAATGAATGAATAATTAACTCGGTAAATATTTTGATGCAATGCTTTTCCTGTTGAAGTACAAACCCCAATTTAATGTTGAACAAATTAATTGAGAAATGGGAAGCACTTGGTGGGGATCAAAGAGTTTTGAACTTTTCTTCCTTCTGTTTCTAGTCTAAACACTCAAGAGGCAGTGTAAGATCCCTACCCTTGTGATTCCATTGGCTAACAAGGAAGAGAAGTAAATTCCAACATGCTTTAAATAGACCAGGGTTGCTAATGAAAAAGAGTTGAAAAATTTATGTCAACTTCAGCCTTCAAGTTCATGGTTTATACAGTGGTAACTTCTTAAAATCTAAAACTTATAAAACAAATCTTATATAGCTGTATCAAGTAGTTTCTAAGTGCAGAAGACAGAGAAGAATCCACTTGCAGAGAAAAGGAAAATAGTCTTTAAAAGGGAGATACACAAGGACCTCCCCCCTTCCCTCCATTTTCTTAGTATTATGCCTTTAACATTTCATTTATTACCTATTAAAGATTTAAGTATTACCACCAATGAAATAGAATCAGTAATCAAAAACCTCCCCCAAAATGAAAATCCTGGACCAGATGACTTCATAGGTGAATTTTATCAAAAATTCAAAGAATTATCACCTATTCTTCTCAAATTATTCCAAAAATTTCAAGAAGAGGGAAGGCTCCCTAACTCCTTTTATGAGGCCACCATTACCTCAATTCCAAAACCAGGCAAAGACATTACAAAAAAAGAAAGTTATAGGCCTATATCTCTTTTGAATATTGATGCAAAAATCCTCAACAAAATATTAGAATTTCAAGAAGGGAAGGCTCCCTAACTCCTTTTATGAGGCCACCATTACCTCAATTCCAAAACCAGGCAAAGACATTACAAAAAAAGAAAGTTATAGGCCTATATCTCTTTTGAATATTGATGCAAAAATCCTCAACAAAATATTAGCAAACTGAATTTAGCAATACATTGAAAATATCATATATCATGATCAAGTTAGATTTATTCCTGGGATGCAAGGTTGGTACAATATCCACAAATAAATTAATGTGATACACCACATTAACAAATTGAAAAATAAAAACCATATGATCATATCAATAGATGCAGAAAAAGTGTTCAACAAAGTCCAGCATCCACTTCTGATAAAAGCTCTCAGCAAAGTGGAAATAGAGGGAACATCCTCATCATATTAAAGGCCATATATGACAAATCTATAGCTAACATCGTACTCAATGGGGAAAGGCTAAAAGCATTTTCCTTAAGATCAGGAATAAGACAAGAATGCTCACTTTCACCATTCCTCTTCAACATTGTTTGGAAGTCTTAGGCACAGTAATAAGACAAGAAAGGGAAATAAAAGGCATCTGAATTGGAAAGGAAGAAGTAAAATCCTCATTATTTGCAGATGACATAATACTATATAGAGAGAACCCTAAAGATTCCACCAAAAACTCTTAGAACTGATTAATGAATTCAGTAAAGTAGCAGGATACAAAATTAATATTCAGAAGTCAGGTGCATGTTTATAGCCCAATGATGAACTTTCAGAAAGAGAAATTAAGAAAACAGTCTCATTTGCAATTGCATCAAAAACTATAAAATACCTGGGAATCAAGTTAACCAAGGAGGTAAAAGACCTATTTTCATAAAATCATGTCGTTGAAAAAAAAAATTGAAAAAGATACAAACAAATGGAAGCATATACCAATAGACTTATGAAAAGATACTCAAGATCACTAATTATCAGAAAAATACAAATTAAAACCACAGTGAGATATCACCTTATACCTGTCAGGATGGCTATTATCAATAAATCAACAAACAAGTGCTGGCAAGGATGTGAAGAAAAAGGAACCTTCGTGCACTGTTGGTGGGATTGCAAATTGGTACAGCCACTATGGAAAATTTTTTTGAGGTTTCTCAAAAAATTAAAAATAGAAATATCTTATAACCTAGCAATTCTACTTCTGGGTATTTACCCAAAGAAAATAAAAACAATAATTTGAAAAAATATATGCACCACTATATTTATTGTGGCACTGTTTACAATAGCCAAGATATGGAAGAAACCTTAGCGTCCATCAATAGATGATTGGATAAAGATGAGGTGGTATGTAAGTACAATGGAATACTACTCAGCCATAATAAATGAAATTTATATGCTACATTAATAAAGATAAAAATCATTTGATCATATCAATAGATGCAGAGAAAGAGTTTAATAAAATTCAGCATCCATTTATGCTGAAAAC
>NW_006443124.1:12697686-12757918 GCF_000325575.1 Pteropus alecto
GGATTTAGATTTTAGAAACAGGTATTGGAATCACTTTGGTGGGGATGGGAGAGAAAGGGAAATAAACTTGCAGCTAATTGTGGTGACAGAATATTTGATAGATTAAATACAGCAAGTCATTAAATCCTAAGATTGTAGTATTTATTTTCATTTTTATATGAACTTTTGGCCTTGAGTTATTTCTGACTGATGTCAAATTGAACACGTGATGCCAGAATTAAGGCAAGTTCTTTTTTCTGTATTTGAAATTCACCTACAGATCTTAGAGTCCATTTGACATATGCATATACTTTTCCCACTTGGATAAAATAACAAAATGTAATATTTGTGGGAATTTAGGGGATAGGAGTTGGGGAAAAACTGAGGAGAAGATGGAGAACAGCCCCACAGAAGGAGGCCTGATGGTGGTGAGGTTTGTTTTCAGATGATGCTTATTTTTAGTCTTAGAGTTTATACTTGAGAGTATTGTTCCCAAACAAGTTCTGAATAAATATTTGTTAATTGGTTAACATTACAGATAAGAGCCAGTATTTTAGGAAAAAAAGCTTTTTTTTTTTTTTCTGTTGAAGTCTTTTTTTTTTTTTTAAAGGTCCATTTAAAGTAACATTTTATCCTTCTAATCTTATACTCACCAATTCTTTCAGAATTATCCCTATGAATATCCCTATAAATAAGCACTGATGTTGGGTCAGAATGAAAGAGCCTGTGCATGATGGATAATCAAAACTAAATAACCTCAGCTTTTATACTAATCTACAGAAGATCACGTATGGATTGAATTTGATCGAAATAAAATCCTGCATGGAGTAGAATCTCAAATATGGCACAGATCTTGGCAGCATCTGATATGGGGAAGAGGGAAATAGACAAATGGATGTCAAATTGAGGGTGATACTAGAATATGCTGGCATCTTTGTGTCAGTGCCAGGTGGTTCGCTGCTTGCTTCAGATGTTACTGTATCACCACCACCTGGGGGCATGAGTTACTGCTGATGTCTCATCAGGCCCGCCACCTGGCAAGGCAACCTAGGCAGTGTGGCTGCACCTGAGCAAGGCTGCGAGGCACTCAGAAGCAGCGCAGCACTAACATATTCCAGGCCTCCATCCTGCCTCTGCTGTAACTACTGCTCGAAAACCGAAGGTCTAGGAGGCCAACAGACTACCTTTGACAATGATTAGGAAGCTAATGAAAGCGGAGATGGGGAAGGTAGGCAAGTCAGCAGCACTAAGAACTGATAACATGTCCCTGTATAGTCCCTTAGGGTACTATTTTGCATTCGCCAAATAATACCCATAACCACCTGAGGAGGTAGGAGGTAGGTATTCAATAATTATAGAAGTCTCCTCTTATGTGTGGGGAATACAGACTTAATAAGAGATTATTCATAATAAAAAATAATTATGACAATATACTGTAATAAAAGTTATGTGAATGAGGTCCCTCTCTCTCTCTCTCTCTTTCTCTCTCATTCTCTCTCTCAAAATCTTATTGCACTGTACTCACCCTTCCTCTTGTGATGGGAGGTGATACAGGGCTTATGTGGTGAGAGGAAGGGAGGCAAGTGATGCAGGCACCCAGCGGAGCCTGACGCCGCTGCCGGCCCGCGCCACTTAACACATACGCGCTCTCTCAGCAAACTGGTACAAATTTATTTTTCCTTCTTCACAATTTCACAGATAGAAGAGGTGTCCTTACTGTAGATCTCAGCAAACTCAGCATACGACTTTTTTTCTTTCCTTATTAAGTGGAGAACATTTCACCTTTTTACCTAAAGGAAGCACTTTCTGGCTTCTCTTGGGCATATCTGATTTGCCAGTATCACTCTTCTTATGTTTCAGGGCCATTATTAAGTAAAATAATGGTGACTTGAACATCAGTGCTGCAATGCCTCAACCGTTGATCTGATAACCAAGGCGACTAAGCGACTATTGGGTGAGGAACGTCTACAGCGTGGAGACACAAGAGAAAGATATGAATCATGCTATGGGTGGAAATGAGCAGCACTCGTGAGATCTTATCACACTACTCAGAATGGTGCTCAACTCAATTTAAAACTTACGAGTTGCTTATTCCTGGAATTTTCCATTTCATATTTTCAGATGGCGGTTGACCACAGATAACTGAAACCACAGAAAGTGCAACTGTGAATAAGGGGGACACTACCATAGGCACGAACGAGACCCTAAGCAGACAATGCCCCAACTTCCTAGCAGCCCCCTCTTAGAGAAATCCCTAGGGCAAGGCACACTAGGTTACTATGACTTGCAGGGCAAAATGCAGTGACTCAGAAAGACAGGTAGCTTGGCCACATAATGTGAGATGTGTCAATGCCTTCATTTTCCCATAGAAGTCTCATCGCCACAGCCAGAACAGAGCTACAGATATTTTACTGGCTAGTTGAGACTCATCTTGATATATTTTACCTGCTTAAACAGATTTTCTGTTGGGTGGGGAGAGGTAAAGGGGAGAGACACCAAGTCTCTTTCTAGGTCTAAGTCTCGGTGAGAGGTCAACAGACCGGTCAGCGCCACAGCCTCTCATTTGGACAATCCAAGCCACCGGAAAGTGGCCTCATCTTCCGGGCCCTCCTCCTGGAAGAAGAAACTGCCCAGGGCTAATCTGAAAATGCAACCACGGAAAACCGGAGCGTCCCAGCATGGGGCTGCTGACTAGAGACAAACCCCAGCTTTTTGATGTTAAAAACAGAGGGCTTTATAATTTACCTGTCCAGTGAACGTTTATTTTTCTTGGTTAGACTATCAGTCCACATTTGAGTATTTCATTCCTTTAGTTCCCTATCTATGAACTAGGCATAATGGGCTCTACTCTCAGATTCAGAAATAGCTCAGCACTGACAAAGTTGCTTTAGTCAAATCTGTATGGGTCAAGTGACATAAATAGTCAAGCAATTATGTGGTGGTGTTCATTGTGGACAGCTTCAGCTCTCAGCTGCCTGAGACCATATAGAAGGGCCGCTGCTGGCATCAGGAATTCTGAGCTTTTTTTTTTTTCCTGCTGGCTGAGGTCCAGTGACTTGTGAGCAAGTAGGCAGAAGAAACCCTTTCCCAAAGCAGCGTTACACTGAGGGAGCTAGCAAAGTGGTGGAAGACTGAGATTAAAAGCCAGAAGGGCTCTGAGTAAAGTACCAGCAAACTTAGCTCTATCCAGAACGAGCGTAGAGCAGAAGCAAGCAGAACGAGAGCGCAATCAAATCCATGGTGTCACCTAAACCTTTGCTCCCTCATTGTCTTTTACATCACTCAACAACTGAGAGGCCATGAATTAGAGTAGAAAGACAGGTGCTTCAGATTCAGACAGCAATTAACTTAAATCTTATCACGAGTACATGCCAACTGTGTGAACTCGGGACAAGTTACTTAATCACTCGTGGCCTCAGTTTCCATATCTGCTGAATGAAGAAAATAATATCAATATTCTGAGGATTACATTTAAAAGGACAAGGCAAGTAAAATGCATAGTGTGGTGCTGAGTGCGCAGGGGATGATCGCAAGATGATGTTGAAGGCTGATGAACTTGTTATAGGGAGGACATTTAAACAACATCCGTAGCTGTCCGAATAAGGTTATGTCAATAACGTACATATATTGTGCTTCAGGTTGCATTCACATTGTGTTGCCCTTCAACCTTAAAGGGATTTTAAGCGATATAAACAGGTTAAACAACAAAGTCTTAATTTTACTAGTATAATTCCAATAAATTTTCAGTCAGGAAATATTTCAGTGCCTAAAAAAAAATCAGAGGGAAGCTTAATGCAAAGTTATGAAATAGAATTTAAATGCACCTATATTAATTTCAGTACAGCGTGCATGTGTGTAATTAAGTTCAAATGAGATCTCTGCATTTCTTGTTTCACCAGATAATTTCATCGTAATAACGGGAGAATGCCACTTAATCCCTGAGTAGCTACCTTATTACTCTCTAAGATTTGGGGCGTTTTAAATGAGGCCTTTACATTTATTTCTCTGTAAAACTCTGTTATTTCAGTTATTTAAGTTAAAGGAAAGGGCAGACCTTGATTTCTTTTCCTCATTAATATAATCATTTATAATTGTTGTTTAGTAATAGATCTTCCCAAATGACTATCTTTACTGCATGTTAATATATTTATTACACAGGAAAATAAAATCTGCAAAAGAGCTAAGTCACACAATGTAAGGAAATAAGCGGTAAAAGTAAGGTATGAAGGCCAGAGACAATATCGGAGCTGAGATCAATTCTGAATTGTTGGCTCTGTCAAAGATTTTTACACCTAAGAGTGTGCTTAATTTTTTTAAAAAATGAGTATGACATTATTAAGATTATATGTTTAAGTCAAGGAGAATAATCAAGAAAACCATATTTGTCACACTATTAAGCAATGTAATTTTTTTGAGGCCCCCAAAATGTTTTCACTAAAAGACTTTGTTACCGTGTAAGGAACCCATCACTAAGCAAATATTGTATGGCCTTCTGGAAATCAGTTCCAAATAATGGTAACGATTTGTAATAGTCGCTTTCAAATCAATTTTGATGCAAATTTTGGTCCTATTGTGTGAAAAAAAAATCAAAGTGAAGAACAGTATGTACAATAAGCTACATTTTGTGAAAAAGGGTGAAAAAATTAAATGTATCTTTTCTGCTTAAGAAACTCTGGAAAGACGTGAATATGAACTTACAAATGCCTCAAACAGTTGGTTATGTGTGGTCAAGGGCAGACCTGGGTGGATAGGGAGAAGGACCAGATAGTGTAGACATTTAAAATTTTTGTTTAATTTTGGAACTGTGCAAATGCATTACCTATTTACAAAATAAAAATTTAAAAATATGCCTTCATGAGATCTTCTTGCATGAATTTTCATTTTCTCTTACATTTTTTGAACGAGACTACGTTTTTTTATGACTGGACACCGTTGATTCATTTTTAAGAAAGAATATGTGAAATTAAATGAGATATTTTTCTATGTGTTTATATAGTTGCAACAATTATAATTGTAAAAGTAATTTCATATTCACAATTTCCCTGTTGATTTTGTATCTTTGAATCATCGACCAACCCATTTAAAGGCTGTTTTTAACCTGTTCTTGGATCAGTTTGATTACAAAGCTAAAGAGATTGAGGAGGAATGCTTCTGTTGGATTATAAATTATCGAATAAAGAAACTACTGATTTTAGTAACTTATGAAGGTTAGAATTTAAAGCATAATAATATAAATAGCATGCCCATAATCTCTTAACTTTTCCAGTCTATGTAGCAAGTACATTTTGGTATAAATATGCTAAAAGGAAACAACACAACTTGCTCAGTGTTTTTGAAAAAGAATACTGTTATACCTGTGTTTTATTATAAATAACCAGGTTCTGTCATATTTTATCTTCTTGCCAGCAAATGAAGGACATTGTTTCATAAAGCTTCTAAAATGTACATGAATATTTAATTAAATCATATTTCCTTGAGAAAATAAAGTTCATTCGCATTTATAGCAGACAGTTGTGAGGAGTACATAATTTTCTTAAGACCAGGGTAGCCAGTACCGGTTGCTTGTGGAACAAAACTCCTCAATTTTTAAAACCTTTTTTTAAAAAATAAACATACAATCATAAGTGTTCATTTACTTTAAAAATTCTAAAGATGAAGAAAATTATCGTCTATATATTTAAGTCCTTGTATAAATTACAAAACTCAAGTTTATGTTACAGAGTCCCTTCCCCATAGGAAGCATAAAGCACTTTTGTGGTACCTTTCACCAGTAAATATTTGTATCACATTGAATCTGACAAACAAAATAAAAGTTGATATTGCATCTATAAGCCCCAACAAGAGAACATTCTTCCAAGCGGTCTCTCATGATGAACGAGCTTCAAAAGTCATTTGATTGCCATGATTTAACTCAATCTCCAATAAAGATATATAAAAGTAATACATATATTGACTTCAGTAGAAATCTAAAAAAAATCAGTGAACTGCAGACTCTTCTTGCTTGAGGTCAACAAACACCCTTTGGAAGACAAACCAAGAGTAGTTTAAGACCAGGACAACAAAATAAAATTACAACAATAATAATTATAATAAAAATAACAATAATAAAATAAAAATAACAACGACCAACAATGAGGTAAACTCCCCTTTAAAAAGGCAATGAGTTGCCTGGACTGTCAGGAGAGAGTTCGATTGTACCTGACACCCAAATGTTTTTCCAACCAGAGTTCAGCCAGTTGCATGGTTGAGGCAAAAGTACTTGCCTTGGAGCCTAAGCACATTTTATACTGCTTAGGGTCCAAGTTAGGGTCACAATGAACTGGATGGAAAATATGCACCACTCCTACTTCTTGACTTCTGAAGGGCCTTAAACCAGATAGAATAACTTTATTGTAGAGATCTACATCTTCTAGTCCCCAGCCTTGTATTGAGGTATCAAATCCACCTGCACCCAGAAGATCACTTTTATAAATACAGGTAATTCCATATCCATAGTCTCTCCAAAATCCAGTCTTCTTTGAGAAGACAAAGTCATCATCAGTGGGAGGATTTACCCTGTTGGTTACCTTTGGGTCATACTGGCTAAAGATGATGGGGTAGTACACCTGTTGTCCCTGAACTGTATTGTCTCTACATCGTTGGAGAAAGTCTCCTCTGAAGATCAAGTCGACATCACAAAATAGCAGCAAAGTATCATTGTCAAAGTGGGAAGAAGCCATTTCAAGACCAAGACCTCTGGAAAACTCTCCTTTCATGGGGATCAGGGTTATTTCTGCTTTAGGGTACTTGTTCTGATAGTCTTTTATCAGCTCCAGATGCTTGTTGGAATCTTGGCCAGCATCCCTACTGAAAAGGATGATGACCAGTTTTACACTCTGCTTTGGGATCAGACAAGTATTTTCAAAGTTCTCCATGAATCTCAAGAAAATGTCATACCTTCCAGTGAGAGGAACAAGAATGTGTATTTTCTTTTCATTGCGCCCTCCCACTTCTTTGGCATCTTGAAAAGAAGATAATATCTTTAAAGAATTAGAGATAAAGGAGAATGACTGAGTATCACTGTTAATAGTTTCCACAAGGCTGTTGACATCTAGCTCTTCAGTTTCTCTGAAGAAAGGTTTGCTGAACAACTGCTGAAGATAGGCATGGCGTCTCACTGGTACAGTCAGTTTCCTCCCCTTGTGCCTTTTGTATAAGAGGAGTAAATCCAAAATGTACTCCACTCCATGCATGGGATCAACCTTGCGGTAGCCATATTGAATTTCCTTGAAGTCAATGACCCGTCCCCTACTCTTGGCATTCTCATTGATCATCTCCATCACCTGCAGGACAGTATCATCCAGTGCTGTTCTTAGTATGCTGTTGATGCTCTGTCGAGGAGGCTGGTTCTCAGATGCTGAGTAAAGGAGCTTTCCTGTCAGGAACTCCCATTCTATCACCTCATCTCTCTCCCGGGGCTGGAAGTGGTTGAAAGAAGGCATCACCCCCAGCTGCTGATCTTCTTTGCTCACTTCACTGTTACTGAGCTTGCTCATCAGTGCGCTCTCCCTGTGGAGCTGGATGGTGCGGTAGCGAAGTTCAGAAATTTTGCGGCTGAGCATGTAGTTATGAAGCCTATATTGGTAGGCAGGCCTTTTGTTGGGATGAAGTGTTATGGCTGCATGGATTTTGCTATTGTGAAGGTCTTGGATATAACCCTTTCGATTGTGTTCATAATTTTCATGGAACAGCTGCTGCATCTGAAAAGCAAAAGGAAATCAGAATGTTAGAATACATTTAAAAAAAAATAATGCAATGAACTAGACTATTTAAATGAAAATATTTTATATAAATTAGTTAAATGGTATTTCGTAAAAAAATGCCTTGGAAAATTTATATTTAAAAGAAATGAAAATAGTTTTTAAATGTCAAATTCATATGCTCAAATGCTGGAACTTAACCTCTAGCTATATGTTTGGAAGTAAAGAATATCGTCCCTTTGATATTCAACCCAGAATATCAAAGAAAACAAGAATTGGCCGAAACCCTGTGATGGACCATTGTGAGGGAGAGGCAGAGTGGGTGGAGCATGAACTTCCCCAATAGAGGTTCGATGAGGAATAAACCCAATCCCCTGCTGCTTGGAAAGATAACACCAGCCCCGAAGTGGACATAAAATTAATTTAGTATCCTGCAGGGGTCCCCAACCCCCAGACCGTGGACCAGTACCAGTCTGTGGCCTGTTAGGAACCGGGCTGCACAGCAGGAGGTGAGTGGTGGGTGAGTGAGGGAAGCTTCACCTGTATCTGCAGCTGCTCCCCAGTGCTAGCATCACCATGAGCGAGGGAAGCTTCATCTGTATCTACAGCTGCTCCCCAGCGTTAGCATCACTGCCTCAGCTCCACCTCAGATCCTCAGGCATTAGATTCTCATAGGAGCGCCGGTCCCTGGTGCCAAAAAGCTTGGGACCGCTGTGATATACTATCTTCACAGAATAAGTTCTTGGTAAAGTAAGATGGGATAGAAGTTATATTGATCTACACTACTAATTTAAAGGATCATATACAAAACTAGATGTGTTTGACATCTTTATGCTCAAGAAAGGCTCTCTGCTAGTCTAGAACAAGCTACCTCAGGCAGAAATAAAAATTAGAAAAATGTAGAATTATGAGATCACACTTCAAACTACCAGCTGACTTCTCCTCTGCCAGTCAGTAAAGAAACAATTCAAAGTACCAAAGGAGAAGGAGGAGATATCTGCGAATATACTGATGAGTAAGGAAAAAAGGAATACTGCAAACTTAACAATGCATATCCAAAGCAAGTAAAAATTATAGGCCAATCAACTAAATTATAGAAAATATAATCTCCATAAAAAAGAACTAAAGGAATAGATAAATGAGCTTAAAGAAGATAATAAAACCATCAATCATCACATTTTGAGAAGCATAAAAAAGGGTTTATGGAAAACATCGGAAGAAGAGATTTGAGAAAATTTAGCAAATTAATAGAAATATAAAAGACAAGTTAAAAGTCTGGAGAGAGAGATCTATATACATATACACACATCTATATCTTCATATACATATATATATTATATATAAATGTATATATTTAATATAGATATAAAAGTTTAAATATCTATTTAATACTATTAAATATATAATAAAGGAGATAAAAATATGTATGTAAAATATGTCAGAGGGATATGTATCCTTAAAATAAAGGCAGATATGTATCTACGTTCAATCAGGCAAAGAGAAAAACAAAACAAAATAAACAAACAGAACCCACTTTGGCTCTAAGTAGGAAAAGAATGAATATTGCCACCACATTCTCGATCATAACATTCAATGCTGAAAAATGGTAGAGCACAGCTTAGGAAGACACCAAGGAAGCAAATTAATAACTCACAATTTCATATTCAATCAAGCTAGAGCTCAAGTGATCTCAACCAAGCTAGAGTTTAAATTTTATTGCAGAAAATAAATAGGTCCTAACACGTAAGAATTTGTGGCAGATTTGTGGTGATAAATTCTTTAACACTCTTCCCACTGAGAGGTGGGGTCTATGTCCCCTTCTCTTGAATCTGGGTGACCTGTGACTACTTTAACTAATAGTCTACAGTAGAAAAGACACTGTGCCAGTTTCCAGATTAGTAACTTTTTGTCTTTGGGAACTCTCAATCTGCAGAAGCCAGCTGCTATGTAAAAAGCCTGAGTTAGTTACTTTGCTGCTGGAAGGACCTTCAGTAAAATGTGGTCAAGTAGAATCTTTGTTCCAATCCCAGAGACCAGGAAGAGTTGTCAATATTTCTTTGTAACATATTAAGAAAATTCTTTTCTACTTCTAGTTTGCTAACAGTTTTTATCATGAATGAATTTTGATGTTGATCAAATATTTTTTCTGCACCCACTGAGAGGATTTTGTGATGTCTTTTTGTTGTCGTTATGATGAATTGTACTGGTTAATTTCCTAATATTAAATCACCTTTTATTCCTTGACTAAATTTATCATGATCTTGATACATTACCTTCTTTATCTATGGCTGGAATATATTTTCAAATAGTTGTTTAGGATATACTACAAAATACCAATTCTCCCCAATTTGATTTATAGATTCAATGTTTGTTATAATTCAATTAATGAAAGACTTTATTTTAAAAGGGTATACATATACATACATGTAGAATGACGTAGATTTTTCTGATATGTATGTACATAAATGTGTGTGTGGATATGTGGGTGGATAGAGGGAGGAAGAGAAGAAGGGAGATAGAGGGGGGAGCGGGAAGAGAGAGAAATGAACGAGAGAGAGGATATCACAGAAGTTTTTCTAGAGAAGGTGATCTAAAAGGAGTAAGACCAATACCATAGCAGATTCTTCATCTCCAGTATTTTCCCTGGTTGCTTTTCTATATTCAAATTTTTTAAATCGACTCATTCGACTTTGAAGAATATAATAGTATATATTTCGAGAAGGATTTTGGACTTGATTCAAGACACAGTAGTTCAGTTGCATCTAATATTTTTTTCTGAAAACACATGCCAATTTTTATTTGAAAAAATGATCGATGTTAAATTCAATTAAATCCATAATTTGTAGTGGACTGTTATATCTCCATTTTTTGTTTACCTGAAATTCCTTCAATATTTCACTTTACCTATACCCTATACCTGTTTCTTTGTATATAAGAAGGTAAAAAAAAAAAAAAAATCAAACTTCCGATTACATATTGACTAGTAATTATACCACCGCTAAAAAGTATTGGCTATCTGAAACTATTCTTTCTTAAGGCATGCTTTACATTACTAAGAAAAAGGAAACATACTAAATTACATAGAAAACATGGCTCAGAGGTGAGTTGTTAAGCTACAGATTTACCAAGCTCCTTTAGTGATATTGATGTGATAAAGGAGACATCTTGTTATAGAACAAATAATATCTTAGTATTGAAATGTTTAACTGGCATCACTCACATCATTACAACCCAAGCTGTCCCTACACATTCCCTTGCAGAAATATTACAAACAGACCTAGACAGTGATGGAGGCAACCCTTAAAAACAGCACATTCATACATACTCCAGGCCGTACAATAAGGATGGGAACATCTTGAATTTATGTCATATTTTCCATTAAGAAACACAAGGCATATCCAAGTTTTCTCCTTTTATATGTAGGGAGGTCTAAGCTATGCAGGATAGACATGAGAATGGTTAAGAGCCAGTCTATGGAGTCTGCCAAATGTAGATTGGCTCCACAATTTCTAATCCATTTCCTAGCCTTTCTGCCTGGAGTTCAGTCTCCTTATCCATAAAAAGGAAAATGCCAACTCAATGCATATTAAACTGTTGCTCAATAAGAAAATAAATTTATTTTATTACTGAAAATGCTTAGCATTGTGTCTAAGAAACTAAGAACTAAGAAAACAATAAATGATAACTATATAAACAACAGTTCAAGGATTTGCCAGCCTCCTCCTGAGATTGTTCTTTTTAGCTAGTTTTCAGAGAATGAGTGGCACCCTTTAGTTGGCTGGCTTCATCTTCACTCATTTTTGGAAATGCCTGAACAATTTGGCCACATACACTCAGTGCTTCAATGTATCTAACATGTCACTGAGGCACCTTCTGCTAAAAAAGTCCTAAATATTTTACTAAACAACAGGTGATTTACTTTGGGGATTTTGGGAAACCACTGTTCAAGAGAGTTAAGTGATTTAACCAAAGGCCAACCGAGAATGAGATCACGACTGAAACTAAAATTAAGTAACCTAAATTTTGAGTGTAGCAAAAGTGTTTTAAAGTATAAAATTTACTTTTAAAATTACATTAACTTTTTTGAAATAATTCAGGATCTCTAATTTAAGTTGGGTTCCTTTCCTTTACAGACAATTGATTTCTTGGTACTCCAGAGCCTTACACTCAAAGGGAAAAATCATTTCACACTAACAAAATCACAGGAGCAATTAACATCGGTGTGTCCCGAATGACCCCTGAGCTTAACATGTATCATTCAAAAATCTCTCCTTCTGAGAAGAAAATGACCTGAGGACTATAAAAAAATCTATTATAAAAATTAGAGAGTGGAAGAATAAGTGCCAAGATATAGTTGTGTTATTAATCTTCTACTATATTGAACTTCCATTTCCCTCTTAGGTTTATTAATAATTAAAATATAGCAGAGGTAATTTCTGGAATGATCATAGCTATGTAAACAAAGGACTTCGATTTCAGCAATTAAAATTTTAAACAGGGATTGACTACAAACAAGGCAACTTTTGGAGCAATGTAAAATTTGTAAAAATAGATTGTGGTCGTGGTCACACAACTGTATAAATTTACTAAGTATTATTAAACTGGATGCTTGAAAGGGGAAGATTTTGTAGAATGTAAATTAAACCTCAATAAGGCTATTTTAAAAAGACATAAGGAATGCTAAAAATAAAATACAGCAAACGCCAACTTTAAAATGGAACAGACTACTGGGACAACACATAGTCACTAAAATATGTGTGGAATTGCCAAAAGCTGACGAGGTTAAGCAGATTCATCTAGAATCAAGTGGAGGCAAAAGGCCAAGCAGAGCAGTATCAGTGACAAAGGGTTCAAGGACAGTTGATCTCAGAAAAAAACAAAGAAAAATATACTGCCTGATAATGTAGGGCATAAAACCTCTAGGTACAGGAATTGAGGTGACCTGGGCTGACAGAATAAGCCCCGGATGAGAATGTTTTGTTTCAGAGAAGTAGAAGAGACAGAGCTACAGAAAGCAAAGAATTAAACAGTTAGGTCATGTTCTCATGAAGCAGGTATAATTTGAGGCAGCAGAGACGACCGAAAACTTTTCTTTGTGGAAATCAGCAAGCGTAGAACTGTAACAAACACCTCTACCAAATAAATGTATGGTAAAGGGCTTGTCCAGGGAAAAGTAATTTTTCCAGAGATAAGTATGTTTTCTAAAAGAGGATAAGAGTACAGCACTAACACCAAGTTTCTATAAGACTAGATGAAAAACTAGCCTCCTCCCGATCCCCTCAAAAGCAGCCATGGAACTGAGGAAAAGATTAAATATTAAGCAACTGCTTAAAAAAACATAAGCATTTTTCTCTGTCTTTGAAACCAACAAAGTAGAAATATAAGACCTCAGGGATGTGATGATTAAGGTGAAACATAAGCTCACAGAACTAATAAAGAAAGAATAAAAAATAAACTATCACGGACATGAAAATGAAATCAGAAGGAAAAGAATAGACACCATGGAAAGCTCTTGAGGGACAAAAAAGATAAAAACCAGGAAAGCTAAAAAAATGGAACAGAAATAAAAAGTACACTGTGGAAAGTCATGCTAAAATACTGACTACAGAGCTTCATGCACACAATGTAGGTGACGTGGGGAACACTAAAAGGTATATTGGAACAAGGACACTGTAAAATAAAAACATGGCAAAAGTATAGATTTTTTAAAAAGAGTACAATGGATTAGAGATAAAGAATTCAGGATGTAGAAGAGTATTTGGTATATAGTAACTGCTATTAATAAGAGTTATAATAAGAATTAGCTATTATTATTATCGTACTTATTTGTTTTTACTATTTTTAAGCATAGGTATTGCATGAATGAGTAAATGAGAATGACTCTGATTATTTTCCTCAGAAAATAATTCAAATAGGCTCAGTATATAACCTCAGGATATAAACTGAATTCAGACCATCATTGAAAAATTGAAAAACTAAACTGATTCATGAGGTCTCTGTTGAAATGAAGGGGAAACAAGAGGCCACTCCACGGCTGGAGAACTGTTCGTGAACACCCTTCACGCTCTCTACTAAGAAAATAATTGCATTAATTTTTCTCTATTAAGGACAAAATTTCCTTCATTTATTTGTGTAAAGAAGCTATTTCAGTTTAGTGAAAGTTCTTCCGTTCCCATTATGCCACTCATTTTTTCTAAAAAGAAACATCTTTCTAACTTAGAAAATTCTCTTTGAATCCCTTCCTGTGTACGAGATTAAGGAACATTTGAAAGAAAGAGGAATTCCTATTCTAGGAAGTCCAGGCTTTGCAGACGAGAGTAATGTATGAAGGCAAACAGGAAATAAATCATTAGAATGGTGTAAAATGTAATGGTGAATATGTACCTCAGGGTTTGGTAATTTGCCTTGCAAATATTTAAACTCATTCTATTTTCTATGATTTAGTTATGCTGTACTACATAGCTATATGAACAGTCTTATTGCCCTTAATGCAAACACATAATGATCTTTTTTTATTTTATAAGATCAGGAAATATAAAGGTTTTAATCAAAATAATGAATTTTCAAATGAACATTATTATTTTTCCTCAATTACTGACTTCAAATATTAGCAGTAAAGTTCTTAAAGTGTGTCCCACTTCTCCAGCAATAATGACACTATAAAAACAATACCTAATTCTAAATATTAAGGAGAAGTAAGTTTGAGAAAAATAAATATACATATATCATTCCATAATTAAAGAATGAAAAAATGTTAAAGGGTATAACTTGAATAAGTTGTTGAAAGCAAAGATCTAGTTTAAGTGTGATAAGATACACACTATTTCATATTACATATGCATGTTTTGTCACAAAAAATGTATTATTTGCTACTAAGATTTATAAAAATAATAGCACCTTGGAAATAGCCACATCTAATCTGCGAATTCTACTTTAAAAATTTACTCTATAGCATGTGATAAAATTGCACGGAACTAAATACACATGTATGCATAGACACACAAATAAATACAAGCAAAACTGAGGAAATTTAATAAGAGCGGATGAATATACAAATGTGAATATTCTGATTGTGAGATTTAATTACATTTTTGCAAGATTTCGCCACGGGGGAAGTTGTTAAGGGGTATGTGAACTTTCTCTGCATTATTATTTTTTTTACAACTATATGTAAATCAATAATTATCTCAAAATAGAAGGTTTAATTAAAAAATATAAAAATAAAATAGTTTGTCTCATTTTTTTTTAAAAGAAAAACATCTCAAAGTATACTTAAAAGCAGCAAGTGTTGAAAACTTGTAGTCTGAAGGCTGCACATGTGATTTTGCCTTTTTAAGCTCATTGTTTTGAATGAATTTGAATTTGAAAAACGTGATGTGAGCAGTACATTTTACAGTTACTTTCAGTCTCATAAGTTTTCTTTATCTTTGTTTATGAATTTAAGTTGCCCGAGGACAACTGTGTTCTTAAATATCCCTTTCATGTAACTAAAACAATCTTAAAATGTCTTTTTCTTTTGAAATCTCGTCACAGGCTACAACATAGATGAGCCCTGAGGACATTATACTAAGTAAAATAAGCCAGTCACAAGAATACAAATACTAGATGATTCCACTTACATGAATGATAAAGTAGTCAAACTCATAGAAATGGAAAACAGAATGGTAGTTTCCAGGGGTTGGGGGAGGGGGAAATGGGGAGTCATTCAATGGGAACAGAGTTTCGATTTTGCAAGATGAGAAGGTTCTAGAGATGTGTTGCACAACGATGTGAATACAGTTGACACTACTGAACTGTACACTTAAAAATGATTAAGATGGTAAAATTTTTTCTTTTCCTTTGATTTCACAAGATCCTCACATTTTCTTATGAGGAATACAAGTCAGTCTGGCCAGCTAATATACGTTTTTATAAATGGCTTACTCCAGATTAGCTTCCTTCATGGGCAAGATCTCTCTCATGGTAGCAATAAATGGTTCCGTTTGGCTATAGGTTCATGCTCTGTGCATTAAAATCCCACAAAAGGAAAAGCAGACCTCGCTACCCAGACAAAAGCAGAGAAGTGACACAAGGAAGATGGTGCTGCTGAGAACACTGAATACAGCGCTGAGCTGTGTCCAAGGCTGGATCATTTGCAGACTTTCTAGTGTCCTAGGATAGTAGTTTCTCTTCTATTCTATTTCAGGTAGTTTAGTTGTGGTTCTGTCGCTTGTGACCAAAAGAGTCCTGTCATAAACAATCTGATAAACTGATATCCTTTAATTTCGGCTCTGTACTGTTAAATTTGCCTAGTTCAAGCTTCGCTGAAATCAAAGCAACAGTCTTATATGGGCTATCTATACCATTAAAACTGGTACTTTACTTCCTGTAACATTTCATTTTGTTAGTTATTTTAGTTTTAAAAAAACTTGTCAGACAACACAGAAAATAACTTCCAGATACTAACCCTTATACATGATGAAGCGTTCTCAATGGTTTAAAAATACCTTCAGACAACATAGAGAATAATCATGTGATATAGATTTCCCAGCAGGGTGTAGTCTGGACCCATGCTATCTTAGGCAAATATCAAAAAGATTTAAAATCTGACAGAAATCACTAAGTTCATCAGATTTCAGTTTATAATGTTATCATGGCACATAATCATTTGTTAGTTAAATAAACCCATATACCTTAATTGAAATTATCCTGTTAGAAATAAAATAATACTCCAATAAAAAACATTAACGATAATTGAATGTGACTCTCATCAATTTGCATGATTTATTATAATATACATATGTTCAGGCAGTGATGATACAGATGCTTCCTGATATATAGTTAGGATAATAGTGGATGATTGTCAAAACCTATACAGTTTACTTCCCCTGAAGATATTTTAAAATTTTGGGTAAATTGTCAAGTAAATTTTTACATTCACTATTTCCTTAAAATTTTTTTTTTTCAGAATTTATTACAGAGAGGCAAAGAAGAATTTCAAGAGGTTGTCAAGTTGCTCTTTGCAAACCTGCACACACCCTGTGCAATACCAATATAACTTAACTGCCCTCTTCACTGGTGATTTATCAGTTAACTAATAACAGACAATGAGAAGAAGAGAAGTTATAACTTCTAAACTTGGCTTTCGAGAGCTTTGCAAAACTAAATGTAAAGATAGTTGCCACATAATTTTGAAAGACATTAATGAATGTATTATATCAATTGGAGGAAATATATTCACTGTATGATGGCACTAATCATGCATAAAATTATATCTCACTTTTCAAATAAAAAAAGAGAAAACAAATTGCTTCCTAATTTATGAGTTTTATTCTAGTTATGAAACCTTTCAAATCCTAAAGAGATTCTTATTTAACTAAAGGTGCTGAAGCTAAAGGAAAAGCTGCTGCTCCAGCTGATTTTTTATTTCTATTCTCCCAAAATTCAAGCAACCAGCCTCACGGAAGACTTAACATGAGCTTATGTAATTCTGTATGAACATGTCATGTCATTTACTAATGTAAAAGCTATCAGAATGGGGTAGGTAAGGACGGGGCTAAACTTATGACATTTTGTATAAAGGATGTCATATATTCTGTGACTTATGGACTTTGATTATATAACAATTTTTAGTGACCATTATTAATGTTTCCATAGCAACTTTCAGGGCAATTGGGAGAACTGTTTGCAAGAAGCTAACATTCGATAAATAAAAGGAAGGCCATTATACAGGTAACTGGTTTATGTGCAGTTTTTACATCAGTAGACCTATGTTCAAATATATACTGAAATGGATACAAAACATTATATTCTCAAGAGTTAAGAGTAAAAATTTCATATTCATCACACAGAACATTGACTTCAACTGTCAGTACATTACAGAGTACTATCTTAACAGATAAGTTAGGTAGGACACAGTGTAGTGCCATGTGCATAGTAGAAAGCTAGTGACATCTAATTAATATAAACACTGAAAACATGAGAAAGATATAATAGATTCCATGACAATATACTGATTTCTTTCATTAACTTTCCTTGACCAAACCTTTCCTGATCTAATCTTCCACGATATTTTGGCTACCCCCTCTCACTTGAAGAATGGGTGACTCATTCATTCATTTAAAAATATTTACTGAATTTATAAAATGTGTGCGTTGCTGTGGATAGAGCAACAAAAGAAACCTGTCCCTGCCCTCATGAAATTAACTGTCTGGTGGGGGAAACGAGCACTAAATATATAAACTCAGAAATGGCTGTATAATTTGACCACTGTTCATTGCACTAATTATACCATACTGATGCTTTACTTGACTGTATGCCTTTCTAGATGACCTGCTCCCAGAGGGTAGCCTGGGCTTGACACTTAATAAAACATTTATAATTATTTTTTTTTATAAATTAATACATGCTCCCCCCCAAAAAAATCTAGTCAATAACCACAGAGAGATTAAAACATGTACTGAAAGGACTTTAATTCTCTAATGGAAAATTCTTAGCATTCCACATTATTTCTCAGGCTTCTAAATGTTAAGTCAAAAAGTAAAATGTAACAGAAGACTTTACATCTCTGTGTTGTATGAGCTTTGGCACGTATCTTAACGCTTTTATATCTCGCTGAAGTCGTGACTTGTAGTCTAGTACTATTGTGGCATAACTGATGGTGGTCACACATCTCTTTACTAGTTGTAATCCATGTACTCATCCAAGCAGGGAGAACGGTCCAGGATACTCATCATCATTCCGGCTTTGTGTCACTGGAATGTGAAATGACTGTAGGAGTCTTAATTGATTCTAAATCAGGCTGGGCTCTGTCTTATTAAAAATTTCTGCAAAAATAAATGAAGTGCTGCCAAGAGACAACAGTAAATGAGAATGAAAGCAAACCCACAAGAAAGGTTTTGCTACCTGCCTGAAGAAAAGATTCTTCCATTCAAGAAACAGGACAGAACTAAGGCTTATGTAGGAATTGCTAGAGTGATATGGAGTTAGGCCTGGCTTTTGGGGATATTTCAATTACTTAGAGGAAAGAAGAAACAAAAACGAATCTCTCCTGCAATTTCCTCTGTTATTCTTTCAGCTTGTGCTCATGCATGTCTATTTTGGGTGAAGATCTTGGCTCTGGAGTCACAGGCCTGGTTTTGAGATCTACTCTTCCATTCCCAGTCTGATCTTGGACAATTTACAACTTCTGAGAAAAGAAGAGCTCCTGGACTGTTCTCTACATCATATGAAACATGCTTAAAACAGTGTCTGGAATAAATTAAGGACTCAATAGATATAACTATTATCATCATTTGGTAAACTTTAGATGGTGAAATTTCTTGCACTCTGAAGCAGACCACAAAGACATCCCTGTTATACATTAATGTCTAATTTGGTAGGTTACTAGTGAGTAGACTTTAGTTATACACGAAGTTTAAAGATTTTAAGATTCTGTATCATTTACCTGTAAGAAAGAACTTGATTTTACCTGATGATCAGTTCCTGGATCATCAGGTAAAATCTAGTAGTCCAGTGAGGGTGGCCAAGATGGCCTTAACATTCCCTTCGACTTGAGCAAACTTTAGATGCATTTCTTCCTGATGACATGCCCCTGATCTCCCTTTTAAAAGAGCATTTACTTTGGAAAATTATAATTATAAATTCTTCCTCTGCCTCTTTGAGATATAAATCTTCTTCCTATCTCTCTTCAGTTTTACAATCTAGGAATGTCTTTCTCAAGGACCTGGGAGCCATCCCTTTGAAATGTAATAATCAAGAAAGATAGAGTTCCTATCTCCCAGTCTTTCTCAGAGGGTAGAAGCCTAACCTCCATAAACACAGATTAGCAAACACAGATGGTCTAATCACACTCACCAAAGTTCCTGTGAAATCCTCCATTCCTTTTTCAGTAGCTCATCCCAGTGCTTAAAAACTCTCCTGCCTTTTTTTTGTTCAGCAGTAGTCAAGTTCAATCTCTCTCCCCTACTGCAATAGTTTTGAATAAAGTCTTCCTTGACTGTTTAACTCTGTGCTGTGTAATTTTTCTTTCAGATGGATCATAGGCAATACTTGGTGAAGCATTGTGTTACAGTGCTGAGATCCCTTGATCCATTTACAAGCTCTTTGCTCTCATTAGCTTAAAAAAAAAAAAAAAAAAAAGGAAAGAAAGGCTCAAATTATGATCCTACTCCTTGTGGTGCAATCAAGGAGATAAGTGGTGCTTCCTTCCAGCTGATTTTATTAACATTAAAGTTTTATGATAAATTATGAAGATCCCTAGAGCTAAACACCCAATTAAAATAACATAAGCATGGCAGGATGTCTATTATAATGTTTTTCTTAGAAGAAAAATTCTAATTATAGTGTTGTAGACTTCTGTGGGCACAGCACTGCTATGGGAATAGATGGGAATCACAGCTCTAATAAACAGGTAGGAGTTTCTAGGATGGCGCTAAAGCAAAAATAAGCAAAGCCTAATCTTTAAAAGTCAAGTTTTCTGGAAATGAAAACACAACAACTTGAGTCATTGTGACTTTCTAATTACACTTATATTTCCTTACTGGAGACTGGATATAGCTCATGTTTCTTTCTCATATAGAAAGTTGTCACAACAGAATGGGTAATTTACATTAAGGATTAATAAAATCACTTCATAAGACCCAATAAATTTCACAGTGCACTCATTAGCTTTAGTAAAAATGTCAAGGATAGTCTAGATTTCAAATCTACAATTATCTTTCAAAATGAATTAAAAAAAAATTATTTTTTAATTTCCGTCTGAGCAGAAAAAATAAAATAAATGACTTTTTAGTCCTAAAAAGCAAAGGTAGAATTCCAAGGAGAAAATGGATGAGAACTGAGGAATACAATTATAATTAGTATAATCAACGAGTTAAAAAAATTATTTTATAAACAAACAAAACTAAACTATACACTCCAAATCCAACAGTTTTTGGATTTGTTTTCATGGCTCTATTTTCAACACTATTGCTCCAATATTGGAGGGCATTTAAAATTTATTTCACGTAATGTTTACAGAGTTTTTTTTTTTAGACACATCACTTGAGATTGTCACATGAATGTCATGTGTAATTATTTGTATTTCATAGGGTTAATCTCAGTGATATATTTATTGTGAAAATATTTCACAAAAGGATGACTTGTAATCACAATTTAATATATGGGTTATAAGATAATTAGCTATTTACAAGAAAAAAACTTAACTCAAATCTTGTACTATATACAATATATACATATACACATATATGTGTATATATATGTATGTGTGTATCTCAGATGTAGTAAAGGCCTAAATTGTACAAGCACTGCCCCCTACAAAAAGAAAAAGATATTACCAAACAATGGGAAGAAAATGTGGGTAAATATTTATATTTTCTAAGCACGTGGAAAACCCACTTTTAAGCAAAAAAGTCAACAAAAATTACAAATTAAAAAAATAACAGATTTTAATAGCACATTAACATTTAAAAAATTCCCATATCAAAAGCACCATAAACAAAATTAAAAAGCAGACACTGACTTGGGAAAGTGATTTTTGCAATAATGATGCCATGTCAAGTGTTATTATTCTTAATATATCATTAACCTATCCTTGCTCTCCCTTAACCCTCATCACCAATTCCTCTCCTAACTATCTTTTGAATCTTGTTTCTCTTTAGGGTAGCCGCTCTGGTCCAAGATACCAAGAACTTTCTCGGTATTTCTGCAATAGTCACTTGTCTGGTCATGTCTCATCTAGCCACTCTCCCAATAGTTTTCCATGATGCAACATGAGTCAGTTTCCTGAGGCCCAAATACGTCACGTGCCCATTCTTTCCCCCATCGAGGACATGCAATGCTCTTAGAATAAAGTACTCCTCTTCAGCTTTCTCTCTTGGCTCTCAGCCTCTGTGCTCCAGGCTTCCTTTTTCTTTAGTGCCTTTTTGCATATGCCTTTCTCTCTTCTTGGAATGTTCTCCCATCTTTCAATCTATTTCTTCTCCTATTTAACTATTACTCAGCTTAAATGTCACTGCCTTCTGGATACCTTCTCTGACTAGATCAGGACTTGAATATGTTCTCCAGGCACTCAATACCATTCTTCCCCACTATTGAATGCACTTTTATTCTTACATTTGTTTATTCATCTAAATACATCTGTCTCTCCAACAAATTTGGGAATATTCTGAAAGCAGGACTGTGTCTCCTTTTCATTCCGTCTCTGGTGCCGGGTGTGTGATAAATGATGCGAGGCCAGGGCCATGTGGAAACGGGAGCCTTGACATACATCACATGCCTATGAGCAGATTCCAGATCTTCAGAAAAGATAGAGAATTAAAGATACAACTAGAATAATTTGGATTATAAATCCCTGCTTTAAAGCTTATCTCAGCACAGTGTTATATTGAAAGGCAAAAAAATTGACTGAAACATATACATACTAAAACAAAGAAACACATGTAGTATCTTCTCCTGACTTCTCAGTTCTCTGACTAGTACAATTACTCTTCTCTGACATAGAGACTCATTACTTATGCAACATCTCAGACTCCTCCTTTTTTCCTCTTCCTAGCATCTCTGTCAACAAATCGTTTTTTTTTTTTTTAACAAGTGCTCCCTAATTATCCTTTTGTTTTCTTCTCTTCTTGCTGCTCTTTCAGACCCTGATTCAAGTCTGAATTACTGCAAATGCCTCTATCCTGGGACGAAGATATTAGTGCTCAAAGAAGCCACAGAAGGTATAGGCATAAATGAAATACCAATGAATGGTTTTGAACTTGCTAAATCAGAAGCCCAAGATAAAATCAGGGTGATATATTAATAGGACTCTGGGGCCCATTTCCCTCCTCCCTTCAATCAGAACGGCTCTACTTTAAGCTGTTATATATTAGGTTCCAAATAGTTTACTTGAAGAAAAATTTTTGCAAAAGGGAAAAAATGTTTGAAAATCACTGTTCTCAATCACTCAAGTTTGCCCTTTCTGCACAGGCCTGACAATTCAAATGCTACTCTTCCTTTAAAATCCAGCTAAATTCCGACCACACAGATGTACCTTCTATTTTCAGGACAGCCTGACTCTCCTTTGAAAGGTATTACAGAGTTCAGTATGTCACATAGTTTGGTGCTTACTGCAATACTTGCTAATTATTTCTTTTATCAATTAGGGATTTGTTTGTTTAGCGAATTAGTTATTTAGTTTTCACTCCTCCCATATCCACAGTTAAATTTTTAGTTTACTACCTAACAGATTTTTCATTTAGCTTACTATGACTGGTGTTGGGATAATTAAAAATGACAAAATCTGATTAAAAGATCATGATTTCAAAGAGGAATAAAAGATATCTTAGGAAAATAAATAAAAGATGTCTTAAGGAAAACAATAGATTTTTCTTAGAGTAGAATTTAGAACAAATGGGAGCAGCTCTTTTGGGATCTGAACTTGAGAAAGATCTAGAAGTTGAAGGAAAAAGTGCCACAATCAGTCTGGAGTGAATTCATGGGCTTGGCCTTTGTCATCCGTGTAAGGAAATGAAAATAGAGGGCATCCTCTTCCTGCTTAAATTTCTTCTTTGTGAAAACAAACAGTCCCCATGTATGTTTATGTAAATTATCTAAAAAAAAAAATTAACCAAGCATAAAATGTACTTTGTGGTTTTTTTGACAAATATTTCATTTTCTATTAAATAAAAGCATGTATCTTACTAATAGCTTTATTTTACTCTTACATACAATTATTATTATTTTTTTTTTTAAATAATGAGAACCAACTCAGATATTAACTTTGGCCACATGTTTGCTTTCCATGTAATCTTTCTTTAAACTTCCTGATCTTTTTTTTTTTTTCCCCCAGGAACGTGAGGCCGGGCATTAAGAAGTGGATGATAAATGAATTAAATAATTCATATACCAGAGTGCTGATTTCTACAAGCTGCACTGATTAAAAAATTGTTTGATGACAAAACAAACTTGAAAGTAATTACAGTTACATAGAGAAGGGACAATATTGTTACATTCACATCATCTGAGTTTAGATCTAAGTTGACTGTGGCTGTGTAGTTTATTCCCTCTGTGTTATTGTGAGATCCTCACTACAACTGGTATGTGGCTTTTCTGTCACCCCTCAAGATTCCCTTTATATGCTCTCGTAGGTCTGCTCCAAAACTGACACTTGTGGAGAATGTCATGAGAAAAAACATACAAATAAGAAAATCGAAGATAGATATCTGGAGAGTTGGTTTTATGGCTTCTTACTACAGAATATTGGGAGAAGTAGACTTTAGAAGGAACACCATTGGGCTGGGAGTCTACTGATCAGCAATGCAATAGTGACAGTGAGCAAACCGCATCGACTGTGTCAATCTTCTCACCTATTAAATGGGGAGAATAAATGATTACCCTTTTAGCTGTACAATGTTGGTGTGAAGGTCAAAGAAAAAGTTACATGTAAGCATTAAAAATATATTTATACATGTGATACATTATTTAAAAGAGCAGTTTAAAAGAAGAGATGTAGAAAACATGTATCTCTGGTCAAATTTAACTTTTACAAATGTCTCAGTAAACCAAAAAATGACATTACACATAAAAACTTCTATTGAGGAATAAAATCAATTGACAAAATAATAAATAAATAAAAGATCTATTGAGTAAAATCAATTGACAAAATAATAAATAAATAAAAAGTCCTTTCTGGTATATATTTGAAACATTATCTAAGGATACTTTTAATTTTTCAACTATTTTTCAAATAAAAAAATCAAATGTTCTTCAATTGAAATCAGTGATTCTCACAATGGGGTGATGGTATATCAGAATCCAGGGTAGGATACTTAGATAAAAGAATTTGAACAAAACATACTCTAAAATTATCATTGTTTTCACTTATTTTTACTATATTTTCTTAATCTAAGTTAAAGTTTTAAATAACAGCAATGAAGGACATTAGAATAGTAAGTTAGTTTAAAAAAATCTAGGAAACTTAATTTTCAATAATTTACTTTAGAACTTAAGATTTCTTATAGTTCTTTATCAGGAAATTTAAGGATGGTTTCAAATTAGATCTTATCTTATTTCTGAGTTTCTGAAATAATTTGTTTGGGTCCTTTTGTAAGACAAAATAATCAAACTACACTTTAAGGAATTAAAATCACCCAATTCTAAATCAGAAACATGGAAAATTCAAAGTGGTGAGAGGATACAATACACCTTTTTTTATTGTTTGTAACAGTGGTATAATTGACTGATACCTTCTGCAAAATAACCATGTCATCTTTATAGTATATAACATAATGTACCTTCAAAAATCCTAATAAGAAATGTATAACAACTACTAAAGATAACTTAAGAACATAAGAGCAAACTGAATAAATTGAAAAATTTACCATAATCCTGAGTGAGAAAGCAATTCTTCAAAAATTAATTTCTAAAATAGTTGAAGTTAAATTAATTAATTAGATTTTATTAAAATGCCTTTTTGTAAACAATGAAATGGCAGAAATTTTATCAGCATTTAAAAAATGGTACTTAATAGGCTTACCCTAAAATATCTATGGTGGTTGAATAAAACTAGTCAAAAAGATTTGAAAAGGAGGACATCCAATATCTTTGAGTAATTTCAATAGTATGATAATAGCACAAGAATAGACAAATAGATCAATAGAACAGAATGAACAACCCTAATAGAGTCCTACATATATTCAGAAATTTAATAAATTAAAGTGAAGTATTTTTAATAGGTGAGTAAAGGATAAATTATTCAACAAATGCTGTTAGCACAATTGTACATAATTTAGGAAAAACAAATTCGATTTCTGATTTAGAACACATACACACAAATATAACTTTTAGATAATTAACTTTTTGTTTAGACATTTTTGGATCGTCTTGCCAAATAGATCACAGAGAATCTGGGGGATGGGATAAGAGGACTGGCTCTGGTGCTACATTACTTGGGTTTGACACCTGCTCTACCAAATGTGATCTAGCACAAATCATTCAGTATTTCTTTATCCTGGTTGTTTTACCAATAAAATGTGGAAAATATTATGGTGATCATGAAAGTTCAATTAATTAGCATACATAACACATTTTGAAGAACATCTGGTATACAGTAACCACTCAATACACATAAGCATCACGAAGAGAAGTAGTAATTGAATATCGCTGAGATCCCACAGCTTATGCTCCCTGGAAAATAATTTTTAAAAACCCCCAAAACTTAGCTCCACTTTCCAGAGCTATCCCCTGGTATCCCTCCAAAGGTTTAGCCGTAGCTGTGGTGAAATCCCACTACTGGCCACCCCCTTGTCCTCTGCTCTCCCCTCATTTGCCAAATGTGCAACACTATCTGGATTAGAACCTTCCTAACAACCGAAGAGTCCTTTCTGGAGGCATCGAGTTGAAACCAGTATAGGTCCCCTCTAGTGACTGTTAGCATATTGCATTTAATAAGAGAAAGAAATGAGGTTTCATGAATTTTCTCCTGTGAGAAAAAAAGAACCAAAATTTTATTTAGCTCGGAGACAGGAAACATCTCTAAATGCAGAAGACACCAGAACAGCACTGAATAGGTGCTCAGCAAACTATTTAATGGATTTTGAAAGGAAGCAAGAGGCAAAGGGAGAGACTTACAAAGAAAGAAAGACAGGTGTTTGAGGGAAAAAAAAAGAGGCCTAAAGCACCAAAGATGGATGGGCCTTTGATAGAAGAAAAGGCATTTCCTGTGTTACAGTAAGAAGGAATGAGGAGAAAGTGGGGTGCAGACACAGGCAGGATAGAAGATCTGGGAGGTGGATGTAGGAGGGGCACCTATTATAGGTAAGACTTTAAGTACTTACGACTTCCGAGTAAGAAAAGTCCTGAGAGTAAGACAGTCCAGGAATTTGGCTTGTTCTCAATTTAACTCTGCTTGGTTGAAATGAGTGAATCTGTGATTCTAATTTACATAATCTTTCCATGAATAAAAATAGGATGCAAAAACTCAATCTGTTCCAGATTTAGATCCAAACTGGAATGCAAGATTTGACAGAAATCATCTTCTAGGATGTCTTTAAATGGTGCTAACGAATCTTGAAATAGAATATCTCCAAAAACATATGCCTCTTTTTTTCTGTAACCAGGGTGACCCCTTCAAACTCTTTTCAAACCACTGCGCTAATTCGATTTTCTTTGCAAAAAAAAAAAAAAAAAAAAAATTACTACTAGAGACTTTAGTTGGAAATGTTCCACGTCACACTAGGTAGACACTTCTACCAGGAAGCTGTTCCATGCTAAGTATTGCCAGTAACAGATTACCTTGGACGCACTGCTTGGCTGACTTACAGCAATCACTGATGTCCATTTCTGTCTCACTGGCCCTTTCAATTACTACCAAAATACTAAGTCTTGCCACTCACACCTCTAATCATGTGTACAAAATTGCTATGTTAAGTATAATTGACATATGCTAATTCAGTTTTTTAAAGTTCTTAGATTTAATTTGAATTCTTACGAAGAAAATTCATATTACATAATTAAGATGCTACATTCAAGCTTTTATTTCATGTATTTCTGATGCCTCAATTGAAAGGTTTGAAAAGAATAAAGGAGAGAAGATACAATATGCCAAAGAAAAGTACTTATGACTAACTTTAAAGTCACCTCAAGTACAATTTATGAAACATGCCTCAAAACATCTTAATATAGAATTAAGGAATAAATTTTTTTTTTTAACATACTGAAAATCTATCTGACTACAATTTTCTCTTTCTCTCTTTACACTTAAGTAATAATTTTCAGAGACTGGCTGCAAAAACTTTGGAACAAACTGTCAACTCATCGGGACTTCCCTTTATGAAATATCCCCCATGACAAAATTTATTCCCGTAATTAATGGCTGCCCCTGACTTAGAAATCCAAGGCCCTCCGGGACCTAACATCGAGTCTTTAAATCACACTTTGTCTAAGCGTCCATTTGATATTAAACACATTCTATTAGATCCCTTTAAATTAAGAGACTGACATTAAAGATTTACGAGGCGCTCCTGTTGGCAACGAAGTGCTAGGACATTTAACAGAGGGTAGACCCTGTTGTTACTTGACTCTTTAAGAACAAGATAGCATCAGAGCAAGTAGAAGAGCTGGGATTCAGACTCTGGCATGTCAGGCTCCAAAGGCATGATCTTGCCGCTCACTATTCTGGTCAAACGACTCTAATGATTGGAACTGGGTACCTCTCTGGTTAATAGATTTATTGCTTGAGTAGATCTGACTCCCTGAAAAAATGTCTCAACTAAAAAAGTCGTTGGCCCTTTAACTCTTAACCACTGATATTAATTCTAATATCTAGTATTCTAGTGTCAGACGCAGAATCTATTCCTTCTCGCACATGATATCCCTTCATGTGAATGACAGCTGTGATGGCTTAGGTCTGATGTTAGAGGCCTAATTGTTCCTATTAGCCTCCTAGTCACTCACTTCTAAACATATTTCTGCTGGATTTAAGCCCCCTTAAAGTATAATAACCAAATTGTATGTGCAAAATAGCCTTCCAAGTGTGGCCTAATCAGCATAGCACTTGATTTGGCTCACTGTCTTGGCCTTTTGAAAATTTAGTGTGTCCTTATTCTCTTATCCAACATCTATGCTATTCATCTTCACAGGGTTCTTACACATGACATACTTGTTGTTGATGACTTCATCTGAGTCTCTGATACGAACAGAAATAGAAGTCAACCCTGGGTAGCGTGTCAATAAAGGTCCCTCTCTCCAGACTGGCACTTAACCTTATCATCCAGGCATTTAGGGACAACAGATAAATCATTCATGAACTTGTATTTGAGTCTAAGCCTGACCTCAAATCACTCAAGTGATCTGGACAAGAAATTTAACCCATAGACCTTAGTTTCTTAAGCCTGCAAACTGGGAATGACAATACCTCCTTACAGGTGTCATAGCAATGATATTTGTAAACACTAAGTTCATCCTCATGAAGAACAGATACACAATAAAAAGTATTTCCTTACTGTTGAAAGAAAAAGTTTCCACGACATTGTCACAGAGATGGGTGTCAAGAAGCCTGCTCCTACAGCTTGTTGGTAGCTCTGTGTGCTATGTAGCTTGCTTGCACACAGTAGACCTAGCTCATGTAGTGATGAACTAAGTTCTCTAATAATTTGATCTTTTGCTGCTTAAGAAACACTATGTTTGCATTTGCTGACATTAAGCTTCCTCTGAACATTGAGTAGAGAGGCACTGGTGCTCAGAGACTGCAGAATGTTTGGTCTCTCAGGCCGGTGCTGTGCTGTGAAACCACTCCCGGCTGCCTTTGACTTGGTCTAGTTTCTCATTCAAATAACCTGGCTTCTGCAATCCTACTTTTCTGATCTGTAAAATGGTGATGATGATATTGACCCATCTCACAGGCATGCTGTGAAGCAATGCTAATTAATGTTCACAGAACACTCTGAAAACGAAAATTGCTATTTAAATGCTAAAGATGTGTATTCAACAGAGGACAAGTGTACCTGGGGATTAACGTGTCCTAAATGCAGAAATGACTCAAAGTGGGACACCAAATAAACAACCTGACACCTGCTCAAAATCCATACTTTTTCACTCACTCTATTTTGAAGCAACATATTTTTAAGGATTTTGTGACTGAAAGCTGGAAATAAGCAGTAACTTGAATGTCTCTCTTTTTAAAAGCTGGAGTGGTATACTTTGAGGAATTATCAGAAAGAGAAGTGCCTAAATTGCTCCAGGGGAAAAATGATTCCAGGTAGGATATGGCATGGTAAGAAACCTGACAGTTCAAGACTCTTTTCTGTAAAAACTCAATAAAGGTATAACTCACTTTTCTCATACAATAAGATCCATTGATTTGGATTAACAGATACAGCTTGCTCTCAAATTCTAAAATGTCAGGTTAAGAAAACATTTTGAGACTGCAAAATAGATTAGGAGTATAGATGGTTCAAACACAAGAGACTACACAAGCCATCCCAGCCTTCTGCTCGGCACCACTTAACCAGAGCTGAACAGCTGCTTAGCAGATTCTGTTTGATGTGTGGTACCCCAGGAACTATGCAGCGGCCGTCCCAGGCTTCTGAAGAGGAAGCTGCTAAATGTTCCCCAAAATGACTTTTTACTAACTTGTCCAGCTTAGGATGCCTCCCTTGCTTCGAGGACATAAAGAACATAATAATGTCTAAACCATCTGGAAACATTTTATTTGAGTTGTCTTTGTTACCCCACCAGGGGCCTGTGGCATGATTTGCATTTGCATTTTGGGGACTTTTCAATTTTAAACAGTTAATCATCTTAGAGGATAGGGATATGCAAAGCTGGCAGTGTTTCTTGGGAGACTTGATAGAAACTCAGTAGAGTAAAAGGAACATTTTGAATTTGAAGTGGAAGGTTGCATTAAACATGAAATAAACACTCCTTCCTGTGCTGCCAGAGTCTAAAAATAGGCCCTTGAACAGATTCTGAAGTGCCATTCTCTGCTTTCTCCAGTGAAGCCACTGGCACCATTAGCCTGATTACTACACAAGGAGAAGACCAGATGGCTTGCCCTTGAACTAAAATCAAAGGGCCTTCTTTTATGTGAACATTTTTTTCAAAGTGAGGGCTTCCTAAATATGTAAAGGTCCCATGTTTATTATACAAAGGGAATCTGTTGGCCCATTACATACTCACTGCCCCAGCCCAGTACTCAGCTATCTTGGCACACTGAATAATGAAAACTAGAGCGCTCATGGAAATACTTCCCACAGCCCTTGTCTTCAGATGACAATGTGTCCCAGAGAGGCAGTCCACCACTTAATTAACATGAAATTCTCTATTAAAAACCAAATATGTCGAACTTGTTATTCGAGGTGTCAGGATGGGCCTCACCTTGGAGCTTGTTAGAAATGCAGACTGTCAGCACCCCACCCCGGAAACACTGAGTGGGAGGCTGCAGTTCACTGAGACCCCCAAGTGATCTGGAAGCAAGTTAAAGTCTTAGTTGCACAGAGTTTGTCACTTCCTATCCAAGTCTCTACTCTCCAGGAAGATATCTAACTCCTTTAGTAGTTCTATTTTATTATCTCTTACTCTTAACGATAACTTTAATTCCTTCTGCTACAATATTGACTAGAAAAGAATTTAATCTGAGTTACACAGCAATACCACGTAGACGCCTCCTGTCAAAGTTAATTCATTAACACATTACTGTTTATTGAATATCTATGTGCTACATAACATTCAGAAATAAAAAGACACACACTCAACCCAAAGAGCTAAGAATATCTAGACACATGAACAATCACAATGCTGGATGAGTAGACAGAGAAACATGACACTTAGGAAAAGTTTTGAGATATTCTGAACTGGCAAAACTAAGAGCATGGTGGGGGGATTGTTAAGATATAAAGATGATCTTGGATTAGCTATAATGTTTTATACTCCATTCTAAGGCATTTGGAATTTAAATCAAATTCTAATACTGACAAGGACCATGAGCGAAGGGTAAAGGGGATTAAGCGAAAGGTGTTAGTGTTATATTAAGGGCAACTCTTCCTTAAACTCCAAACTGCTGGGCCTGGTATTGCCATATCTTTTGATTTTTAAAAACGACCAAAAATCCAGACTTGTATAGCAGGTGCAATTTCCTAATTTTTAAATACTGGCTACTGTACCTCACCCCCCTTGCCCCCCAAAAAGCAAACAACACTACCACCAATAAAACCTAACAATGAATGAACCAAACGAAATACTTGTGTGGGCTGAATTGCAACCTCTACTTGAAATGCTAGGGTGTTTTGACCCACTGGAAGCTTGGCAGTGGCCTCGCAGCTGGGTTTCCAGGATGGGTAAGACTGGCTGGGACAATTCCAGAGTCAGCATGAGGAAGCACAATGTGATTGATGTGTGCTGAGGTAGAGTTCTGCATGCAGAGGGCTGTGGGTGGAAAAGGGAATGACTTCCCGAGCAGTGAGGAAAGGCTTCCCAGATGGCATCACGAGCTGAGGTTTCAAGATCAAAAGGTACAAAGTCTAAAGGAAGAGAGATAACAGGAGAAGGTATTCCACGTGAGAAAACTAAACTTGTAAAGGCTTGAGAGAGAATGATTTTTTTGTTGAAATGTTGAGAGTTCAGCATAGCAAGGAGGAGAGTATACAAAGCAAAAAATTTGCTTAATTTAAAAGAATTAATGAATAATTTATATGATTTCCTCTTAAGAATGACCATCTTCCAGGCTGAGGTAAAAAAAAAAAAAATAGGGGCCTTTCTTTTATCAGTAGTTGCTTTTTTCTTTTATCAGTAGTTGTCTTTGATTTGACTGGGGCTTTTGAGACAATACATATAGAAGTAAAAATTTTATATTTCCCCAGACATAAACTCATATTCCTTAGGCTAGCAAGTAGTTTGTAGTAATTCCTTTGGTTTTTAGATATTACTGGGGAGCTGACTTTACAACTTCAAAATATGCCTCTTTGGCATAAAGATTATCTTGACTGGGGTATTTTTAAGAAACGGCAAACATAGGAGAAACTCTGAAAACCAAGTAGAAGTTACCCTTTTGTAAGATATATTTATATTTATAGGGGAAATCTCCATTTGTAAGGATGTCTCCGCATCTTTGTACCAGGAAGAGGAGAATGACTAAATCTCAAGAAACTCTTATCATTGGAAGAGGCAGCAACTTAAATCTACATGACGACCTTACTTTTGTTTACTGTGCTTTTCCTGCTAACTTCCTATAACTAACTGTCCCTATCCCCCAACATCTGTTGACTTTAGTTGGGGATGGTATTTAGGGTGGTGGCTTGGGCCATTTTGAGGAGTCACTCAGTTTTCCTGAGTATATCCTATGTGCACAGGAGATATACACGTCATTAAACTTCTGTTTGCTTTTTTTTTTTCTCCTGCTAATGTACCTTTTATTACAGGGGGATCTCATTCAAGAACATAGAAGGGTAGAGAAAAAATTATTTTTCCTCCCCTACATTACCCTAAATAAAGGAAAGTCTTTCAACAGATGTTCAAAGGGCATTAAACATTATCAATCAAGCTGACTTCAGATTTCTTTGCAAAACAGCTGTGATTCTTTCATTTGCTGCTTTTAAAGGAAACCTTTATATCTATTGCTATATCTGTAGTTTTAATTGTAAGTATTCCATCTGTGATTTTTAGTTATTCATTCACCTCCAATAATAGCATAAGAGCATCAGTAACCCTCCCCACTCTCATTCGCCATCATAGAACTGATAGGAAAGAATTTAAATGCTCTTTGGTGAAAGAAAAACTCAACGCAAAAATAGCTTCAAAAATTACCAAAAGAAGAGAAATGATGAAATTTATCAGAGTATTAAAACATGCTGTTAAGCATATTTTATTTAATTTTTCAATATGTGTCCTGGAAATCATTAAAATCGTCAGCCTGCAGCTGCTCCTTTCTGAATACAGAGTGTTAGAATGTTTAGACCACAGCTTTCTTGGCAAGTCAACAATTTTGGTTATGGTCACAGGTTTTGCAGATTACTTTGGCCTCAAATGTTTTACGATATATTATTCCTTCATAATAAATATTAGAAATAAATGCCTGGATCAGTGTTTTTTATTTATTTTTATTTTTAAAATTTTTAATTTTTTAAAAAAATTGAACCACTTTATTGAGGAATGTGTGACATGTAAAAAGCTGTACATACTTAATATATACGATTTGATGAGTTTGGGAATAAATATACACCCACAAAACCATCACCACCATCAAGGCCACAGATACATCTGTCACCACCATCAAGGCCACATATACACCCACAAAACCATCACCACCATCAAGGCCACAGATACATCTGTCACCTTCCAAAGTCTCCTCCCATCCCCGTTGTTGTTGTTGTTGTTATTAATATTACTACTACTACTACTACTACTACTACTACTACTACTACTACTATTTGTGTGTATTATAAGCACTTAACATAAGATCTATCTCTTGAATCAGTAGTTTTTAAACTTTAGTGTGAAGAGACAGATTGCGGTGGGGTGCTAGTTAAAATGCAGATTTCCAGGCCTTGTCTGAAGAAAGTCTGATTTTGATTTTCTTAAAGGTGTCCTAAGTGATTTCGATGCTAATGGTTCCAGAATTGTTTTAAATGGTGCTGGGCAGATGATGCACTGAGAGGCCCAGCCAAGTCTTAAACAAATTAAAACTTCTGAGACGTATTCATAGTGATAATGCCAGGGAATACAAGCTCTGTGAGGGGACAGATTTTCTCTGTTTTATTCATAGCCATGTCCCCAGCATTGAGATCTGCACCAGGCACAGAGGGGGCACTCTATACCTATTTGTTGACTGAGAAGTATTTGAAAGAATGAACTGAGCATGATGTCAGCACTTGCTTTCTGATCTTCTTGCCCTTCACTTGTTCCTCTGTCTCACACTAACCATCAGTCACATAAAAGATTCATGCCACAACCTGCTCATCAAAAGACGCATTTGCAGGGTCAGAACAATGATATTCTGCAAAGTCATCAGCAGTCTTGAAACTATAATGTTGATTAGAGTTTTCTACTATGACTACCTACAAAACTAAGCATGGATTTGAAAGAATTGCAACACCTTGGTGGATCATGACAAAACAGTGTCCACATTTCAAATACATTCTTTGACATATCACACAAAATATGGCACCAACAGTCCCAGCAAAAAGTTATGTGGGTTTGAATGATACTACGTACATAATTCTTTTTTCTTTTTCAGAACTTGTGAGCTTGTAAAATGTTTCTGTATTAGTTGTCAAGCTCTGAAACCAATTTGGTGTGGTGTTGCAACTGGATCTAAAGGTGATTTGGGTGTGGTGGGGCAGACCCACATAAACACATGATTCCTTTGAAGAAATCTTTTATTATTTCTCTAGAGTGCATGGAAATATTTTTATGAAATCTTAAAGTTACATAAAACACTGAAGTAGAAACCAATATAGCAACAAGTTTTATTTGTCCTTAGAGATTCAGAAAAGATGGAAAATCCATGGTATTAACCCCTGGAACAGATCCAGCACTACTTCAAATGTGCTTCTCATTAGTAAGGACATAAGTGCTCATGCAGTTTACAGTTCTGACTGAGGTCCTAATTGATCCTCTAAGTCAGCACACTTAGCATGAAAGTTTGTAGTGCTCTTAACACCATAGCTAAAAGTAATCCTAAGACTGCTTTAGCTTAAATATCATGTAATCATTATAATTCTATTAATAGTACATATTCAGATATTGATCGTTATTAATTACTGATTGAACACTTCTCTGCTTGCTAATAGTATTTTTCAATGGCTTCTCCAGCACATTATTTCTATTACTTTTTCATTTTATAGTAATAAATACTTAAATCCCCCCAAAAGCCAGAATAGCTACACTTGTATCAGACAAAATAAACTTTAAAATGAAGATCAAATAAGAGACAAAGAAGGGCATTAAATAATGATAATGGTCATTATTTAAATCATTCAAAAATATTTACATACCCAACAGAGGAGCACCTAATAAAGCAAATATTAACAGACTTAAAGGGAGAAATAGACAGTAGCACAATAATAGTAGGGAACTTTAGTACTCAACTTACATCAATGGATACATGATCCAGACAGAAAATCAATAAGAAAGCATTGGCCTTAAATGACATGTTAGAACAGATGCACTTAAAAGATATTTACAGAACAATTCATCCAAAGGCAACAGAATATGTGCTCTTTTCAAGAACACATGGAACATTTTCCAAGAAACATCATGCGTTAGGCCATAAAACAAGTCTTAATAAATTTGTTGACTGAAATCATATCAAGCATCATTTCTGACCATCATAGTATAAAACAGGAAATTAATTACATGAAGAAAACTGGAAAATTCACAAATATGTGGAGATTAAACAATATGCTATTGAATAACCAATGGATCAAAGAAGAAATGAAAAGAACAATTAGGTAATACCTCAAGGCAAACAAAAATGGAAATGTGACATACCAAATTTATGGGATGCAGCAAAAGCAGTTCTAAGAGGAAAGTTCATAGCAACAAATGCCTATCTCAAGAAACAAGAAAAGTCTCAAATAAACAATCTAACTTTATACCTCAAAGAAATAGAAAAACAAACAAAACCCTAAGTTAGTAAAAGAAGGAAAAGCAAAGATTAGAGCAGCAATAAATGAAAGATACTAAAAAGCCAATAAAAATGATCAATGTAACTAAAAGCTGGCTCTTTGAAAAGATAAATAAAAATGGACAAATCATTAGACTCATCAAGAAATAAAAAGAGGAATCAAATAAATCAAATCAGAAATGAAAGAGATGTTGAAATTGATACTACAGAAATACAAACGAAAATAAAAGATTGTAATGAACAATTACACAGCAACAACTTGGACGACCTATAAAAAATGGATAAAGTCCTAGAAACACATAACCTGTGAAGACTCAATCATGATAAAATAGAAAATCTAAACAAACATGATAAAATAGAAAATCTACTAGCAAGGAGACTGAACCAGTAATCAAAAACCTCCCAACAAACAAAACTCCAGCACCAGCCTGGTTTACTGGTAAATACTATTAAGCATTCAAAGAAGAATTAATATTAATCCTTCTCAAACTCTTCCAGAATATAGATGAGGGGGGAACTCTTCCAAACACATTTTATGAGGCCAGCATTATCCTGATACCAAAACCAGACAAGAATGCCAGAAAAAAAGAAAATTATGGGCCAATATCCCTGATGAACATAGATGTAAAAACCCTCAACAAAATATTAGTGAACTGAATTCAACAAATACATTAAAAAGATCATACACCATGATCAAGTAAGATTTATTCTAGGAATGCAAGATGATTCAATATCTGCAAATCAGTAAATGTGATATACCATATTAAAAATGAAAGATAAAAATAATATGATCATCTCAACAGACACAGAAAAATCATTTGACAAAATTCAACATCTATTCATGATATAAAAAAAAAAACTCTCAACGAAATGGGTGTAGAAGAAATATAGCTCAACATAATAAAGGCCATATATGACAGGCCCACATCTCAGTCAATGGTGAAAAGATGAAAGATTTTTCTTTAATATCAGGGACAATACAAGGATGTCCACTCTTGTAATGGTTGTTCAGCATAGTATAGGAAGTCCTAGCCAGAACAATCAGGCAAGAAAAAGAAATAAAAGGCATTCAAATTGGAAAGGAAGAAGTAAAACTGTCATGCAGAAGACATGATATTATATATATAAGATCCTAACGACTACATCAAAAAACTATTAGAACTAATAAATGAATTCAGTAAAGTTGCAGGATATAAAACCAATATACAAAAATGTGTTGTTTCTTTACACTAATAATGGACTATTAGAAAGAGAAACTAAAAAAAATCCCCTTTACAACTGCATCAAAAAGAATAAAATACCTAGGAAATCCCCTTTACAACTGCATCAAAAAGAAAAAATACCTAGGAATAAATTGAACCATGGATGAAAAACATGTTATTGAAAACCATAAGGTGTTAATGAAAGAAAGCGAAGAAGACATTAATAAATGGACAGGTGTACCATGTCCATGAATTAGAATCATTAATATTGTTAGAATATCTATATCACCCAAGGTGAATACAGATTCGGTGCAATCTCTATCAAAACTCTAATGGTATTTTTCACAGAAATAAAAAAAAATAATTCTAAAATTTGTATAAACCGCAATAGACCTTGCATAACCAAAACAGTCTTGAGAAAGAAGAACAAACCTGAAGGCACACGCTCTCTGATTTCAAACTATATTACGAGGCTATAGTATGGCACTGGCATAAAAACTGACATATTGATCAACGGAATAAAATTAAGAGCCCAGAAAGAAACCCATGCATATATGGTTAATTAATTTACAATAAAGGAGCCAAGAGTATACAATAAGGAAAGGATCGTCTTTTCAATAAATGGTGGGGGGGAAATTGGACAGCAGTATGCAAAAGAATGAAACTGGACCACCTCCTTACACCAACTCAAATGGATTACAGACTTGAATGTAAGATCTGAAACCATTAACACTCCTAGAAGTAAACAGGTGGTAAGCTCCTTGTGATGATTTTTTGACCTGACACCAAATGGAAAGCAATAAAAGCAAAAATAAACAAGTAGGACTATATCAAACTAAAAAGCTTCTGTACAGCAAAGAAAACCATTGACTAAATGAGAAGGCAATCTGCTGAATGGTAGAAAATTGTAAATCATAACTCTGACAAGGAGTTAATATCTAAAATATGCGTAGAACTCATATAGCTCGATAGCAAAAACAAACAAACAATCTGATTAAAAATGGGCTGATAATCTGAATAAACATTTTTTTCTAAAGAAGACATACAAATGGCATAAAGAAGACATACAGGTATATGGAAAGATGCTCTATATCATTCATCATCAGGGAAATGCCTGTCTTAGAACTCTGGTTACCTCAATGTGTCTTTTAAGAGTACTTGTTTTCATGTTCTGCTTAGTTTTCCTAGTAAATTCACTATTATGTCTTGTTATTACAACCCTTCTCATACTTACCTAACTCTGGAGAAGTGTTTCTTTCTCTCTCAACTGATGAACTCAAATTAGTGTGACAATAATCATAGGAAAGAAATAGTCTGAAGGAAGAACTAAATAGCTCTTCTTGCTAAGCTGTCAGTATATTTATCTACAAAACTTTTTTTTTTCTGTTGTAATTAAGGATTTATTTTTTTTCAAGGTGACACATGGAAATCATAGCGATGCACATTAATGAGAAAATATCATTAACAGGTGATAGATCGAGTGTTAAGGCCTTTACACATTTCCATCCTTTTATAGAAGACAGAATGAATGGTTAGTGCTATTTCTGTTCTTTAAAGGTGGCTCCCTTTTCTCTTTCTGTCCCCCTACCCCACTCCGCCCCACTGCCACCCCTTCCCACCATCTCCTATATTCTGACTGATGAAAAATCCTAAACTCTGCTCACACAGGTTCATCTGACTCTGCCCTATTTCTTGGAGCTTGGCCCTTCCAGAACAACTGAAAACTCCGCAAAGTAACTACTAAAGTGAAGACTACCAATTCTCCATCTTTAGAAAGTAGAGATTTGGGACTTGACCAGATGGCCTAGAAGCTTCCTATACATTTAACAGCAGCAGCAAGTGCTAGGATAACTTTTGCTCAGAAACAGCCTTGAAGGCAAGGTTTCGATGATCTTGAGTTTACATTTATCTCTTTATATTATGTAATTAATTCCTACAACAACAACAAAAACAGCAACAAAACCCTTTAAAAAGAGATTGATTTCGATGTCTTACTTGAGAATAATTTTCTCAAACACATTCACGTTAAAATATTTTATTTCCTCTTTAGCTAAAAGTAACATTTCAGAAAAGTGAGCTTTCAGTTTTCCATTTGGAAAAGAAAAATTATAAACAAAAGGCCAAGATTCTCACATTAGAGAATAAAGATTTGAGAGTCAACCAATGAAATCATAGTCACCAAATGAAGTTAAGATTTATTTAATGAAGTCATGATTTATTTTAAATAATTTAAATCACTGTATATATACACATACACACACCTGTGAGTTTCAAAGTATTGTACTCCAAGATCTCCACCTCTTCAGTTTGTGGTATTAAGGCCATATGAGCCAGAGTCTAAATAAAATTCAGGAATTACTGATCACTAGTCTAATGATGTGAAAATCACGTTACTATTACATTTTTTTTTTAAAGGCTTCAAAACCCTGTCACTGCACCTCACTTGATAGCTAAATTTTGTGATAAGTAATTACACTTTTGACATAAGGTCTATCGTAGGCACAATCATAGGCTAGAAGTTTTTTTAAATCATACCATTAAGCAATCTAGTAACATAGAACCCATAAAAATATTAGTGTTTGCTTCCAATTCCTCCACAATAGTCAACATCTCTTATAGTGGCACCCCTAATGATTACTGTGAATATTCTTTGCCATATTTTAAATATAGAATACTCAGAGTAGAATTGCATAGTTTTGATATTCTCTTGTAAAACTCAGAGGGCAGCCCTATGTCTCCATTAGCAGAACAGAATAAAACCTCTTGAATTTAAAATAAAGCCGCTCCTATTCTAAAAAATTGCTTTTGATCAGATCTTAGAAAGTGCCACTCTCCTCTATTATGGCTGACAGCTCTTTGCCTTACCAGCCACCTTGGCTTCCGTTTCAAGATGTAAGGTTATCACATCCATACTAACCTGGAGAGCACACTATGATGTCGATGTCCTGTTAAAATATGACAGAGCGCGCACCGTTCGCTCTGAGCTTCTGAACTTCATAAAACAAGGAAAATCATCACCTGCTGTTCTCTCTACTTCTCTCTCCAAAGTCATTTCCCACGTGTCTTGCCCAAAGGGACTCCCTGAGCCAATCGACTATTAGCCTTGGCTGAATCGCTGTTTTGGATGTATTTCTTTTGATAGTCTCATCGTTGTTCTACTTGAACAAAAGAGATTCAGGTCCAACCTACAGGAACTGCATAAGCCCTTGTGTTAATATAGCCTTATCTCATAATTCATCAATATTTTAGCAATCTCTTGCTGATTGCTGAATTAGATTAAAAGTTCGTTCTCTATGTGGCCTTTACTATCTCTATATTATCCTTGCCAATGATTAGGAAATGGGGCCAAATTGGCTACAATGGTCTCTTTTATATAACATATAATTACTCCACAAAAGGTAGTTTTTTAAAAAGGAGATACTAATTTATGACTATGATTTAATAGTTTATATTTTAATATGGATTAATCTAGCCTTTTTGGATCTGCAAGTAAAAATAACATAAACGCTCACCTAGGAAAATTTTTTTCCACCAAAAAACAAAATCTTCTAACCCTGTTATTTAACATCATTCTTGTGAAAAATACATCTCCCATAGCATAAATTGAGAGGGAACTGTCATTTATCTCTCTTAGAAGACCTTAGACCACTCTTCATTCTGTGAACCATTCATTCATTAGACAAATATTAATTAAATGCAAAATACACCATGTAACATACCAGACTAGGTACATAGAGACAAAATCAGTGATGTACTGCCCTCCAGACCCTCCACTAGGCTATTTTCTTTTTCTTTTCATACAGTTGATTTCAGAATCTCATGCGGATTATCAAGAAATTCTGCTTTAGGAATATATATATATACACACACACACACACACACACACACACACACACACATACACATATATACATATATATACATATATACACATATATATGATAAGGAGATTACTATATATGTAATATATATCTTATACATCTCATTATATATGTATATATAATCTCTAGTCTTGGCTGAATCAATTTTTTGGATGTTTTCCTTTGAAATAGCTTCATCTTTGCTATACTTTAATATAAGGGAAGATACACATACATACACACCTCTATTTGTACATTTCCAATAGTCTTTTGTCTACAGGGTTTTTAGATAAAGGATAAAACTGCCTTTGTGATAATGTGCTTGTGTGTGCTTGTGTGTGTGCGTGTGTGTGTGTGTGTTTACCACACTCCTGTTTCCCTCCCTCTTTCACACTCCATCACCCTTATACCATCCCTTACGTCCTACTCACCACAGATTCAGTCTCATTCTCCGCTCTGGAATCAATCCTATTTCTGGGCATAAAGATAGTAAGTGACTCTAAGCTAATAGTTCAGCTTTCGGTCAGCCTTGCTGCCTGCTCTTATTCTAGGACCTGCTCTTTGTCTTGCCTTCTTCCCTATAGCCCACCTTCTGCCATGTAAACTGGTTCCAGTTTCAAAATCTCTGCCTGGCTGGTTGCCTCTGAAATTCCTACCTCTGAGCCATGCCCACCTCCAGTGCCTCCATGGGCACAGGGTCCTCCCTTGTTGGCTCCACAAGCCTTTCAGGTAAAGCCTGCCTACCTTTAGGTGAGTGTGAGACCTTGATCACTGCCAAAAGCCTATGTCTACCTCTGGCCATAGTCTGATGCTGGACTAGAAAGGAGATGCTGCCCTTGGCTAATTTAGATATGCCCTGGCACCTGGTGCTGGCTCAGCCCTCACACAGCTTCCTCAGCCCGGCTCCACGTTTCTGCCAAATGAGCTTCAGTTCTGAAAACAACATCTGTAGTAGTGATTGGTAAGCAGGAGTTACAAACTTGCCATGTCTGGTGTACAGAGGTATTTATGTATTTTGTTTGGCAAGCATGGTATTGAAATACGGAAATTACTTTTTCTTTTTCTTTCATTTTCTTTTTTTTTTTTTAACTCACTATTAAAATTTAATAATTAGAGATTTTCACATTAAAAAAAGCCCAGAAACAAAAAACAAAAGCTAGATTTCCAAGATGGCTTGAAGGTGGAAGCTATAACATGCTAGATGACTGATGTTGCCACATGGCACCTCTCTACCAGAGACAGGCAGCTCTTGATGCTTCAGGCTGTGTGTGATTTCTCAATCCAGATGGTACAATTGCTGTGTAACCTACTGTTTCTCCAATCATAGCTAAATGTCAAGGACCCTGGTCATTATGTTTGTACTGTTGCTTTATTTTTTTTCATATGGAAGATTTAAGTGGAAAGTTAATATATTCTTTTACCTTTGTCTCTACTAAAAATGGTAACACAAACGATCTAGCCACATGCTAAAAAAACAAAAAACAACAACAAAAAAAACAGTAAAAATAAAAAGGAGAGGGCATATTTCTTAATGGAATAGAAGGCTATTCCTAAATGTCTAATATGCAACATTTCTGATACTCCACAGTCAAATCCCCACATTCATTACCTGCCTGATTCCTGTCGGCATTTAACCCATATGGCATTTTGACCCATATAATAGAGTGCTTTGGGGAAAAGGGTGTGGATGGTGAAAGGATTCGAATACAAGCAGAAATACTGAGAATATTTGGATATGCCTTTGGAAAGGAGAAAACTTAGAGGGTTACAATCATTTTTCACATATCTGGAGAGCTGTTAGATAGAATAAAAATCAACTTTTTCCATATGGTTCCAGACTGATACCAGGAAAAGAGCTATGAGGAGACATGTTTTGGATGTATTCAAAGCTACGGAGAATGACAGGAACACATTTTCCTTCCGCGGATGTGTGCACGCAAGGTCTGTAGGAACACCTAGAAACTCCAGTTTTCCCTTCAGTTCTAAATATCTATAATCTTTAAAATAATAGAAGACATTATATTGAGAACAATGATTTACTTCTGTTTAAAGAGTAGAGGCTAGCTAAAGGATGTATGTAAGGGAAAACAGAAAGAATAAAGGTAGGTAACAGTTTTGAACACTGAATATTGTTTAGAGCCAGAGGAAGATAAGAAAACCCTAAGAATTTTGAAGACACGTGAGGCCTTTTGAGGCTGATGAGGTTTTGAGCACTGAAATACTCTTTACATCAGAGACAATATGTTTGGATATTCCCATTGTAAAGCACAAGTTCCCCAGGAAAAAAATCCCTGGAACAGACTCCTAGGCGATTAATCATAAATATATCTACCATTTACGCACAAGATAAATGCCTACCAAAGCTATTTCACACTTGCTTTAGGCATTAGCTGGGATCACCAAAATAATATATCCTTTTTAATAAAAGTGGTTTTTTTAAGTATAAATATATTCTTGTCTTTGAAAATAATCCCTGTGAAAATATTCTATGCATAACAACTAAATCTTTTACTCTGGAGTACTTTCTGTTCACTTAAAGAAACAGAAATGTCAAAATGTAATAAATAGTCACCATTTAACCTTATTTTTCTCATGTATAAGTTTTTTGTGCATTGAAATATATATTTATACACATACGTCAAGGACCAGTTCAGTTCTTTATTCTGTTTGAGCCCAAGCTTCTTCATTTGTTAAACAGAAACAAAAATATGACCTTGCTTACCCGATTAGTCTTTAAATATGTACAAAATTTCCATCTATTTGGCTCCATCGACATAGCTACAATACCATGTATATCTTGTGATTTCTCATAAAAAGTGAAGATTTATTGGAAGTATAGGAATGAATATATATCGATGAAATGAAACTTGCTTTTAAAAGTGAAAAGACAAGTCATAAACTGAAAGAAAATATCTGCAATACATACAGTTGACACAAGTTTAGCATACAGCAAACACAGAAATATAACCAAATCAATAGAAAAATAGGCAAAAGACACAGACATTTCACACAAGAGGAACATGAATGGCCGATACATTTTAAAAAGATGCCTAAGCTTATAAGTAATCAGGGAAATGCAGTTAAATCTCAATGAGAAATCACTTATATTTATCCAACTGGCAAATAGTAAAAAGCCAGAAGGTAAGTGTTAGTGATGATTTAGATTATAGAGAGATTTATACACATTGCTGCTGGAAATGTAAGCTGAGATGGCCACGTAGAACGAATTTGGCATTACTTGGCAAAGTATGAGCCTATGGCAAATTCATATCTAAGATGTAACCCTAAGGAAGTGCTTCTCCAAGTCCTACAACTGTCTGCAACAAGATAGGCACAGAGGTTGGAAATTTAATAACAGTTTGGCAGAGTAATTTTACATCCATTAAATCTAATTAAAATGAGGTTAAATTTTTATGTCTTTTTTCATTTTCTTAGAAGTTAATTTTTATTGTCTTTGTTGTTTTCTCCAAAAAGTTTAATCTTCAAAGTATTGATAATAAAACAAAAAAGAGAAAAGAAATAGACCATTCAGCAAAGACAATTTGAGAAGTACTAATCTAGAGAGCTCTTGCACTAGAAGGCTGTCAAGAATATCTGTCTCAGTACTTTCTGTAATAGCAAAACAACACCATCACAAACTTTAAAACTCAAACTGAAATACAGCTAAAATAAAGAGGAAAAACATGTCTGTCTACAGGAGACTAGATAAGTAATTTATGGTATAGTCACACAATGGAATATTATGCAATAGTAAAAACTAATGAACTATGACAATGTAAAATAACATGAACAAATCCTAGAAAAGTAGTGATGAGAGATAAAAGCAAGTCTCAGAAAGCTCTATACAGTGTGACACCATTTTTTATAAAGCTCAATAACATAATTAATTCATTAATTAACTGGTTGGTTGATTAATAAATTAATATAGCTTTTAGGCATACATACTCACATGATAGAATCTTTTTTTAAGCAGAAAAATGATGAGCTCCAACCCATCATAGTAGATACTATGCTGAGGCAGGGGGATTCGAATAAGGGAAAAATAAACACCATAGATAGATCTATTTATTGATGATAATCTAGCTTTTGAATTGGATAATGAGTTCAAAAATGCTTCTGTTAGTATTAGGCTTTGTATTTTAAATAAATGTTATAGATATTTTTGGTGCATAAAATAACATTAAAGTTTATTCCAAATAAAATTTAATCTCTTTTGGAAAAGAACTGCCAAAAATTTTGTGGCTCAAGTGTTACAAGTAATGAGGTTCTGACTTAGATCTTAAGATAATTAAAATCTCCACTTAGATTACAAAATCTAACTATAAAATTATTTGAAGTTAGGTACTATAGTGATATGTGCTGTTTAGATAAAAACATATAAAATATATGAACATAAAAAACTATCACTGTCTGTCTACAAATCCCCGTATAGTTGAAAACAGAAATAAAATTGACAATTACATATCCCGCATACAAAAATAAAATAATGTCTGGTGTAAGGAAAGTGGCATTCTTTCATAGTTCAAATGTTTCTCAAGCACTTACATCATCTCGGATGCAAATATGGGGCTGGAAGTATGGTGGCAAAATCAGTAGGGAAGATCCTATACCATGGCACTTCAAGATAGGGGGAATTAGGAGAGGCAATAGGGTACCAAGTAAGCGATCATTCAAAACCATAGGGTTACGTGCTATAGAGATAATAAAATAGGGGGAATGTGACAGTAGTGACAGGGTTGTGAATCAGGGGGGTGTCTAATACAGGGTGGTCAGAGATGTCCTCTATGAGGAAGTAGCCATTAAGCAAACCATTTTCTGCAGAAGAAAACTGCTTGTTCAATGACCCTAAATGAAAACAAGCTTAGAGTATTAAACAACAACAACAACAACAACAACAACAGAACATGGTCTGTAAGGCTGAAGCCATGAAGTTGGAGGGATCTCCAGAGGGGTCATGGGGCCTTGACCGTCATGGAGAAGAGCTGCTCAGAAGTTCGTTCATCAACTTCTTTTGGGCTCAATTGGCATACTCTTCTGGAACATTTGGATCCATCTTCATAGCTGTGATGCCAAGTACACACAATAATTTCCAAAGGGGTCAAATATATGGTGACACTAAAGAATTAAAAAAAAAAAAAAAATTCCGATAGCTTTTGCATCTTTTGCCAGACAACACTGCTGATGTTCAGTCCCATAGATTCAGCCACCAACTGGATTTCTCCACTTGGTGTTTCCACAGGTTCCTAAAACTCAACAGAACCCAAGCCTAACACATTGTATTTCTTATCAAGGCAGTGCCTTTTATGGTAGCCCTGTCTCTGTTCACTTAGGTAGCCATTCCAGAATTTGGGAGTTATCTAACTCCCTTGTTCCACTTACCCCTCTAATTCATGGCTAAGTATGATTGATTCTAACTCATAACATCTACCTTGTGTCCTTCCCTCCATTCCTGTCATTATTTTAGTAATTCTCATCTCACCTATATTATTAAACTGGCCTTTTTACTGTTCCTGTCTCAATCTTACCCCATCGCCAATCTATCTTCCACACGATTTTCACAGTAAACTTTTTAAAAGGCACATCTACCTTAAAACCTGCCAACTGCTTTCCTTGACTAGAGGACAAAGTCCAAACTCCTAATTCCTTTCCATGCCATTCATGTGCAAGGCTCTAGCGGGATGGAGGCTGCAATTCCCCGGGTCGAAATAATTCCTCTTTCCTTGGCCCTCATTGCACCACATGCAAACTTTCAATGCGGCATAGAGGATATCACGGCTCCCAGTTGACAGTTTGCCTCTTTCCTTATATGCTCCGTGGATCCTCAGTATTGAGGGCAGAGCCTGCTGGTCTCAGGAGGTCCTGATTACCTTCTTGTTGAGTGACTCGGGAGTAAATTAAGCTCTGTCTGTTTAATTTCTAGATAAATCTCAAACTATTATTTTCTTTCCATCATCCCTGCCAACGCTTAGGTCTGTGTCTCATCAGCTCTTGCCTGTACTATTTCAGTAGCTTCTGAAATGGTCCACTGTCCTCTTTGTCGACGCCATCTGCCACACAGCTGCCAGAGTTAAAATCCATTCTTATCGCTTACTGCCTCAAAACTCCAGCTGCTCAGAATCCCTTAGCATGGGGATCCATGACTGTCCCCGGGACTTCTTTGAGGCCATTACATGCACAACACACTCCAGTTATACCAAATTTCTTAGAGTTTCCCAAATGTATTATGCTGCCTCTTGCCTGGAATTGAGTTAATTCCTTCTACCTGAACTTTCCTCCCACTTCTTTCTCCCTCATGCATCACTGCTCCTCTAATCCCTTCTCTATCTGGCTTCATCTTCTCAGCCATTAAGATTTAAATCAAGCATTACCTTCTCCATGAAGCCTTCCCTGGACCCTACCTGGCTGCCTTAGATAACCTCTTCCAATTCCCACAGTATCCAATGCACACCTTAGTTATACAACACCATGTCCTATTATTTTTCACCCATTTGTCTCCTTTATTAGTTTTATTGGAGGCGGGGGTCTGAAACTTGTCTTAATGAACCCTGAACACATGGCATAACGCCTAGGAAATGGAGGGCCATCAATAAATATTTGGAAGAACAAAAGAAAAATTAACATTCTTCATTTTGGTCTATTGGTAATATACTGTCTTTAAACAATTATATAAGCAAAATAACAATGAATTTTTCTGATTTCTTCTGAGTCTGAAGATTAATGAGAGTAGCAAAATAATCTTCTGTCTCTTTTACCTTTATTAGGGAATATATCATCAAGATATTGTCCCTCTTGAGAAATACTAGCTTATTTCTAGAGAAGTGAGTAATGAGTCCAACACTACTCACAAAGCCTGAGAGTTTTCTGAAAAGCATTTCAGTGACAGTTTTGACATTCAGAGAAACCAATTCATTGGGAAATGAGGAGGTGGAGAAAAATGATGGCAACAAAACAAATAATATTGAATCTGAAAGAGTGAAAAGTTGTGAAAGAACATAATTGGCATGAGCTCCGAAGTTAAATTAAACAAATGAAAATATGTGAAAAAGGAATTAAAAGTTGATTTCAGGCAGTTAAAATGTTTCTCAGTCTCATTTTCCCAAGACAAATTTCATCATCTATTCAGCAATTCACTTTGCAGTTCTTAAAAGGAAGTAAATCTGTATTCGTTAGTGTGCGATGTTTTAAGAGATATTGAGTGAAAGAAAACTAAAGTACAGAAGAAAATTTATATATAGTCACATTTATAGCCCAAAAGAAGAGAACGCATGTACACGTGTATGTAGATGTATGTATACAGATATAAATGTACCTACGTGTCTATAGCCATCTATATCTACCTGCACAGAATATTTCTGGAAAGATAAGATTCATAATATGTTGTTGACTGGGGGAATGGGCTTTAGAGTCTGATGTTGGACAGAAACATTTTTCATTGTTTACCCTTTTGTAGTTTATGAATTTTTAGCCACATGCCACATAATAATTAAGGGAAAAAACACAAAATGTGACAGAACACTTAAGTAAATAAAACCAGAGGTGATTGTGCAATTAAATTATTCCCTGTTTTAAGGAAACTACACTGCGGTTATCCTTACCATTAAAAACACGGAAACAGGACACTTTGTATAGATAAATGTTGCAAACAAAAATGAAATTACATGTCTTTTTAGTTAAAATCCTTCAAACACAAGCTCTTAAATCAATGTAGTAGTAATAGTAATTAGTGATTTCAGGATGATTCAATGATTTTCAGGAATAACATTTTTAAATTCAGTTGTTTCTCCTCTCAGCAGGTGAAGGTCCTCTTTAAGGGAGTAAAAGTCACCAATACACATAAATGGGAGATCACATAAGCTCAGAACTAAAGATTGCAATGGGCTCAACAATGCTCCACGTTCTTGAGTGTCACCAGCCAATGTCACCAGCCAATGTCAAACTAATAATCCGAAACCTTTCTGTGCCTTATTAAAATAAATAACTTGTATATTATATTTTGATTTCTAAGACTCCCGTTCTAAAGTTATCATAAAACTTAACACTTTCCTAATGAAGACAAGAAATAAAACAAAGTAAATTGTTTAAACATTAAAATAAATCACCATGCACACTGGAAGAGTAATAACTGGGAGATGAGCACCGTAGGCCATGTATAGGATAAAAAATCCTGGGTTTGAATTCACATCTGCCACTTATAAGCTCTGGGATCCCAGGAAAGCAATATCATTTCTTTCAACCTTACCGTCCCCTTCGATAACAAAAGGAACATATCTCACTGTGTTGTTGAAAGATTAGTGGAAATAATATAAATAAAACAATGCTTCATGAATAATATAAATAAAACAGTAAGTAAATGGCACTTAGTAGATGCATAAATGTTATTAAAATTGTAATGGTAATACTTAATAATAGTTGTTAATCATAATCATCTGGCATTGTTTTTATGAAACAGCTGAAATCAAGAATTAGAATGAAGCGTGGGTGGGGGGGGGAGTAGGTAATCAAAACAAAGGGAATATAGTTTGGGGGCAAACCTAAACAGCTTTCTCCATTGCTGTTGTCTCTCAAGTTGTCACCTTGCTATAAAAGATTCTTTCACTATCTTTTTACCTTATAAACTTATCTCTGTGCTTAACTTTTTCTGAAACCTGTTTTTGAGATATAGTAAGAAATAATATTAATTAATTCCAATTTCCTGACAATTAAAATGTATAAATGATGTGTCCCACATGCACCCAAGGCCACCCAATGGTCACGCATGTCTATGTACCACCAAGGATCAATTCCAAGACTGATTAGGAGAAAACATATTACAAGTGATCTGCACAATAATTACACAGACGATTGGGAGTTTAATGAAAGCAAAATTATTAAAACTTTCTGACTCTTGCCTTTTTCATAGCACTGAGACTATGAGTCCTCCTTATGTCTACCAAGAGGAACTTTTGGTAAATTGGTAAATGACTATGTAATCTCTTTTTTTGACCAAATAATCTTTTACATAAAAATCCCTGAACTCAGTCTAATAACACATCTTTCTAAGATGTCCAATTATGTTGCAGTCAAGAAGGGGTGTGTCTTATACTCCCATGGTAATTTCTAATAAAGATTTTCTAAGTGAATTATATCTAGTAAAGGGGCTTAGAAAATATTAACTGTAACTTTTATGATGTCTTTGGCGAAAGGCTACAGAAGTCTGATTCTGAAGGCTGTGTTAAGCTGTCTCAGGGTTTTCAAACCTTGGTACTATTGACATTTGGGGCTAGCAAATTGTGTGTGAGAGAGAGAGAGAGAGAGAGAGAGAGAAGGGAGAAAGGGAGGGAGAGGGGGATCATCTTGCACATTGTAGGATGTTTGGCTGCATCCTGGCTTCTACTGATTAGATGTATCCCCCCACCACCACCACTCGCCCCATTGTGACAATTACAAATGTCTACTGGCTTCCAGTTGAGAACCGTTGGACTATCTGTACTAGCCAAGTTAATTCTTGCTACCCTAAACCTATTCTCTTTCTGAAAGAGCGTATATATTACAAGTTCAATTTACTCTTTTTGGGTGGGGGGGAGGTGTCCAAGCCTTTATAACTATTTGACAGGTAACATCATTGTTCCTTCATCAATTTATTCTTTTTCTAAAGAAATGATCAGTTGCTATGAATATTATTTTAGAAGCACTTAAATGATATTTATGAACCTAAGCTGCCACCTGTTATTCTAGGATGAAAATTTTGACTAACAAAGTTTTTCTTTGCTTTGTTTTGCTTTGCTTTAATTTTCTACTGACTCTCTTTGGTGAAAATAACTAGGACAATGTATTAGTTATCATTATCATAATAATAATTCTCCATGTTTAATTTCTCATGGTGGACATAAGTCCACTATAAATCTTATCTACTGCATTGGCTATTTTGATACTTTTGTGGGGAAATACACACGTGGTTTATATGCACCCCCACGCACATGCACATGCATGCACTCATGTGGAAGCACGTGATGCAGAGTGGAGGTAGACAGAATGTTCCTGCGGAAGGATTTTGAATGGCTGATAACTGCGCCATACCTCAACAGAGATCTGGCTCTCAATTTTTAAGATAGATTACTGAAAAATTCAACAAATAAAGAAGGGTGAAGATAAGAAAACTGAATTACAGTAAGAGTATGAGGTCCTGCAGAGAAAGGGTGAAACTGGACCTTTGGAGAATTAGAGACCAATGCTGTATTGCCAAAATAGAATTAGGCACAGAGTTACACAAAAGTGTGGAGAACGAGAACAAGGAAGGGGAACACAGACATGGAGGAAGATGTGCCTTCTTAAAAATTTAGTCAGTTGTGAAGTCATTTCCGCTGAGGCAGAAGCCAGAGCTTGAGAAAGGGTTCACAACAAAAAAAACCATCTACGAAAGAAGTTGCTACCTGTCCTTTGAGGAAGGTTAAAATCAAAGCAAAGGGCCTCTTCCTGTTGAAAGATTTAGGGGAGACAACAACTTAGCCCCATTGGAAAATAAAAGGTCTAGCTACTTATATCAACTCGGATTTTGGCACTGTGGCCTAAATATCAAGAATAATGGGTCATTTTATAATTGCATCACATCATATTACATTATAATAATTTATTGCTGTTATGTTGTTTTTAATGTTTCTCCTTGTTCAAAACTGTGAACACGCTGAGGTTCAGGACCCTGTTTAACTTGCACACTGTGGAATCTCCAGTTCCTAGCACAGAATTAGCCCCATGATCTAAATAACTGAATATCTGATGAATTTATGGCTGTACCAGGAGGAACTATGCTTGTTTGAGAGTGTCTCTGAGCTTATCATTGAAATGGAAAATTGATTAATTCAACAAATATTTCCTGAATGCCTGCTAATAGGAACACCAGAATACAACAGTACAAATGTCCACACCCTTGTAGAGATTACATTCTGGCAGGTAAGCCAAAAAGGAAAAGAATATATTGATTAACAATAAGTTCATACTGGGATAAACAGTATGAAGGAAATTAACATGCTTTCTTTCATTGGGTCTCGTGGTCACTCTGCGATCAGGCTATGTGGTTTCACCCCCACTTTACTGATAAAGAGAATAGGGCTTAGAGTCTGCAGCTTTCCTATAGGCGGTGACAGCTCCAGAGTTAGAGTTTCTGACAGATCATATCTTGTTCTTTCCATTACAATATGTTTTTATGTGCAAACTGCCAGTTAAAAAATAACCATGGTTCTATGGCCATGCCACCCTGAACAAGTCCAATCCAGTCTGATCTTGAAAGCTAAGCAGAGTCAGGCCTGGTTAGTACTTGGATGGGAGACCACCTAGGAAGACCAGGTGCTGTAGGCGTAAAAAATAACCCGTAAGCTGACAAGGTCCTTGAAATCTGTGAGGTCAATCAAGGGTTGCCTCGCCTAAAAATAAATAAATAAATATATATACACATATATGCGTGTGTGTATATATATACATACATATATATACATATATATATATTAAAAATAGCCATGGGATGTATAGTACAGCATTATCAATAATACTGTATAACTATTCAATAGTTATAGGTGTCAGATGGGTGACTCCTGGGGTGATCACAAGGTATGTAAGTGTCTAATCACTATGCTATACACCTGAAACTAATGTAATATTATTGTATGTCAACTGTAATTAAAAAATAAATTTTAAAAAATATGTAAAAGAAAGATATGATTTATGACACAATTAAAATGAATGATTTTAATATTCAATTTTCTAAACTGCTATGTATATTTACATCACAGCATCTATAAAGAAGGATAAAGGCCTAAACATTTAATTAGTTTTGTAAATAGCACATGTATAAGCACATGAGGGAAGATTATCATTCTATCTTGCAACTTAGAAAGATGAACAGGATAATGCAGTTCTTGTGTGTTATAATTTGCACCATATAAAGAGGGAGCATCTGTGACGCAGCGATGCGATTCCATTGTTCACCTGGAAGCTTGGGACCCTTAACCATGTGTGGCCAGCGGCACACCATGAGTAGGGAGCTCGGAAGCCCTCATCTAACCAACCCTGTTGAGCGAGTCCGCATTTTAGGTTAGGTCAAATCTCAACCCAATCAATCTCCCATAGGCCCTTCAGTCAAAGGAGGATCTGAGCTAAATTGATGATATCTTTCATTGTTATAGTTTAGACATACTAAATAGTGGAGAATAACACAATAAATGCTGTGGACCATCCACATAATTGACACAGACTATCTTGACCTTCTGTGTCCACCCCAGTTTAGATGTGCATCCCTAGAAATGAGGAAGTAAGAGTTTGCCTGCGCACATCTCCCTCGAGTACCAGCCAACTAGAATAGCCATAACTTCGCTTGAGCATTCCATAGGCAGAGGTGTTGAAAAGGTGGAGGGGGAAGGACTTTACATTTAATCAATACATGTGTCCATGCTCTTCTTTTAATGAGAAATAAAGGTGCTAAGGAAATATCTTTTAACTTTGCTCACCTCTGAGAGCAGAATTTTTGAAAGAGAATTTTTTTTTAAACTTGATGAGATTTCACTATTTTCATTCCTCAGTAAGTGTTCGTTGTTAGAACTAAAAACATTTTCTTGGAACAAGCTGAAAACACTACTTTTTGTATTATATTCTTCATAAAGATAGAGTTGGGATATACTTCTTCCAAACTTTGTGAACAATTTAAAGTTGCAAACTGTCAGTATGGTGGTAATAATTTAGGTACATACTTCCTTTCTTGGTTGATAAGGTGCTGAAATTGTACCTCATTGCTGTTATTTCAAAGTATATATTTATAGAATTGAAAACACTAATAGTGTATAATCATAATAAGCATCCTACGCTCTGAAATAATCTTCTTTAGTATAGAACAAAACCTTGTTAGTTCATCTTCACAGAGTAAAAGCACAGAGACAGATTAACTCTTAAGAAACTGCTGCTATGTAAGCAATTTCATCAGTGGCAATTTCTCAACTATTTGCCTAATTTTGAGTACTTGTGAATTTTGTGACTGTCTAGTGTTCCTAATTTATAACTTAACGATAGTCCTAAGTAACATACAAATAAAAATAAAATACCTTTATTCATACAAATAACATAAATAAAATAAAATAATTTTATTCATAGATTTACAGAAAACAACTATCAGATAATAACTGAGAACAAGACATAATTATGTTCTAGAGAGTTGATGTTAATTATTAATTAAAGAGACATGAATGTTTAGTAGAAAGAATATTGGCTTAGCATCAGAGATCTAGGATGCAACCCAGAATCTACAGTTCACTGAGTAGGCAAGTGTCTTAATCTCTCCACTCTTCTGCAGATATCACATGGGGTTGTGACAACTTAGCTTGCAGGGTGGGTTGTTTTAATGATTAGAGATCATGTTGAAAAGTGTCACAGTGTATGGTATAAAATAGGGACCTACTTTGGAAATATTATTATTGATTTAATTCCCAACAGGTTGAAATTTAGTAAAAGGTGGAGTCCATGATGATTAAGTCAAGAGAAAAATGTGGCATGAACTACACTGTCTTGTGATATAGCATTTTTGTCTATCGGAGTATGTTGATAATATACACTTAGAAAACAAAGCTGCTGTTTGATTCAGATTAGATTCCCTGATAGTATCTGCTTATGTATCAGAGAAAAATAGATACAGTCTTTGCTAGGAGATGCCAACATCTTTCTTGTCTCTTTGACAGATATTCTAGTTGGTGCAAAGCCAGAAAGCATTAGCAGAGCAGCAGAACAACAGCAAGGCCCTTTTTTATACATTTGTTGAAGTCAGTCAGAGGTGGTGTGCAAGTGAAGTAAGAGCTTAAAGGAAAAGAGACAATAATGACAAGGTGACCTCACAGTTCCCAATGGTACTTTTCATTCCTAGATAATTATAAAAGTGCCCCTTTTATCTCAAAGTGCCCTGGTTTGTGTGATCTATTATATGGTCATGCTACTCTTAAATTATATGACCAAAAAAAAAAAAAAAAAAAGCTAAGGAATGAAATGTGATGAATTTGACCATTAGAATTCTGGCTTACCAGGGCAAAAACATAAAATCATTAATTCATAAGAGCAACACACACTTCTCAGCTTTTAGACAGAGCAGGGTCTCCCTCTCTCTCTCTCTCTCTCTCTCTCTCACCTCCCCCACCCACCCCCTCTCTCATTCTCTCCTCCTCTAACAAAATTACAAGCCAATCTTCTCACTACGGGAAAAAAAAAGGCAGATGGGCAGCATTCTTCCTGGGAAGTTCTGCTTAATGCCATAAGCATAATTATGGCTCCACTGATTCAGAGTTGGCACCTTAATGACTAGAAGCACAAGCTCAACAAGCTGCATAAGGATCTGCAAGCAGAGCAGCAAGATTATATGATGTTAGGGCCTAAGAACCAATGTTTTTACCAAACCTGCACACCCAACCATACTGGCCTTTCTCTCTCAGGTGAGGTTAATGAGCCAGCAGAGGCTTTTCAGCGAGAGATCAATACACACATATTTAACAAGTACCCATGCTGTGTTAGGGACTCTGTACTGATAAGAAGACATGAAATCCTCAGACCGTGATTATTAATTGGAATTGCATTCATCAAAGAACAACAAGAAACAAGGACATATAAAAGGTATGCAAAAGCTAAAGCCAGGGTATTATCATAACGACCAATACCAAATATATTAAAAAAGTGTCTGAGGGTGGCACCTTGAGAGCTCGGAGGCTACATTCAGTTAGCTTAAAAGAGCTGATTAATTGTGCCTGTTTCATTAGCTACAGAGTGGGAGGGACGATATTCTTGGGACCAGTTTGCACAATCATAAGAGAGAGATTTAAAATATATAAAATTTAGGCTCCCTATCCAAGGAAACCTCAGAGAGCAGCACATCCTCTGGGATCCCTCAACTCTTTTGCTTTTGGTGTTGCCACCACTGATTCAACACATTTAAAAGCAAACACGCCTGTTCCCAAGTGACTATCACGGTCATGCACAGCTTTAGGATCAGAATGGGGATCGAGAGGCTAAATTTTGACTCCTTACTCTCACTTTAAATTAGATATTTATTTGGAGTGCATCACTATCTCTATATTAAAATTTTATTATTTATAGCTCAGCATTTCATTTCTAACCTCGCTCTCTTTGATTCTCTAGGGAAGAAGTGAAAAGAAGAAAAATGCAGCATGACTGACGTTCAATCCATTTCTTTTTTAACAAGCATTTTCTCCGCTAGAATTTTTATTGCCATTGAGAGCAAAATGTGAGAGGTGCCTTACATATAAGGAGAGAGAAATCACACTTAGAGTCAAATTTAAAAAGCTTCATTTTTGAAGAGGAAAAGTTCAATATGCATATTTTTGGTATTCTTACTGAAAAAACTTTCTAGCAAATTGAAGCATTGATAAATTTGCAAGATACAAACAGTTTCACCTGTTTTACAGACACAGTTATGAAGGTCACTACCATTGGTTCATTCTCAGAAGGGCGTTCCCATGCAGGGAATGTAAGGGCAGAGAACACAGAGGAAAGACAGGAGATATAAGTTGAACCTCGCAAGCTGAGGTCAGCTTAGTGAGGCTATTTTAGCCCTCAGAGACACTGCTTGCCACCAGGGCACACGTCCTGTTGACATCACTTATAAACCATGCAGCAAATTCTGTCTTCTATTTTTTCATATGACTTTTCTGAATCTTACATTATTTAACCTATTCTATGCTTCCCGTCCCCCCACCCCCGCTCTTAGAACTGTTTATCTTCATTTGTTTGTATTAATTGTCATCACTGTGTTACAAGCTATTTTATGGTATTAATTGTGACTATGTGCATTGCATGTGTGTGTGTGTGTGTGTGTGTGTGTAGTAACATTTGAGAACTTAAGAGAAAGAGCAGTAGCTAATGTGCCCTAATAGACTTATTTGAAAAAGCAGCATATTCATTAGATTGAAAATGGTGAATTTAAAACCTACTCTCTTTCTGAAAGAGTCTCCCTATATGGGGCTAAGTAGAAATGTTTTCAAATTACTATAATTTTATTTTTAACACACTGGCAACTCTATAAAATGAATCTTTTCCTTTATAAATATCAAACGGAAATGATTTTAGTTTGTGGCTCTCTTTGCTGTGAGCCTTTAACCTTTTTTTTATTCTGCACTTTCTCGAGTAGGGGTCACACCTACCAATTCAAGAAAAGGCCAGTAGGATGGATTCCAGGATATCTGTTCAAAGTACATGAATGCTAAAGGTGAGATAGCATCTAATACCACAGAAAAATTGCCATGTGGTCAATTACCATCACCTCTCACTACTCCTGATGTGAAAGCAAAAAACATGAGCTACGTGCCTATCTATGCAGGTAATTTTCTCACATTACATGCTGCTTGGAATGCATGTTGGTATGAAAGAACTTTTATAAATGACATGAAAGGAAAGTACACTATACTTTAATAAACTTAATCCTGGCTGGCAATAACTTTTTCTTTTTTGATTGTTAAATATTTAGGTAGGCCAAAATATTTATCAGTTTCCCAGAAAACACTGTTCAACTTGGGAAGTGACGTAATCCACACTACCTTGAACCTAGCAGCAAACACTGGCTGTTGCATACCCACACCTGTGAGCAGTCTGAAGGCCTCTCTGAAAACAGATGCTAATACTTTCTTCCAGACAGTGTTCTTAGAAAACCAAGTGCTGCTTCGGTGCCACTTGTCACCGGCTGTTAGAGAACAAAAATGTATACTTTTTCTTCTTTCCAGTGTCTTCATCATTAAGAAGTAAACAGCCACACAAAGCAATAGTTCAGCTTAGATCAGACCAATCTTTTGCATTGCCCAAATCTCATCCTAAAATTGAAAAACAAAAAAAGATCTAATTTAACTCCAAGAAGAAATATGGTCTAATAATTATGGGGTTGGGGCGGGGGGAATAACAAAAGTAACAACAAATTGAAGAGTACCTAAATCTGCTGTTATGTGTGTGTGTGTGGGTGTGTGTGTGTGTGTGTGTGGGTGTGCTCATTCATTCGTTTACTCATTTACTTATTCATTCAGACATTCAAGTATATTTTGGCAAATCACAGACTTACTGACTTTACAACTGAAAACGGACCTGTGGTCGCCTAATTCAATGCACTCACTCACACTACCTCGGATCCAGGGGCTTTACACACAGTAAGCACTTGATACATACATGCCAGGCTGGTGAACTGTGCGGGGAGGACCCCGAGGCCCAGAGGAAACTGACCAGGGTCACTCAGCCACGAACTGGAAGGGCCAGGCTCTGGCTTCAGCCCATCACCAGCTCCACCTCACTTAGCCTAATCTGTCCCAGCAGCCTCACTTTCTTTATTTCCAAAGTAAGATAAGCAATTTGGAAGCAAAATAAATGTTTTCTTCCCTTATTGTCTATCATCAATGACAAAGTATGTAATTTCTGTGATTTCTTAATGGAAAACAAGTAAATACTGGAATGAATGGTTTTGAAATTCCTCAAAAAATTACATAAACATCACAGCATACGAATATTTTACAGTCGTTATTTAACATGAGATGTACTCCTTGGATCTTTACGTGTCCATGGTTTATGAGGAGGGCTACAGGCAGGCTCTGAGCACTCTAGGAACACAGATAACCCCGCTAATGGGTCTACAATCTGGCCTGAAATTGTGAAAAACATTTACTCTAAGGAAAAACATTCACAGTTCTCCATCATTTTATCTTTACTTTGCATCTTTTCTCTAAAAACATTAGAAAAATGGATCTTTAGATCTCCGGTATGTATGAAGCACGGCTTGATCCCTCTATCCCCGCCTTCCTCCCATTTACCCAACTAGTCAACATCCACTTATGGAGCCCCTGCTCTGTGCTAAGAACCCTATCAGATCTCAGGACCCTGCAATTCAAAGTGGGGCTCAGCAGTACCAGCACCCAGAACCTGCATCTGAATCAGAACCTGCATCTGAACAAGACCGCCAGGTGATTCGTATGCACATTCGAGTTAGGGAGGCACTTTAAAGACATAGTCCCTACTCCTGAGATTCACCAAATCTATCAGAGGAAATGGCCAAGGCCACAGCTGGTCCAAATGGAGCAGCTGGGCACATTTTTGAAAGGTATTGCTCCCCAGATGGATAAAGCCCTGTGGGCACATGGCTTGGCAAGTGGGGGAGTTTTGTGCAGAGTAGAAAAAGAAGGCTCTTCTTCCCAGCAGTCTCATCCATGTGCCTGGACTCAGGCCTTGTTCACGCACGTGGTTGACCTTTGCAACCAGCAGCCTTGGACAGTGTGTCCCTGAGACAGTCATATTCTGTTTTCTCCTCCCTCCCTTTCTCCCTTCCTCTCTCTTTCCATCTGTCTCTGTCTCTCTTTCAAGAGAGATTTAATATCTCGCCCCCCGCAACCCAAGGAATAACTGTACATTATTCTATAAAGACTGAATGTTATCTACAGGCAACTGAGACATCACAGGAAAAGTCCACATTGTTCTATGATCAGGTTTGCTTTTCAGGAAGAGACCCTGCTGGTAATGTGAGAAAAAAATAAATAAATAAACAAACAAAAAAGCCAAAGTAGGGTTATTTGAGGGAAGTCTCAAAAATTATCTTAGCAAAAGGCGATGAGGTCTTGGCGGGGGTGAGAACAGCAAAGAGCAAGAATGAAAGACTCCAAGTGAGTGGGCCAGTATCGGGAGCAAGAGGCTGAGCAGGGCTTCCTAACTTAGGAAACAACAGGGATGATGAATCAAGAATACAAGCAGTGAACCTCTGCCAGGGGAAGGTAATCCCTTCAGTCCTGAGTATCAGGTTGAATGTGTCAAACAAAAAAGCCTGGAATAAAGAAGGAAACTCAGGAGTCTGTGCTGCTCCAGGTGGGAGGACATATGAGTGGCCAGGAGTGAGCTCCTCCCTGAGGTCTGACGCTCCCCCAAAGCATTTCACACACTAAACACCCACATGATGAGTCAACTACACAAAGAAATAGCTAGGGTATTTAGCACAGTTCCATTTTTCTCAAGCATTCAACCCTTACTCCAGCCCCAAAATGGCATGTTTGTGCAAACAGTCTGGAAACTGCTGACCTATAAGGAAAGGAAGCATAGAGGAAAGAGCATCCACTTTGGGGTCAGAGAGTCTAGGATCGGACTCCTGCATGTTCCATTTTCTAAATACAACCTTGGGAAAATCGTGTCTCCTCTCTAAACCTCGGTTTTCCTCCCTGTTCAATGATAGGGTCTGACGTCCTTGCCTAGGGGTCAAAGATGGGACCGCTACACTTCCTGGTGTTCCCAGGTCTTTGTTTACACCTTTTGTCCACGTAATTATTAACAGTCTTTGTTTACACCTTTTGTCCACGTAATTATTAAGATGTGTCCAGTTTGAAAGCAAACTTCTCTTTC
>NW_006443124.1:12758022-12770741 GCF_000325575.1 Pteropus alecto
AGATATGTCCAGTTTGAAAGCAAACTGTATGCCCCTGCCTAGACACAGGGACATGAGGTATGTAAGCCAGCTCGGGCTTCTGGTCATCTTTCCCCTTCCTCCCATCTGTATGTGAAAGGAAAGAAAGGAAATCTGGCAGGATTTTCATTACTGCAGCCTCACCTAATGACACATCTGGAATACAAAGCACCACAGCGCTCCTGTTTCATGGACCCTTGGCTAAAGTATCTCTCCCTTTAGCAAAGTGATTTACCCAGGATGGTTTAGGGATGAAAATTTCACCTCCATTAAAAGAAAAGACACCATTCTTCATTTTAAGGTTACATGTGGAGAAAGGAAATTGATGGTAATTTGCAAAAATACTACTGTAAAGTATCATATTTTGCAGCTCAGGTTCTCAAGCTCCAATTTATCCTCTCCATATACAGAGAAATCGTCCACAGTCAATGTGGATCACAATGTGGATTATTACTATAGGCAATAATCGTAGGCGTACTGTCCACTGCCTCTACAGAATAACCTGGTTTACTGATAAAACAGTTTGGCAAATTCTGATTGTTTTGGCAAGTCTATCAAATGCCCTGATTTACATATATGTTGGAAACAAAGCTAAAATGTTAGTCATTAATACTAAGAATTTTGTGGAAATGCAGTGATACTACTCTGAGCACCAAGAAAATTGATCTAGAAATATCAGTATTCATCAAATATCAGTATTCGAATATGGTATGTTTGATACTAGAAGGATTATTTATTCTTAGCTCTGCCACAATCGAGCCATGAGATCTCAAGGGAACTTCTCTGGGCTTCAGTTTTATTGGCTGTAAACTAAATAGTCTGGAAAATTTTATTTCCAATATTCCTTCCATAACCAAAGTTCCATGACTGCATGATTCTTTATGTAGAAATTACTAACACATGACATATCTTCAGGTTCTTCTGCATCCTGGAGGCACATCAACCCCATCACTCTTCCACTCCCTCCCATTCCTCGTACTCCACCAGAGGGGCTCCTGACTTTATGGTGCCCATGCAGGTGTCCCACTGCTTCCTCATCATGATAGGTCATGTGGTTTCTGTGTTCTCCTTGACATGCTCTCATCTAGCTGTACTTGAGTGACAAGAGGTTGCTAGGTAGGGAGGGACACACTGTAAGGAATAAGAATGCTCTCCATTGCTATCTCGGCCTTGTCTCCACCATCCTTCAACCGGTAGCCTGTCTCCCTCCGAAATGATGCGAAATTGTCTGTCAAAGTTGCAAAAATATAACATGACTCAGTCAACAATTCTATTTTGACTGTATTAATTTCTTGACAACTCAAGTGATTTAAGCAAAAGCCAAAAGTGATTTCTACTCAGGGCAAGCCAGTCAAGTCCCTTAGTGTACTGCTGACTGTTTCAGGAGAACTGATTCTGAATAAACTTGGCGTGGAGAGCCACAACGAATCATCTGACCATCGCTGGCACTGCCTTCGAGATGGCGCTCATCCCAGTCATGCACAGATGGGCTCTGTGCGATCTCAGGTGACCCACACAGGTAGCAACTCTCCATTTCAGGAGGAGCAATAGACTAATGAAATCAGGAAGAATCACTCCACTTAGAACCAGCCAACTGCCCACAGATGTAGAATAATTCATCACAGCCAACTACAGTAGCCACTACACCGGGAAGGAAGAAAAGCATATGCCAATTAAGCTTCTGGTCCAGGCTGTTGAAGTTACAGGATTAATACCGCCCACAAATCTTCCTGCTCCTTGATTCAAATGAACTCTTGTTTAGTCCACAGGAACAGACGTGCCAGAAGAATGAATATAAAGAGTGACGAACTTATTTTCAGAATATATTTAAAAGCATGGTGCTGATCTAGAAAACATTATTTACAGGCTGAACATATCAGAGAGTGAACATTACAATTAGCACTCCACACTTGTCACATTTTTGTGAACCCTTCTAAGATAATTAGTGTGATTGCTTAAGCCTGTGGGAGTATAACCCTTCTCTTTTTAACTGCTGGAAATGTTATTGTTGCTATTTGGGTCAACTATCTTAAAACTTCCCGGAAAGAATTTTCAGAAATAATTCTGGGAGGCAAATGAGGGAATCACCAGGGAGATTCTGGAGAAGAAAGAGGGGCACTGATGCTGGGACACTCTGGAAGAGAGAATGAACTGGGGATATAAAGCCTTCCCTAGACAAGAAATAAGAACTTCCTGTGTGATCAGTGAGGGAAGACAACTTGAGAAGAAGAAAAGGTATCTCTGAGCCATTATATCTCTGACCTGAGGCTTGGACAGACCCCACAGATGGGTCATTCTGGACTTCCCTGGGCTGCTAGTCTGGAAGAAGAATCCAGGATGATATCATTCCAAAGAACAGCTCTGCCTTGAGTATCATCCTGTCACCCAACCGTGCTCAGCTCAAATGTTATTTAGCACTAATGATTACATGCACTGTGTTCCCTAGTTGTTAGAAACTCACAGGTATATAGCTGGGCACAGACAAGAAATCAACAGAGACAATGCTCCAATAAATCCAGGTGAGAAAAGGATAATCGGACTTAAATTAATAATAGTGATGACGGATCTGGACGGAAGATCTTGTGGAAGTAGAAGATGCTAGAGGAACAAAGAGAACAGCTGAATCACTGGTTTAAGAAATACTAGGAAAAAGGAAATAAAGTGTCAGGTTCTGGCTCAGGCAGAATGATCTTCAAGAAGCATCATGAGTAGTAAAGAATTTGGTATGGTAAACTGGAGATATAAAACATAAGAAAAATGTTAGATATTAGTATGGAGAAACACTCTATGGAAATGGGGAAATGTGAAAATCATGCATTTCTTTGAAGTGTCTTTTTCGGATGTAATATTGCAATTTGGGAATATAAACATTACCATCGAAACATTAAACTTGATTATTTGCTCACAAAATGATTCTATTCTTGAAGCAAAAACATGACTAAAAAAAGAAAAACCTAAAATATTTCATTTTGAAGTGGGGAGGGGAGATGGGATTTGAAAAATAAAATCCTCTCTATGACCATTCACATTAAAATCTTCCAATCTTATTGTGAAAGATTTGTAAAATGTCAAGAAAATAAAATCGCCTAAATCCAATAAACTAATATTTAATATTTGCTTATTTTTTCCTGTACACACACACACACATTTACACAGTTGCAAATAATACACGATGTTTTGTCATTATGCATGTTTTGACATGTGTCAATTGCACATTCCAAAGTGATAGCCGATAATGATAGTTGATAGATCCAGGACTAATTTAGGGAGAACGACTCCATACTGGAGTAGCATCTTCAGGAGTCAGCTAAGGACAGATGTTCCTACAGGCAAAAGACAGGAAGAGAAATAGGGACAAGGAATGGGAGCAGGAGGATCGTGTCACTCAGCCTGGAGCTGCTAAATGACATTCTAAAGGACAGCTAGGAAGGGACACAATCTGAAGGCCTTTGCATATTATTCATTATTACACATACTTCCCATGCCTTCTTTTCTACATTAACCACCATCACATAAACAACTTTATTCATAATTCTCTATTTCAAATGCTTTCCAGGCTTCTAGATGTTTTGCTGTCCTTATAAGGCAGTATCAAGAACAATTAAAATGACAAAAATCAGGTTGAATAACAACTGCATTTGGGATAAAACATTATCTGAGATTTTTAAACCTACATTGATGTTTTATTAGTCTGTTTCAGACAAATCATTTATGACATGAATGAAGAAAAAAATATAAGCAAAAATCGAGTCTCATAAAATGATTTAAATAATATAAAACATAGGGGTAGTATCAAAGCCTACATTAAAAAACAATGCCATTCTCCTGGTGGCAATGACAAAAGGGGAATATAATATCAGGAATTATGGAATTATATACCTAATTCTTACTGACTCCACTAGGAGAGGGAATTTTTAGCAGTTTCCTGCTTTGTAACACTATTTTTAGATGGAGTATAGTTTTATAGGAAATAGCTGATCTTTATGTACCTGTAAAAAGATAAAAGCACTACGAAAATGATTCCACTTGGTGATGGATGTGGTCAGTAAAGCTCAGGATGGTGTAGGTCTGTCTCTCCTGCAACTTCCTGTAGGTCTGTCCCTCTTGCAACGTCCTGGGGCACATGGGACTGACGAGTACAGATGGAGAGACAGCCATATGCCAGACAAAGGAATCACGCAACTGGAGCAGAACTCACAGACATCGGATGCCTACTTGGTGCCAGGTCATTAAATAAAAATGTATCCACATTTCCTAACTGCTAGGTTTCTTTTCTTTTTTTAAAAATACTGGATTACTAGTTATAATGGAAAACATGATTTTGTAGAATGAACTTAAAATGTTCTTTTAATAGTTCTATTTTGCTTCTGAGTTTAAAGACACATTGTGACATTTATCGACAGAGATAAGGGAATACACAGAATAGTATTGAAAACACATCCCTGCAGAGATTGAAACTCACACTTGCATTTAACAAGAGCATATGAAAGATCTAAGCTTAACAAAATATATTGGAACATTATATATGATTTACACAAAAACTAAAGTTTTGGAGCTGCAATATTACCAGAAAGATAATATATGCATTCATCATTTATTTTCCCTCCCATGAACATTAGTTGATACTCTGTTTCACATTCTTAACAGAAATTCTCTGTTAACAATGTGAGACAGAATATATGTGTGTGTGTGTGTGTAATCACTTTTACAGCATGATTCATGATCATGGAATTCCAAATATAACACATTTCTCATCCCAACACTACTACACGAAAGATAAATACTACTAGTTTAAAATGTGACTTCTAATTTCCTCTATCAGCTACAAATGAATCCATAATAGTAATTTTCTGTATTATATTGCTAACCCGAATTATTTAGCCAAAGAATAATGGAGTAAGAATGGCATGGAACAAAATACCTAAAAGGAAAAATAGTTGGATTGTGGTCAAAGGAATAGTTATGTAAGAATACTCCACATCTACAATCTCATTCCTCTTTCACTCTGTTTTTGTTTAATCTCACTTTCCCAATCTGTAATCAAGAACTCAGTGGCAGCTTGTACAATTTACGTGCTGATTTATCAACTCCAAACAATGCCAGCCCAAGCCTCTCCAATCGACAAAGGGGACTTTGAGTCACAAAAATATTTTATGTTAATTGAGACTTAGACTTCCACAGTTACACTATTCTTATAATTAAAGAGACTGCTCTCTGGTGGTGTGTAGCTGGACAGTTCTGAAAAGCAGCGTAGCAGGCTGCAGCGGTTCTCTAGGTGTGATGATCAGAGCAGCAACATCATCTTGAAAGTTAGAATTGTAAATTCTCAGGCCCCACACTGGGTTTATTGAATAAGAAACTCTAGGGATGAGCCTGAGAACCTGCATTTCTAGTAAGTTTCCAGCTGAGACCCATGCAGCTGATTCAAGGTCCACACTTTGAGAACCAATGGATTGGAATGTGGCTTCTGAAGCCCAGCTCAGCTCTTCGCCAGCTAAGTAAGCTTAAAGAAGGTATTTAACTCAATGTTCTCATCTGTAAATGGGGATGAGATAGGGCACACTTCACAGGATTGCTGTAAGGGTTAAACAAGTCAACCACTTAAGACTGCCTGACACCTAGTAAGTCCTGTGTATGTATTTTTAAAAACAAAATTGTGTAAAATCAATTGCACTTGTTATATTTTACCCACACAGTCAACTCATTTTACTTGCTTATACTCTGCCAGCATTTTATTTCCAGATGGTCATAAATAAATCAGTTTAACCCAGTGGTTCCCAATCCCTGCTGACTATTAGAATCACCAGGGGAGCTTTTTTAAAATTATTGATTTCATGATTTTGGTTTATTCGATCTAGGCTGAAGTCCAGGTATCAGAATACTTTAAATTCTCCCCAGGAAATTCTAATATTCAGCCAGGATTGGAAATCTTTGCTTTAACTTATAAATAAATGGCATGTTTCTAGACTACAACAGTCATGTTTGAGATCTGTTGTTAGTCAGTGTAAAGAACCTTATTGTAAATACAGCAAAATGCTATTGCAATATACAGAGCTGTTTAAAAACTTGGGCTGACTGCATAACATTCTCACAAATTTGACATCTGGATTTCGACATATCTGAGGCCTTAAGATGAAATCAGCCATATATATTCAGGGTTATAAAATGTATACTTGCGGGCAATCCACTGCAGTGTGTACTGAATTTTAAACACCTGACTGATTGAAGAGGTGATCCTTCAATCCTGGCAATACTAGTGAAAACACAGTATAGCAGATTCTAGGTGTTCGAGCGTTAACATTACCAGTTTTCATCCTGAAGGTCCACAGCTATGGGGATTTATACTTTACTGAAACATAGATTTGAAGGATTCATGCCATGGGCCTGGTGAGTCGGATTTGAGCTGCTGAGCTAGTGAGTGAGCCTAACCCACTGGGTAGCATACTTTCCAGTCGTCCCACTTCCATCATGTTTTCAACGATAAAAACAATTAGGTCTGTGTACAAATAACAGGCAATATGTAAGAAATAAAATGTTAGCGAAAGTTGAAAAGGTAGCTACTCACAGCAAAATGTCAGTACTTAACAAAAGCATAGGACTGTGCAAAAATTTTCATGCCCCTAAACCTCTCCAGCTTTCTGAAGACCTTACAAAGACTCCTCTTGAAGATATCAAGAATATACTGTACACAGTTTAAACATTGCTACTGTTGCATATTTTACTTAGGTTTAATTGATCCCTGAGTTAACAAAATGTAAAGAAACATTGCTTCTTACATGAAGTAAGAAATAAGTTTGAATCATTTTTCATCTAAAGAACAAACTGCACATAAGTGTCCATCCACTATAAAGATTATCTCCCTAAGACTTGAGACAGATCTTGCGAGGTCCAAGATTCACATGTCAGCATAAAACCCTCTGTGCAGAAGGAAAGCCACATATTAGATTGTGGTTTACCTGGGTTCTCCCTTGAGAAAGGTTAAAACATGTTTCTTATTAATTACAAAAGCTAAAGAAGCAACAGCTCTCAAAAGCTGCTCCTTGTCTGTGTTATTATGGTCATGGCAGCAAGAAGAAGAAAATCAGATGGAGATTTTTTTTTTCATAATCCTAAATTTAGGTATCCATTGCATTTAAAGCGTAACTTTTCATGGTGGAAGTTTTGACCAAAGGCAAGACTTTAGTCAAATTTACATCAGAAAATTAAATGAGAAACAATGGTGACCATATCAAACCCATATTCACTAGAAGGCAAGGCTAATTTTCAAAGTCACTACATAAGCAAGGTCTAGAGCATTCTTTTAGAGAAATCCCAGGAAAAAACTGAGAAGCAATCAGGTTTGCTACTGATGCTCATGATCTCAAAATGTTTATCAGGAAGTCACAGATTGTTTGGTATGTCCAACTCCAGTACTTAAAAAGCCTTTTACTTTAGTAAACTATAAAAGATGGTTTTCAAAGCCATTTTGAACCTCCCATTCTCTACCCCACCTCATAACTGCCTAATACCTAATCTCTAGCCCACTGTCCCTTTGGAGTTCTACAGTTTTCAAGTTACTTATAGGCTAAACAAGAAGATTGTGAAGATTGAATGAGATGATATATGAAACCTGCCTACCACAGTGTCTAGTTCTGAGTAAGCGCAACATACTTGTCAGGTTTCAACCTCTTTTCAAGTCTCCACCCAGTATTTTCCAATATTCTTCTATACACTATTTTATAAAGCATTATATATGTAGCATTCACTTTTGAAAATTACTGTCTCCGGAAAAGGCAACTTTGTTCTTTAAAGAACGAACAAAAGTGAATTCTTCTTTGATAGAAATGCTGCTTATATTCTATGATGATGAGGAAAACAAAACAAAACAAAACAAAACAAAACTTGAACTTCTGAAATTTAGAAGCTGAAAAAAAATGGCCATCATGTTTACTTTTAAGTCTCAAAACTGTGTGTTTTTAGATGTGTAATAAAGACTTTAAAGTTCTCCTTGCTGGAGCCAATTCCGAAGGTATTAACTTTATTTTCTCTTACTTTTACTTAGAGCATTTTATTTGAGAGCTTCCTACCCAGCATTTCCATTCTGCTTTGGTAGGCCCAATGTTTTCAAATCTTCTGTTCTGACTACTTTCAATGGGAGATCACCCCCTAGTGGAAATGCAGTAGATAATATGATATTTCTGTGCTTCACTGGTGAAAATTTAAAGAAAATCCAGGATGCTTAAAATGATGTTTATACTCCTAAGCAAAGAACTAAAGAGAGACTTATAAGCAATGTAGATTCCTAAATTGTAGTGAGTCCTCATTTGCATAAGAACAGATTAATAGTTTTAAAGTTTCTTGGACTTGTATCCCAATTCACAATTAATGCCGATTTCCATTTAGAACTTTTATTTTCAGAAAACCATGTGACTGTTAAGTTATTAAATATAACCATAGTAGACTGCAGTATTCTATCTTCCCAAGAAACCTGAGGCCTAAGATATAGTCAAATGAGTAATATCCATGCTTTAGATTATTTGGGTCCATTTATATAAGAAATTATCGACGAAATATAAAATACTAGTATTTGCCTTATATTGAATAATTACCATAAACCAGGGCCACTCTGGGGGCTTGACAGATGTTATTCCATTAAAAACCCTTTGAAAATACTTCTGGATAAAAAATGCTTAATTACGATCTCTATTTGTGAACCCACTTCTAAGTTGATAATATAGCATGTGAACATTCTAATGAAATGCCTTAAGTATCAATGTAGTTATTCTTTTAAATGTTTTAAAACTTACTGTATTTATAGAGCAAGACAAATAAATTCAATCTCACCTTTGATGAAACCTCTCATTAAAGCATCATAACCTTACATACATATGATTATCTTTACGTCTTTGATAATGCATTAAAACCTAGACTGTTTTATATTTTTTAGCATAATATGGAATACTGATTACAAGAATTATTCCCGAAAGACTAAAACTTCAATCTTACGTAAATGGGAAATTACCACTTAAATTAGCCAAAGAAAAAGTTATTTATTTGTATTAAGGTACTCTGCATAGACTCTGGGTGGCCCTATAAAATGTATAATATATAAGCTAATATAAAGATATAAAACATTAATACAGAAGAATGATTTTTTAAAAGAATTCTCTGGGGTTGCACATAGAAATTCCAATATGAGCATGAAGTTTACAGAAAATTTCAAACATATCACTAACAAATTTAAATATATATATATTTGTATGTATATTTGTTATATAAAAAGTTTTTGTAAATGATTTAAAATTAGCTGGAAAATTGGAAGGCATAAATTATAAAATTAGGCAGGAATCTTAATTCTTGCCTCTCCTAATTCACAAGGCTGTTAGGAGTATCAAAATTTTAAAAAAATATATATCTAGAAGTCCTTTATAAAGGATTTAAAAAGAACAATTATAAAATTATCAGGTATTGCTGTTTGTAGTCGGATGAATTGTTTTGATAACAAAAAATACTTCTCATTATAAGTACTGATGAAATCTACCAGCCTAATGAACGAGTGTGATAGACAATGAAGCAAAATAATCCCGCGGCTATTCTGCTTCTGGCAGAAGGAAGTCAGTGAGAAGGGAGAAGTAAGTAATCAATTGATTTGGGTAATGGTAGGGAGAGGTGGAGAGGCTAGAGGCTGTTTCGCATGCATAATACTAATAATTAGACCTACTTATTAAACTGAACTGACTTGATTGATCAAATATCACCAAGTTTTACATTATATCTATTCCAGTCTAGTCTTTGACTTCTGAGTCCTGCCAAGATCTGTTGTATATGTTGGCAAAACATATTTTGACAATACATATTTAATACTATAAGAGTTTAGGCTGCCTCAGTTGATAGCACATCTGCAAAAGTGGTACATGTCTGTATAAATCAACTTATTTTCAAATGTATTTTAATATCAGTGCCATATAATAGCCCTATATGGAATGCTTAATTATTCAGTAAAAGGGACTTAGAGCAAGTCACCTTCATTTTAAAATACAGACTACTCATTTTGCTGAGCTAGTGGGGACTCTGCATTACAATTATTAATGTCAGGGGAATTTATCCTTTATATTATGCTTGGATGGCAAAATTGCAATTCGGATCAGTTTTTTCTCTGTTTTTACAGAGGAAGAGTAAAGAATTAAGGCTCTGATCCAAATAATACAAGTTATACAAGTAAAAATCTTCTTGCTTTGAAAAGCACATTAACCGAAGCCACTGTTATCAATGTTATGCCATATTATGTTAGTTATGCCTTAGTTACTCATATATTAGTAAAAATGACCTATGATCCTTCAATGATAAAGCCAGAAATGGACCTTATGGGGACAAAATGACAATAATTAATTAAATATCATTCAATCTCAACTCTTCAAAGCATAACCAAAGCATAACCAAAAAGGTCACAGATTCTAGAGTATATGTCACATAAAAACTGCTTAGACTAAAATTATCAACCTTCCTTAGCATTCATGCAGAGCTGAACTGATCCTCACTTAGTGTAATTCTTCTAACAAGGCTAATTTCCAGGTTTTCTTTCCCCTGCAAGAAACACAGATAGTAGCTAGTGCAGTTTGAGGTAGGTATCATGACTCTTCAAACAATGACAGCTGAGTTTATAAATCTGTGTTTGGGGACAGACGAATGTAACCATACCATTGTTTAATACAATTATGAATATTCATAATAGGTGATGCCAAGTCATATCAAGGAGAAGTTAAGCTGGGTTTAATACCTTCGTGCCAACAACCCCTTTTCACTCCTATCCCACTTTATTTTCCTTTATGGGTCTCTATCACCACCTGGAATGGATTTATTTGCTAATGGATTTACTGTTTGTATCCGTGCAGTAGAAGAAAAGCTTCGTGAAAGCTAGGGCTTGATCTATTTTATTCCTTGCTGTATCCTTAGTGCTTCGAATAGTGCTAGCCAATAGCAGGTGGTCTAAATAGCTCGCCTGCCCGTGGAGTGTGGATACTCCTCCTGTGCTGCTTGGGGCAATATGCCCTATACACAAGTAAAGGATTTTGTGATAAGGTTGATCATTTACACTATTCAAAAGCACTAAAATTATGTGAATTAATGAAAAAGTGTTAAGTGCATGACGGTGTGATACACCCACTTAAGCCATTGCAGAGCTAAGCACGTTCTCTTCATATGACTAATAAAATTCTTACGCAATTAATGTAGCTGATTAAATGCATCATGTGGTACAGTAAAATAATGTCATCGTCAGCTATTTTTCTGAAAGGAGCCTGAGACTCTTATTCTCACATCCAGGTCCACTTGGACTTGTTTGCTTTGAGAGACTAAATAAGAACCTCAATCAGAGTGAAACCTTTTCACATGTTCACAATGAAAAATATCTAAGAACAAAAACAAAAATCTCTGTTCATCACAAAAAAAAGATAACATCCTACTTCTCTTGGAGAATGCTAGGGAAAAATATTTTGATGTAATTATATGTATTTTGATGCAATAAGTAGACCAATTATTGGGACTTTCAGAACAGAATATTTGAACTGCTACATTCCACCTTTTTGAGAATAACTCAATGTTCACTTTTGTTTTAATAACATTGTTTTACATTTGTTTTGATAATCTGCACATGACTCAATGCTCATGACAATGGCATAAATGCCATTGAAAAGAGGTGATTAATGATGGACTACTTTTGTGAACTCTGCCAGAATTTTAACCAGAGTCAGGAGGCTATAAATGTAAATACAACTTCAATATGCAGTTAGTAGCTACTGTATAGAAATGTACATAATGTGACAGCATAACCACAAGCTATTTTCAGAATGAAACAGTGCATATGATTAAAAGCCATGCTTAATTCCATGCCACTTTGTTCTGAGAATGTGTTACTTTATGCAGGTCTTTCTTTTTTGTTGTTTTTAATTTTTAGCATACATTTATTTTAAACCTGTATAGTACACAATATAATACACACTTATAATTTGGCTTAACATTTACAAAGCCATCATTGAATAGAGCTGTGTCCTACCACTCAGCCATTTTTTGAGTTAGTAATAAATCTCTCCGTCATCTTTGTACAGCAGACCCTTGAATAATGCGGGGATTAGGGATGCTGACACCCCTACACACAGTCAAAAATCTGCATATTACTTTTGAATCCCCCAAAACTTAACTACTAATAATCTACTGTTGACCAGAAGTCTTACCAATAGCATAAATAGTCAAATAACAAATATTTTGTATGTTATATATATTATACACTGTGTTCTTATAATAAAGTAAGCTAGAGAAAAGAAAATGTTAAGAAAATCATAAGAAAAAGAAAATACATTTACAGCAGTGTACTGTATTTATTGATATCACAAGTTTACATCATCTGTTTACAAGACGAATCATCTGTCAGGACCTATATCAACATTGCCTTATATGATACAAAACACTGCAAATACTGTATTAGAGACATTTTGTTTGGGGGCAAGTATACCACTTCAACGCCTTCAGTGTTGAACTCATGGCCTTCTGGGTGGCCAGGGACATTGTCCAATCTTGAAACAGCTTTAAAAGGCAGTCCCTTATTGGCAAGGCACTTCCTGACTTTAGGGACAAAGCATTGATGGAACCAACCCAGAAAAAGTGTTCTTGTTGTCCCAGTCTTCTTGTAAAGACTGGCAGCTGGTGTTTATTTTTTCCCTTCAAAG